>NC_141137.1:42920941-43227199 GCF_053477565.2 Lygodium microphyllum | reverse complement strand
GGAGGGCTTTCAGCTCATCCATATGAAGTCTCAAATCCTCAGTGCAATCCAAGAGTGGCAATACGCTAACATAGTCTCTTGTATCTCAACGCTTCTTTGGTAGCAAATCAAGGAATTTTCATCCTGGCCAAGGGCAAGATAAGCACTACCCAAATGCTCCCAAAACATATCAACCATTGGCTGAAGCAGTCCAAATTCCAATAGTACATCCTTCATCTGGTCAAGCATTTGTTGGATAGCTTCTGGATCTTGTAGACCAATAGATAATTGAATCAAAACATCAAGCATTCCAACCTATTCCAACCCTTTTGAACCTTGCTCTAATTGGGCCATCAAGGCCTCATAATTTGCCTCTACAAGAACCATAGCTTTCTCAATGTCTCCTCTCCATGAACTAGAATAATGTAGGTAGTCTCAACTCATTCAGAATCGTACTCGTCTAATTAAAATCTGCATGTGCAGAGACATATCTGAAAGAAAACTGCACTTTTGTGCATCAGCATATCTGGTAGGTTTCCATACTTGGCTTGCATGCCAACTAGAGCATTACAGATAAGTTCCTCTTGCTTCAAACCCCTCTCCACTATACTGCCCACGTAGAACAAAAATGCAAACACAACAACTTAGTATGTACAAAGTAACAAATGTCACACACATAACTTTTTGGTGGATTCTACACCTCGGATGCGCAGCAGCACGACATTGGCACAACATCCACCCCCTCTGAATCGTCATATCCTCCGGTATGTGCCAAAGTCCATGTTGTCACTTGATTCTGAATCCTCCACATTCTCTACAACCATGTCCTTCGCTTCTTCATCTTCCATCTTTTCCTAGGTAGCCCATGTATCATGGCCACTATTTTCTTCCAATTCTTGCAACTCGTAGATAGCAGATTCCCGCCTCTTGAATAATTTCTTTTCCCTCCTAACGAAAGTTTTATGGCTATCCCATCTAGCTCATTTAATGCATAATAGCATTATCAAAAACATGTCTTGCCATATACGGTCCAAACCATCTTTTCGAGACTTTATGCATGGCACTGTGTTGGTGGTTGTCTAAAATACTATCATAAACCAATACCCAATCCCCATCTTGTATCATTGTTGGCCTCAATCTATGTATTTTGTTAAACTGGTTCTTGTTTTGTATCCTTACTGTGCTTAACTTTGTAAGTAGTACCTCTATGTCTTCTAACATTCTTTCCAAGTGTCTAATGCATTAGGTTCAAAAACTCCTCTCGATTCAACTCCTCTTCCCAAGCTAGCACACTCCATGTCACTATCATCTCTTCTATCAACATGATAGATTTTTGACTATACATCGATTTAGTAGGTATATATCCTGTAAAAGCACTATGAGTTGTTCTATTACCCCACAAAGCATAAGGGAGCAATCTGTCCACTATTTTACCTTCTCTCCACATCCTTTTTCCAATGCCTTCCCAATAGGTGGATGACCTCTTTCACTTTTTTCATTTTCTTCAAGGTTATAAGCTGTAGTTAAAGCAAGTTTTATCCCCACCAATCCTAGAAAGAAATCATAAGCTTCATGTGCATCCAGTTCACCCCTATCTGTTGTAATTTTTTCCACATAGCCATACTGACAAAAGATCTCTTCTAAGAGAAAATTACACACTACATTTATTGTCTTATTACGTAGAGATCTCCCGTCCACTTGATTAGTCAAGTCTTCACAGACAAGTACAAGATATCTCATTTGCCAAAGACCTGTACGCATCAAGAATAAATCCACCACAGACTTAAAATGAAGAGACAAAGGATATGTGGGTTGCAATCCATCCCGATGTCTCACAGATGAATACATTTGACATGTTGTACATGTTTTCACAAAGTGAGTAACATCCTTATACATACCCTGCCACCAATATCTTTCTTTGATCTTTGCAAAAGTATCCCAAGCACCTCTATGGCTAACCCATAATCTTTCATGAAATTCTTACATAACGTTTACTTGTGAAGCTCTGTCACCCAAAAATCACAATGGCATACCCTATTTCTTTCTAGCATATTTCGACACGTATCCATCTTTTAAGAAAAACCCATAGGCTTTCCTCTTGATCTTCTTAAACTCCTCATTGGACCACTCATCTCTCTTTGTTAATGTACTAAGGTATTGACTAATTCTTAGCCACTCTCTTGCATATGCTAGTGTTGTAGCAACTCCTCGCATTGCTAAATAGACTTCTACACAAGATAAATAGACAAATAGATAAATAGACTCCTTAGCATATTTGTCTTCTAGAAACACTTCTACACAAGATAAATAACATGTAAAGTCTATTCTCTTTGTTGTCCAAGCTTATGCTAGTGTTGTAGCAACTCCTTGGATTGCTAAAGTCACTCTTACAATATCATTTTCAGTTTCAAGAAATTCATCTTCTTCCTCCTCGTCCATCATCCCATCTTCATTCTAATAGCATGCCCGAGATAGCTTGTTTGCCCCACTAGGTTATCTCTCCTTACAATATGCTGAAATTTAGGGTTCAAAAATTTGTTGTATGTAATCCACCAAAGCATAGCAATGTCTGGGGTAGCACAACTAGTAATCGTACCCAATACTGGCAAACAATCAATCTCAAACAATGACTACACGAGCACCCATAAAATACTCCTTATCACATTTAAGGGCTCTCAAAATTTCCCATAATTCTCTTTTTACCTATGGATACCTTCTTTATTATTCAATCAATACTTTAGGACCCAAGTGAATTGCATATCTTTGTCCTTCTCCTCATCATCTTTCCCAATTGCATATCCAATCTCGATTGGCCTCATATCAATAGTAATAATGATAGGCTTTCCATGTGAATAATCAGCCTTTCTCAATGTAGGAGGAGATTTCAAGAGCTGCTTCAATTTCTTCATTGCTATTTTATGCTTCGTTTCCCAATGAAATCTGTGACCTTTCCTCAAGAGCTTATATAGAGCATCAAATACATGTGCAAAGTGAGGAATTCATATCAAATTGAACACACATGCACCCAAGAATCTACGCACCTCTGATACATTCGTGCATACATCTTACAGTCTATCAATCCCATCTATTTCTACTAGTCAAGGTCTTTTCGCATAAGGGCCCATAAATATGCCCAACAATCACAACCTCTTCAACTCCCAAGACAACTTTTGTCGAGATAGAGTTAAATGCACCTTTTTTAGATGCGTCTAAATCCATTAACAATCCACAATATGGTCTACAATAAATTGTTTGCACTCATGAGCATCCATCTCTTCATTCTTTTCATCCACTATACGCCCTTTGATTGGAACATAATCCAAGAAGGGCATTGTCAATTGTGATATGAAATCCATGAGTACCCTATTCATAGCATTTGTCATATGTGTCACTGACTCTGTTGCACCCTGCGGAGAGTACACATCCATACTAAACCCAAGGGAGTATTCATGGTTGTGATATCCATGCTCTCAACTACAATCTAAAATTGATCATACCCCAAGTAAAGAGCATCCAAAGAATAGATTGCTCTGCCAGCAAAATCCTCTGCAAATTCATCAACCACAATAGGACCTATACCCACATTTCTTATTGTCACTTTTTTCACTAGTTGCATGTCTTGAATAAATCTCAAAGCCCCAATCTTTTTTTGCACAATAAACCAACAATTTAAGTATGGGGCTAAAGAGGCTCCAAGATCTTCATCTGAATCTTTTCATTTAGCAAATCCATTAGCTTTGGCAAGTAAGATTCAGGCACTGGAATAGGCCTCAAGTTTCTTAGTACATGTGGCATAGTAAATATTACCATAGGAGAGACAACATTCAGATCCACACAACCTATTTCAATTGGCTAAAATGCAAATGTTTTTCCATGCCTAGCCAAGTTGGGCATTAAAAAATCTCTTTTAGCAGGCAAAAGAAACCCTTCTACACTAACTTTTTCAATTGTAAACTAATGACCTATATCTTTAGGATCCCGTAAGGTTGTCTGCCTTTACACTTTTTCATATAGACCCTCACTTTTTGGTGGAAGTGGCAAAGCAACTGGTTTCACCCTCTCATCAACTAGTGCTTCAGCTGATTATAATCCTTCCTATTGAGAAAAAAATGCTATAATATCATACATGTCTAAAGAACATATTGACAACACTCTATTTTTAGCCTCATTTTTTGCATGTATAGTTGCTAAAATTTCAACCATAGCATCATTAATATTCAACCCATAAAATATACTTGAAATGCCTTCATTTTGAGCTAACAACCCCAATGCTTTTAGTTCCTTGGTAGCCCATTTCATTGATATGTGTTTAACCTTGCAAATCTCTTTCACAGGCTTAAACCAACATGAATTGTTTGTTGTACACTGAGAATAATCAATAGTAAATACATAGTTCATTCAATCCAGAGATGAGTACATCCTCTGAATAGCACTACTCTAGCCCTGCATTATGTCAATGCTTAATGAAATCTAGGTCATTGAATTCCGTTACACTTCAAGGCTGCTGCTTGTGTCGATGTGGCTGGTGGAGTTAAGGCTGCAAGAACGGATGTTGACACAGGTGGGATGATCAAGTGAGGCAAACTATCGATCTATAGCAAGGTTGTGTATCCTATAAAAGCTCGAGAGCATCAACTGTTGATATCTACATCGATCTTACACTGCCAGTGTGTTTGCAGCAACGATCGGTTGCAATTAATACATGAAGAAATTAAGCGGAATATGATGGAGATAATGATGATGGGCAATAGCTTCTTCGACTTCCTTGTTGCTTCCTCCTCCGTGTTCTTCGCATCCTTCCTGGTCTTGCTCCTGCTGAAGTAGCTTCCACCGTGTTCTTCGCCTCCTTCCTGGTACTCTTGCTCCTGCTTAGCTACTTTGGCATGCTTAACGATAGCATTACTAGTATTGACGATCACAACATGTGGGCTTGTGGCAGGCCGACTGAGTACAGCTCTAATGCCTCTGTCTATAGAAGCAACTGCCACAATATGACAAGTAATCTCTGCGCTCGGTGTCCGCAAACAAGCTTGCGCTTCACAAGCAACTCTAAACGAATTGCTCTATAGGGAAAAAACAAGAATTTGACTAGATAAATTAGAAAATATCTAGCATAAGTCTCAACTAGGAAAAAGTGATGTTTTGGTAAGTATGTTTACAGTAAAACCTTTATTGTATATCTATATTATATTAGAGAAATCATAAGATAGAAATTCGATCGAGTAGTAAAAACTAGAAAGATTGCTAGTTAGCAATTCCATTCGATTTACTACTTAAACAAGTTATTATATAGTAATTCTAATATCATAATTTTGACCTTTAATAAAAACAAATTAATGTAGATTGCATTATATATAGAAAGTAGCACAAGAACTCTTTTCTCGATGATTGACATTATAATTAGATATTTTTTATCTATCTAGTTCTTAGTGATTAATATCAATTAAACATAATCCAAAGGCTTGAAAACTCAAGGACAAATCCTACAACAAAATTGCCAAAGTAACAACTCTAACTCAAACATTTAAGTCTCAATTCATGATATGCACACTATGCTCTAAACATTCTCATCTACCAATTATGACATGAATTGCACTTCACTTTACCTACACTACACCTGTTGCATCATTTTCATACTTCACATCTTATCATCTTACTAGCATTCTCCTACAACTCATTTGCTATGGCCATCAAAGTTTTTGTTCTATTTCTCTTGGCTTTTTCCTTCTTTACTATTTTCATGGCATTTAGCTACATCACATATATAATACTGATAGTAATATATTACTATTACAACTACTATTTACTCTTCAACTCCTGTTTTTCCAAAAGTATGATATGAAAGATTGATAGTCTCTGTTGTAGATTCCCTATTATAGTAAATAATCCTAGTCACTACTAATGCAACCTTAATGTTGCAATAATTTTAATTGCAACTTCGAGCCCTATACACATTGATTCTCCCTCAAAAGAACCCTACTATATATTTGAATAAACCTATTATCATAGCCCAATAGTTCCAAAGACTTGCAAGTGGTTCTCTAGAGACTAGAACCTTCCCTCTTGCATTGCTGGTACTTCATTGCTAGTACAACTACTATTCATTCTTTATCTCATTTATTACTCCTTCAAAAAGGTAACATGAATGAATATGGAAGTCTTTACACGATACTTAAATAGTAGATTAGAGCTTTTGCAAATCTTTGCCACTAAATGAAAAACATTACAAAGCAAACAAAAAGACCTACAACATCTTTGGGGGACTTTTCTACTTCAATATTACCAACCCTATTAAACTCTATTGAATCTCCAAATTTTATTTATGATAGCAACAACATTTGATGTAGGCATAGTACATTTGTGGACCTTTCACATTTTCCTAAGCTTCCCTCTTATTAGTTTTCTAATTCATGAGCAATAGCTACTTGTTCTTACACAAACTACAATAAATGTTTGTACCGCCAATTTTAGCAAAAGAATTGTATGATTTTTAGGCTTGCAATTGCAAAATGATTGCACTAGACATGCTCGTGTAGTTCACATGCAAGCATCCCTAATTTCCACATCATAAACCTTATTAACATATTGTTCTGATCATGGATCTAGTTTTGAAACCTCCATTACTCTTCACCATTCCTAATAACCATAACTCCTGCAATTGTTGTTGTTGCCATTAAACACTTCTTCTACTTCTCATGCCACTACAATAGGCAAAGCATCCTCTTCTCTACCTTCTTGACTGTTAAGCATTTAATACATACTTAAGAGCTTTAGATTTTCTACTTTAGTCTAAGATTGTAGTAGGTCCTATACACTCAAAATCTTGTAGAAATTTTCTCAACCTTTCAAGGGTAACCAGAATTAATGAGATCATTGAGACAAGGAATATATTGTTTGACCTTCACAACCTTCTCTCCTTAGAGGCATATACTTTAATATGTTCTAGAATTTCTCCCCTCCTTCACAACCCTTTGAGCAACATGGAGATAGCTAGCCTATTCATGACACACTATCCCACTATCATCTATATGCTTACGAATGTATATGTATGAATATATACTTATTTGCCCTTCTTAGTTACTCCTATATTGTTGTAAGTTTCACTTTCTTTGTGCTCAATGTATCCATTGATTAGTGTAGTCAAAGAGATTAAATCATGAAATGGAATCTTGTCACATTTCTTTTACTTTTGCAAGCACACCACATGTAGTTTACATGTTCACAAAAGTTGTGTCTACTACAATATTATGACTTATATTAGCCCTAGCCTAGTACAATGTAGGGCAAAAGCAATTAACTGATCAAATGGAATAATTAGCCTAGAGTTTGTGAATATAATCATCTAGTTCGATTCCACTTAAAAGTAAATGTCTCCTCAATGGATATCATTACTTCCATCCATCCGAGACATCATATAGTTATTCACAAACTGGAGCATACTATCATGCAAAAATGTCGGCGCACCACCAATAACAATTGGTCTCTACCAATGTTGTTGTTGCTCAATTATGCAAACTAAATTAGGAAAAATTGTCCATTCAGTAGATATGGGTCTTTTAAAGGCAAGTTCAAACACGTCCAGATACATGCCAGATGTGTCAAAAGCTAATTTGCAGTCCAAAATGTGGACGGAATTAAAACTTGTCCACCACTTATATGGCAAACAGAAACTAAACAACCTTAGAGGTTGATTTTAGAGTAAGCGCGAGCTTGTTTGGAGACGCCTCGTGTGGCAGCTGCTTCCGCAGGCAGAGGCAGTAGAGCTGTACTGAGACGGCCTACCACGAGCCCACATGTTGTGATCGTCAATAGAAATGCTATCATTAAGCATGCCCAAGTAGCTAAGCAAGAGCAAGACCAGGAAGGAGGCGAAGAACACGGAGGACGAAGCAACAAGGAAGAAGAAGCCGCTGCCCATAGTCAGCATCTCCATCATATTCCGCTCAATTGCTTCGTGTGTTAATTGCTACGATCGGTGCTGCAGATGCACTGGCTGTGGAAGATCGGTGTGGATATCAACGGCTGATGCTCTCGGGCTTTTATAGGATACCCGGACTTGCTATTGGATGGATAGTTTCCTTCACTCGACCAAGTGGCCTGGTCGCCGACCCTATGCCAACATCCGTTCTTTCAGCGCTATCTCAAAAATACCATCGGCCTCATATATTATAGCCTTAGCTCCACCGGCCACATCCACTCGAGCAGCGGCCGGGAGCTCGCGGCTGGTGGGTCCGAAATACTTTACCACAAACTTTGCCTCTGCCTTGTCTCGCCGGGAGCTCTTTATCATATCGGGCCCCACCGGACGGTAATGCCCGTCGACTCCGTGCACGCTGGTACGTTCGCTGACGGGGCAAACAGTAGTTTGTATTGTTAGAAAATTATCGTCACACTGGGTACGTCTCTGTGCCGTCGATAATGACACTGCAAGACTACGTCGAACACTGCATTTGCTTTTGGCCGTGAAGAGTCCGTCGCCCGCCATTGGTCCAAACTTTTAGCCTTTGCATCATGATAAGGCACACAATCATGCTTTCGATGCTAAAGACTATCACACCATGTACATCTGCTTTTCAATCCTTCTTAGACAAACCTTTATGCTACTACCCATCCCCCTTTCTCCACTTTTTCATCCAATTTTGTAATATTTAGACTAAGATCGTGCAATCCCTCCACTAACTCATCCATTACATCCTCTTTTATAGATGGATCAGTAGTATTAGGACCAAAAATGGGCATGATACTAGCTTTAAGGCTATAATTAGGCTCCGACACACACCAAATAACCCTCATGGCCTCATGTCTAAGAGCATCTTGATAATACAAACCAATCTATCTAAATACTGTCTTTGTAGACATGAGTATCAAAAGCTTTAGTCCAATAGTTTTTCCATCCTGAATCTAAGCACAAGGAAGCTTCCCATACTACATGGCTACTTCACCTTGATTCCACACATAAAGGGCACCCCCTAGCTAAATGTTGTGGCCTCTATGGCTCTCGTAGATTCCAAGGATTGACACTAGGATGCACCTCTCACACATAAAGAATAACGAAACATAGTTCACTCTTTTGACATTACACAATCTAGGAGATATATTTATTTCCTCACACAAGTGCCCCGAAGATAACTGATCTAGCCTACAGTAAGGAAACCTATTTCACTCAATCCTAGGTCAATATTTCAAAAGACAGGTGCTATCATCTATGCATCTAGAGGAGTTTATAATTGATACCATGTTTCATGCACATGCAGTGTGAAATATCCAACATTCTCAAACACGTTTTAAATAACCAGTAGTCATGTGTTGTGCAAATAGATTCTTTTTATACTTTTCTCTAATGCAGTGTGACATTCAAGAAATGGAACCACGCTGTTCTATGCTTCTAGTCCTTTAGATATTCAACAAAAACTATATGTTGCACTTAAATGCACAATCATTCATTCTTCTTTATGCAAAAACCTGAAATTTTAATCCTCATTTGATATTTATTCATCATGTGGAGTGTTATTTATGTTATATGCAATTGCCCCATAGAAACACCTCCTAAACTAGGTACTTTAACATGCAAATGGATGTAGACTGAGGCTAACCTCATGCCCTATAGTCCACCATACATTTGAATATGCTCTACAATTTTTTTACCATGTTTAACATTTAAAAAACAAAATTTCCTAATTTTACTAATTTTATTGAATTTTCTTAATTAATTTTTCTAAAAATAGTTATTATTTTGTATTTTTTAAACACACAATAGCAAATATCAATCATGGAGACAATCACCATACAAGATTTTATCCATTTATAACATTGCTAGGTATTGTTTCTTTCATTTATTATAAAATCGACTTAGTTTACATACTTTTCTAGTTTTAAATAATTAATATCTTATTAACATGATATCACTTTCTAAACTTTCTATCAGCAATCCTTAAGCATATTATATTCTATCAGCATATCAAAATTTTCACCACATGAACATTGATTGCATCATTAAACATAAAAGAGATTCAAATTTCTATTCAAAATGAGGCTTATCGCTATTTTCTGTGTTTTAGATATTAAAAGTTGAATGCAGGGGCCCCACAAACAATTAGCAAATAGCATTGGTCATTGCCACACATTGTTGGCATGGTTCCATCTCCATCTACTAGTTCAAGTCTCATCATGTTTCTCTTTTGATAATTGCCACATGAACACTCTATACGGGGAGAGAGAGGGAGGAGAGAGAAAGATTGATTTTCCTACTCTTCAACTAGGGCGCCATTGCCAAAGCCAAAAATGGTGATTGGTAGCAAAAAAATCAAGGGATCTTTGGCCATGATTAGTCATTAGGGGTATATGCAGGCTCTTATGCCTTCCCCTCTATTCTCATGGCATTGCCTAACAACCTCTTCATTTTTTTTCTTTTAAAAAAATGCCCCCTCCCCCTTGCCCGGTTGCATGAAATTTTTGGAGGCTAGGGACCTCCTAGGGGTCATGCCCCCTCCCAACTAAAGGTCCATTTACACTTCCTTCTCCTCTTTCACTTGGGCACCCGCCAACAGCCGATTTAAAGTTTAAAAATTTATGACTACCCCTTTGCAACTCCCACACTACATGGCCCTTGTCTTCTTTAAACCTACTTCTCAAAAATAAAAATAAAAATTTGCAACCGCTAGTATGAGGTTTGTCTTCGAAAGGGCCTTTGAAATCTGTCTTTTACAATTGCTTAAAATGTTATGGTGTTCACTTCTAGTAGGATCACATTTTTGCTTAAAAATAATAAAAATTTGCATAGTTTTACCTTTTTTTCTGCTCAAAATATCACTCTCATTGGCATCCCACTAGATAGGGTGACTCAGCCTCTTAAACCCAACAAACTAGAAAGAGCATCAAGCTACTTGAAATAAAAATACAAAACATAACATAACACAACTCTTGTCCTACCTCGTAACAAAACCAAGACATGAATTCCATGAGGGATAGGCCAAGTTCCTTTCACTAAAATATTATCATCATAATTGTAGTTTATACTCACACTAAAATTTTACTCACATTCATAGTTTTCTCACACTAAAAGTTTACTCACATTCATAGCTCACTCACACTATCATTCACTCATATTCACATTCATTGATCACTCACACTACCTTTCACTCAACTCACACTCACACTCCTAAACTCCAATCGATTCACTCATACTCATATCCATAAACCCTAATGCTCACTCACACTTACACTCATAGATCACTCAAACTACTATTCACTCACACTTACACTTATAGATCACTCGCTCACACACACATCTAGAGATCCTCATCACATGTGCCTACCATACACTCACACTCATAGCTTACTCACACTACCATTCACTAACACGCTTATAGATCACTCACACATACTCACCATTTGCTCACACTCACACTCACCAATCACTAATACTACTCTTCAAAGTTCACTCATACTTGCTTTACTTACACTCGCATTAGTCCACTCATACTCACATATTCATAAATCATAATCTAATCACTCACACACACACACCTAAGATCACTCATACTAGTTCACTAACACCACCATCACTCACACTTACACTCATCTATAAACCCTAATCGAATCACTCACACACATCTAGGATCATTCACATTCATATTAGTGCACTCACATCCATAAACTCTAATCATAGTTCATTCACACTACCATTCATTGAGACTCACACTCACATCCATAAATGCTAATCTAATCACTCACACTCATATCCATAAACCCTCATTACTCACACTCACATTAGTACACTCACACTCACACTCACACTCACATTAGTTCATTCACATGCACACTCACATCCGTAAACCCTAACCATCATTCATTCACACTCACACTAACAATCACTCACACTCACACTAAAAATCACTCACATTATTTCATTCACAAGTATAGTCACATCCCTTAATCCTAACCAAACTTCAATCACCTTGTAATTCACTCACATCCATAGTTCACTCAATAACAATCACTCACACTCACATTAGTTCCTTCACATGCACCTTCATATCCTTGAATCCTAACCAAAGTCACTCACTTCATAGTTCACTCACATTCAAAACTTATGACCCTTATATACATCACATTAATCCACTTATCACTTGCACCGCTCCCTTACACCACTAGGTTTGCACCGCTTGCACTACCGTCATGACTTGCACCGCCCACTTAGGATTTGGATTTGGATTTGCACCACCCAAGCTTGCACTACTTACCTACACTTGCCACTTACACTATCCACTTGGACTAATAGGTTTGCACCACTTACACTACCCTCATGATCTACACCATCCACCTAGAACTTGCACTACCCTAAGGTTTGCATCATCTCACGTCTTGCACCACCTCATGTAACACTTACACTTGCACCACCTAGGTTTGCACTCTACACTTTTCACTTGCACTACCGACCTAGGACTTGCACCATTTGTCACTCCCGCACATCAAAATCCTCATTCCCACACACACATACCTCCACTCCTCTAAGGTTAGCTTGACATGATTGTGATGCTTCAAGGAATTGTTACACACATGCATATTGTTTGAACATAAGAATGCTTGATTTTGCACATCTCACTCTTTAGTATGTTCAAAGTGTCTCAAGTGTCTTGAAGATTATATGCTTTGGAATTATTTTCTTGGAAGAATCATCTCAATGCCTTAAAAATTCCCTAAGAAACTTATCCGAACCAAGGTCAAATGGCCTAGGAGGAACTTTGTTACATCATAAGAACTTGGCACACCTAGCATATAGGCAACACACATTAGGCTAACATCACCTAGGGAGATTCTGGATCGTAGTGCAAAACCACAACAATCATTTCTACACCTAGGCATAGAATGCAAAACAAGTCAAGGGGAAAAATCATCCAAGATGCCACCAAGAGCAAAAGTCCCATCACTAGAAAATGGGCCAAATGAGAGAGTATACTAAGCTAAAATCACATCATTCTAGAGATATAAAAGAAGAGAAACACACAGAGAAACAATACAAGAACTTGAATCTGCAAAAAGAGTTGACCACTTTGTCATTTGGTTTTCTAGGGCCTACGCCTTAGCTGATGTGCCTCATAGTGGACTAGGCCATAGGTATATAAGTCCTAAAATCTTCAGAGTCAACACTAGAGAGAAACCTTCCCATCCATCTATCCATTGATAATATGAATGAGCTAGCAACTCAAGAGCCTAGGCCGTAGCAAGTAGACCAGATGGGGATAAACACATTCACAAAGATTCACCTTAGATGCATGGATTGTGGTATCAGTCATATGTATCATGATTGTCCAACACACAAGGAATCTAGTAATACCCTTACATAGTCGATAGAGCCAAACACCCGAAAGATCAAAGCCACCAATATTGACTTGGAATATAAAGAGCTAATACATCATGCATATCTTTGAGTACTAATTTCCAAGTGAGAGCTCATAATTGATTCTCTCATACATCTTGACTTATGATGGATGGTTGGTCAACCTAAACTAGTCCCAAAAAATGTAGTCAGCAAACCTTATGGAGGGTCACCTTCTCCTCTCCTAGGAGGATGCAAAATTCTTTATAATATAGAGACTGAGAGCCTTCCCATTTTTTTTATGTGCTTCCAAATCACGAAGATATTGGGTCAAGAGGTTCTGCTTGGAAGAACTTTCAAGCATGTGACTAGATGTATTGTGAATTATGAAGCACACCAAATACATTTGAGCTTACAAAAAGTTGAGATCATCACTACTTTTAGCAAAAGAAACCTTGTCTCTTCTCTAGAGAAGGGCAAGCAACTCTCCCTCATATGGGTTTTTGTGAATATTGTGCTCTTGAAAAGCATTTTTGCAAACCCTTTTCCATTTCCACCACAACTCATTCTAGAGATTTGCTTGATCTTATTCACATTGATATTTGTGGACATTTTCCTCCATCAAAATCTCAATATCGATATTTCATGACTTTTATTGATGACTTCTCAAGATACACCACTATTTTTCTCTTGCAACACAAATCAAAAGCTTTATTATCTTTTAAGAAATATCCAAAAACTACAAAACTTCATACTGGACATTACATTTAGAAACTTTGTAGTGATAATGCTAGAGAATACATTTCAAATGATTTTGATGATTATTGTAATAATCAGGATATTCATCATGAATATATAGTTCCCTACTCTCCTCAATAGAATGGTATTGCTAGATGTAAAAACATGACTATTCTCCATGCCATGTGATGTATGCTCATTCATTTTGGCTAATATCGATGTTTTGGGTTGAAGTAGTCTTAACAGTAGTATTTGTGTAAAATCATCTTTCTACAAATAATTGCTTATTGTGGTGAAATAGTGATTACTACTTGGACATGTGAAACTCATTATGTTTCATATTTTCAAAATATTGGATGTATTGCTTATATTCATGTTCCCAAAGAGGCTCGCAAAAAACTTGATCGTCCCAGTTTGAATGTTATTTTCATTGGATCTTCAATTTTTTCTAAGGGATACAAGTTTTATGATCCATCTTCAAAGAAGGTAATCATAAGTTGTGATGCTATTTTCAATGAGCAACTTATGGGCAACACATGGTTTGAAGAGGATGTTGGGCGGACGTGGTCACTAGAGGATGTTGATGATACAAAACCATTACTCACTTCTTTTCCTTTTCTATATGAGGATGAGCCTCCTTCACGGGATAATATTGACTCTTCAAATTAGGATTCACAACTTGCACTTATTATTGCTGATGATTACCTTGGCATTGATCTTTATGTCGATCTTCGAATTGATAATGAGCATGGTACTTGACATGTATATGATATTGCTATCTTGAGAGTACTCTCAATATTTGTGAAGAACTTGTCTCTTATAGTGATGCCATGCCATCCTCGAAACAATGGCAGGAGGCCATGGAAGCTGAGTATGAATCTCTTCGCTGTAAAGGTACATGGGTTCTAATTGAGTTACCACCTGGATGTGCTGCTACTCTGTAGATTCATCAAACACATGATGTGCACCCACATTTCTTATGTCCGCTTTATTGACTAGGTGAATATCTTGAAAAAATCTCAAATCCCCATTCTTTTGGGGCACAGTAAACCAATGATTTGAGTATTGGGCTAAACAGGGCTCCAAGATACTCATGCATATCTTTTCATTTAGCAAATCCATAAGCTTTGGCAAGTAAGCTTTAGACCTTCAAATATGCATCAAGTTCCATGTTACATGTGGCAGAGTAAATATTACCGTAGAAGAGATAACATTCGAATCCACACAACCTATTTGAGCTAGTTGAAATGCAAATTCTTTCCTACGCCTAGCCAACATCCACATAAAACAATCTCTTTTAGTAGGCAAAAGAAACCCTTCTACACAAACTTTCAGTTTCAATAATGTTACAGCTATAAACTAATGACCTATATCTTTAGGATCCCATAAACTTAGCTACCTTGACACTTTCTTATATCGATCGTCACTTTTTGATGGAAGTCGTAACGAAACTAGTTTTCCCTATTTGTCAGCCATCTATGTATGGTCTCCACAATTGCTTTAACCCATTGTAATCCTTCCTATTGATCAAACAATGTTATAACATCATAAATGTCCAAAGAACATACTAATAACTCTATTTTTAATCTCAGTTTTTGCATGTATGATTGTTGAAATTTCATCCATGGTGTTAGTAATATTCATCCTATAAAAGAGGCCTGAAATGCCTTCATTTTCACCTAATAACCCCAATGCTCTTAGTTCCTTAGCAACTTGTCTCATAGATATGTGTTCACTATTGTATATAGCTTCCATAGTATTAAACCAAATTTTTGCTGTAAAAAACTAAGAATAACTAGTGGTAGATATATACTTCATTCCATCAAGAGGTAAATCTTGAAAGGTGAGAAGGATCAAAGCTTGGATTCAAGAGCTATGGCGGGAGAGCAAGAGCAAGAAAGAGAGAGACAAGAAATGGGAACTCCAACAGTCACAATGTGTGACCGGGCCTTCCTTTATTCAAACTATCATTAAAATAATAAAGAATAAAGTGACAGTGATGGGCGCCCGCCACCTGCAGTATGCAATGGCGGTGACCATCAGTGTAGTAATACATGGGCGGCTAGCCGGAGGTGCCTTTACCCCCAACAACCTCCCATTTAAAGGCGAATATGCCCTAGTGAGGAGTGAAAAGAAAAAGAAAAAAGGCAGTACAACATGCACACATGTACAACAGGATGAGGAAAGACGTCATCTCATCCCACGCCCATCAACCTCCTGAGGAAGGCAAAGTTCTCTATAGAGAGGCTCTTCGTGAGCAGATCTACAGGATTCTGGTCAGTCGAGAT
Source organism: Lygodium microphyllum (assembly GCF_053477565.2). Lineage (NCBI taxonomy): Eukaryota > Viridiplantae > Streptophyta > Polypodiopsida > Schizaeales > Lygodiaceae > Lygodium > Lygodium microphyllum. The sequence goes on along the minus strand of NC_141137.1, from coordinate 43,210,876 downwards.
CTTGACAAGATCAACAGACTTGTCCTCAACAACCCCACGTATGAAGTGATACCTCACCTCAATGTGTTTCGTCTTCACATGGAAGATCGGATTCTTTGCTAACTGAATAGCACTCATAGAATCCGAATACAGTGTAGGGATAGCATCAATACCAAGGTTAGCAACCAAACGACCCAACCAAATGGCCTCCTTGCAAGCCTCAGTGGCTACAACATACTCGGCCTCTATAGTAGAAAGGACTGTGCATTTCTGAACCTTGGACATCCAAGAAACAGCACCTCCAGCATATGCGAATACATAGCCGGAAGTGGACTTCCTACTATTTGCATGTCCTAGATAATCAGAGTCAGTGTATCCCACGACTCTTATATCCTAGCTGCCATAGCATATGCACATATCTGCAGTGCCCTTCAGGTACCTCATGATACCCTTCACGGCATCCCAATGCTTCTTGCCAGGTGTGGCCATATAGCATGCCACAACATGGCTGCAACATACTCGGCCACTATAGTTTAGCATATGTGAATACATAGCCGGAAGTGGACTTCCTACTATGTGCATGTCCTGAATAATCAGAGTCAGTGTACCCCACGACTCCTGTATCCTAACTGCCATAACATATGCACATTTCTGCTGTGCCCTTCAGTTACCTCATGATACCCTTCATGGCATCCCAATGCTTCTTGCCAGGTGTGGCCATATAGCGTGCCACAACATCAACTGCAAAGGCAATATCTGGACGAGTGGCTTTCATGGCATACATAAGACTTCCCATTGCAAATGCATAGGGAATCTTGTCCATGTCGGCCCTCTCCTCATCTGTTTGCGGACAATCAGCCTGTGATACCTTCACATAAGAAGGCAATGGACAGCCAATAGTCTTTACGTCCTGCATGCAAAAGCACTCAAGGACTTTATGAATGTACTCCCTCTGTGACAAGTAGAGGAGTCCCTGATGCATGTTGCGTCTAATGTGCATACCAAGTATGTGAGCAACCTGTCCCAGATCTTTCATCTCAAAGCTCTTTTTGAGCTGAGCCTTAAGAGCATCTAGCTCATCATGAGCTTTCCCTGCTATCAGCATATCATCCACATAGAGGACCAAAATCAATAAAGAACCATCACGGGCTTTCTTCGTGTAAAGACACGGATCCATAGCACTCCTGCTGTAGCCCTGTGACTGCATAAAGGCATCAAACTTATGGTACCACTCCCTAGGTGCCTGTTTCAAGCCATAAAGATTTTTCTTCAATTTTCACACTAGGTGCTCCCTACCAGGTTCTGCAAAGCCCTTAGGCTGCTCCATATAAATCTCATCATGCAAGTCCCCATGTAAGAAAGTTGTCTTAACATCCATCTGGTATAAATCCAAGCCAAGCTAAGCAACCAAAGCCAAGACTAAGCACAAGGTGGTCATCTTAACCACAGGTGAAAAGACCTCATCAAAGACCACACCATGCTCCTGCTTAAAACCCTTTGCTATCAATCTAGCCTTGTATGCCAGCTTGGGGTATCCAAGGGTACTTTCCAGCTTGTACACCCACTTGCATGGCAAAGCCGTCTTGCCCTTAGGCAAGGAAACCAAATCCCAAGTCTTATTCTTATGCAAGGAGTCCGCCACCTGCAGTGTGCAATGGCGGTGAATGTTAGTGTAGTAATACATGGGCAACTAGGCGGAGGCGCCGTTACCCCCAACAAGTCTATCCTCCCAGATAATACTATTGTAGCTATGCATTATAAAAATGCTTAGTGAAAATTAGATTCTTTGAATTCCCTTATAATTGGAGGCAAAGGAAACTCTTGAAGCGTATCTCCATTCCTAAAATGATTAATAAGACTGGTAAGAAATTGGATTGCTTTCCTTGCATCCTTGCTTCTTGCATAAGCAAAACCATAATCAAGCACCTTCATTGTCATACCCATGCCTGTAATATAAGGCTATCTCAAAATCACTGCAAATGAGAAACTATATTGCATAAATAAGTGCTACTCTTCTTGTACATTACCAATCATCAGTTTTACATTAGAATGTAGCATAGAGCTCCTCCAAAGAATCATTTTAGCTCTCTTAAATCAACCAATGATCAATGTCCATAAATCATACTCCATTCTCATACAATCCACACTCAATGACATTAATCTTGTGGTAAGAAGAGCAACAGAAGGAGTTTCACACTCCTATTTTCACTACCATTTTAGTGGTAGCCCTTTCTCAACAATTTCTTATGTAATGACTTGTAACGTGCCCGCTCCTCAAATCGCGGGATACGTCTTAGCAGTCTATCGAGAGAGATATCTAGAAGACACTGCCCGACACTCCCCAGGAATGACACGGGGTTTGCCAACTAGGGTCTCTCGAGTCTACCCCGCAACGGAACTAATCTGGCCATTCCCACTAGGATCGACCTGAAGTCCGGTTCCTAGTCCACATTGTCTAAGGTCATAGACCAACTTTTTCCTAACATTTCCTATTAACATCTCCTTTGAGGAAAGCTCTCAGCTAATCGAGACCACCCTTCTATAGGATAGACCATTGGTCACATCCACCACGCTTCCCTCGAGGGTTGTTTTAGTTATCTAACTACCTACCACATTATGCTTGACACATAAAAGCAGCTTCCTTAATTAACCCGTTAGTCACAAGTTCCTTTACGTAATTTAGGCCACAGACACGAAGAGAGGTTAAAAAAGGATCAAACACTTTCTTAACTTATCTTCGGATTAATGTGTGTTTCCTGCCCATACAGGAGAATTAAGTGCTCCTTCCTGCCTCCGCATAAAAATCCTTCTGTCTTCCGAAAATAAAACCCAAAGGTTTATCCTTCCAAGATTCCGCCTCATAACTAGTATTAAGACCTCGAGATCCCATCTCGAGTCACGTAGAACACTTGTGTAGGGGCCGGAGGCATTGGGATTTACGACCAGAGCCTCCACTGGCACCCAAGCATCCTCCTACGCCAAGTGATTTCCATGGAGAGACGTCTCGTGGCGGGTTCGGTCCACATTCCCGACGCGGACTCATAACCCCCTTGGTTAGGGTTTGGCAGCTCGCGGGGGGTAGCTAGCACCATCCTTCCTTAATTATCCCTTTAGGAAATCAACCATAGCTGAAGCAACCAGCATAGTAACAATTGCTAGGGAAAAAATCCCTTCCATTTCCATGGCAATCAGTCATCTTAGACTTGGCCATGAAATCATCAAACGCTCCCCACTTGAGCTAACATCCAAAACCACATTAACAAACAGTTGAATGCACAACCTTTTTATTCAAGGCATCACAATCCCATTGCATGCACAATCAGAATTTTAACTAGATGTATCAAAACACTTACTTAAGGGATTTACAACCTTTTCAACCCGCCAAGCATAACTTGGGTAAACAATCCATTAGGGTTAGGTCACCAGCTTCAACTAAGCTAGGAGCGTATCCATTTGCGATAGTCCACAACAATATCGATCAAACAATTTGCAGGCAATCATGCTTATTCCTAATGCCCGGATCACATGTGACTTGTGTCTATGAAAGTCTAGGGTTTTGTCTAACGATGTAAGTGTATCTCATGAACAGAAATTAACATTTCATGTGTTTCTTTTAACCATGATTACGAAACGTGAATTCTAAATGACTATTCATGCATTGAACTGGTTAAAAAGCTATCATTTTATGTGAAGTACGGCGATAACCTTATCATTTTTTGTGTGTAAAAGCTATCATTTCGTGCCTAAAGCTTGTGCGAATTCCAAACTCTACCGTTTCGCACATGCAACTTAGTTCTTAGAGTAAACAAAACCCTATGCACAACATCAATCCTTTCATCCCTTCCATAAGAAATAATTCCTAAATTGATTTTTTTAATGCTTAGAACTTGGGCTTGATTCATGGTGCTGCGTTGGTCACTCTGCTCGTCCCTCCACTATTACCGGTGGCTTGGACGCCTATGCTTTCCACGACATTCTTCTTAGCAGCTATTCGCCTTGCAGAGATTGGGCAGTCCGGACCTTAACAGTTTCAGTTTGACACGTTCAGTTCACAAAGACCGTTCGATGGGTTTCGTTGCCGAGAGAGTGGTTTGGGTGACTTGTGGCGGTTACTCTCTTCTCACTCTCTTCTTCTTTTTCTCCTATCCTCCTTCTTTCTCTCTCTCTCTCTCTTCTTCTTCTTCTCTCCCTCTCCTTCGTTTCTTCTCCTTTTCTCTTATTCGTCTACTAGCTCTCTCTCATTCTCTTCTTTTCCTTTCCTCTCGTTTCTCTGCTCCCACTCTCTCTCTTCCTATTCTTCTTCTTCTTCTCTTTCCCTCTCTCTTCCTCTTCTTTTCTACTATCTCCCTACTCTTTCTCTCTCTCCTCTACTTCTTCTTCTTTCCTCTTATTCTCCTACTCTCTCTCTCTCTTCTTTTTCTCCCTTACTCTTCTTCTTCTTCTCCTTCCCACTCTCTCTCCTTCTCTTCTTCTTCCCCTCTTCTCTCTCTTCCCGACATCTCCCTCGACCCTTCCCCTCTCCCCCTCTCCCCCCCTACATGCCCCCCATCTTCCACACATCACACCCTCTCTCTCTCTCTTTCTCTGCCCACCATGTACACTGTAGGGGGGAGAGATAAAAGAATTTGTCAAAATTTAAAGGGGAAGTGAGTTTCTATGGGGGCATGGGGGGGTCACGGGGGGGCGGAGGGGGGGGGAGGGGCGCGGGAGGAGAAATGTCACATGACTCCAAGTAACAAATCTTGGAGTCTCTTCCCCATATTGTTACATCTACCTTACTCTCGGGAAAGTTACTATATGTATATCCTCTACATCACATGCGTTCAAGGCCTATTTATAAATATCCTTATTTGTGAATTTTTTCTAAATAAAATATAACCCTTTTTTATTCAATCTATAAATAACCCCTTTATATTGCACCCTTTTGTATGTAAAAAATGTATAAAAATGGTATTTTAAAAATACCTTAATTTGAACCCATGTTATGCAGACATATTTTCATGAGTACCTTACCTGACACCTTACTCCATACATATTGCTACAAGACACTACATTTACAGCCACTTCTCTTCTCCTTTTCCACATGTTGTCCATTGATTTACCACATCCTCCATTCATAAACCAACACTTATATCATGCTCATATTTAGCCAGAATGTCAACAAACCACTTTTCTCTTCAAAGTGTAGCAGTGCATACATTAGTGATATCACCAAGAAACTGATGCTTCCTCTTAATTATGTGAATGGTATCATCATAAAATTCCCACTTTATAATATTAAGCACCTCTTCTAAGGTGAATTCAACCTGACTATTTAAAATCTGTTCATCAAGAACCTTCTTGAGATCTGTGGCTATCTCAATATCAAACTCTAGCTTATCTCTCGGCTAGTTATCCTTCTTTTTGCCCTTATGTTTGTAATTCTATTTTAGCTCTTGCCCAACATATTCTATAACATGTTTGGAAGGTAGCCGATTTGTAGGTTTAGATATATCCATACATCTTCTTGTCACTCTCTTGGATGTCCCTACATTATCTTCATCTCTCTTCTGTTTCTTTTCCACAAGTACATCTGTCTTTTGCACTTTTGCTAAATATGCATCTACTGGTGATTCCCAAATAGTCATGTCACAAATGTGTTGCCCTGCATGAGACATTTCACTATTAGTAGCTTTTCTCTTTTAAGTTGCATGCAAAGCATGTGTCCATATTGCAGCATTTGGACCAACCATCACTTAGCCAGACATTCTATCAAACTATAGACCCAAAGTAGCAGCATGTAAAGCCACATAAGAATTTTTAATAGCCAATGTCTTCCAACAACTTTTATATACCTCCAATTCCAAAATTCAAAGTAAGAGGCAATCTTGTCTCCTGTGCATGGATCTTTCCAGCTTTCCAAAAGATGAGATATTATGCCAAGGCCTCTTGATAAGAAACACAATCCTTCCTTTCATACTACAAACTATCATATCACATACATTCTTTTCCTCGTTTATAAACTACCACTTGTTCCCTTTTCTCTTCTCCTTTCTCATCCAATTTTGCAACCTTCAACTAAATATCCTACATACATTTAACCAATTCAAGTGGCTTACTAGATACATCAACTATTTTGAAGTTAGCAAGAGAAGCAAGTGGCTTACTAGAAACATCAACAATTTTGACCATAGCTGTGGGCAAGCTAGATACATGTAATCTTTCTCTTCTTCTATGCTTTTTCATTAGTACAATAACATCATCCTTAACATGTCTCCACTCTATTTTAGACCGTGTCTCTATAGTCTGATCTTCTAATAAATCATCAAGCTTCTCTTGAATCTTAGGATCTACTGCTTAGCTCAAGATTTGTTACTTGTAGAAACAATTCAATTCTTTGACTTACAAGAGCTTGTTGTTTTGCAAGATCTAACTTCTTAAATTGACTTTCAAATTCTCTTAATAACTTTGTTAGCCACAAGACTCTTATTGGGTTTTAAAATCCACTCATAGAAAGTCTTGTGAGTAATTTAATTGGTGTCTACAATGTAAGATTCTTTTTGAACTATATTCTTGAAAGCTACCCACTCAACATCTTGCATGTACAATTTAGTAAGTCAGGCTTTAAATTCATGTACAATGACCCTACAAAATACCATCTCCATGCAAGTCAATCCATCCCAAAGAACTCCATCTTTTGAGCATAGGTATAAAAATATGCTGATACATTCCTACCATTAAACAACTTCATCTCATGCTCTACTGCATATAGAGCATTCATCACAACACTTTTTATTTGAGTAGGTGTGCATCACCTATTCTTGTTGTTATATCTACATAAGGATGTTCATATTCTACACTAATTGTTACAAAAAATCACTAGAAAGTATGCTTGAAGGTTCTTCCATCATGTCTTTCCTTCAGACAATCTTCCATGGTCGGGTTCACCAATGTCAGAGGGGTTTTAGTCGAAATGTCACATCCTCACCGGGGATTAGAGAGATAAGAAAGTAGAGAATAGGAGATAGAAGAGAAGAAACAATAGGAAAGAGATTCAAATGAATCCCAAGAATGTTGGAAACTCTATTGTGCATCCAAGAAAAAGAGTCCAAACGATCCAAATGTCAATAGGTTTAGATGATTTATTGGTAGAAGAAGCCCAATTACTTCTCTTGAGAGCACTATGTATTGACAGAACTTAAGAAGGTAAAAAAAATCCTTGTATGGGACTCCAAATACACTTTGACCCTATGTGTTCCTGATTATAATAGTAGTCATAAGCTAGTCATTTGATTGCTAAACTCTTAGACAAATGGTTTTTGGATTATCTAGATAATGTCTACTACTACTTGAAAGCAATCTCCAAGTATTAGAACTGTAAGAGCACCTTGTTATACCCAAAAAAATACACCAAAAACTAACTTCTACTCTACTTCTCAAATGGAAAATTTGATGTTTTTGATGAATTTGAAAGGGAAGTAAAACTCCACGACACCTAGTTGAAATTCTTCGGGATGGATTGCTCCTTCTCTCTTCTTCCCATCTAGAGTGTTGTTTACTGTCTGAAAACTGAGATCCAACACTGTGTAAATTTGGGAGTCCTTATTTTTTCATGAGATTTTCAAAACTATCTAAAAATAAATTTTTTTCATTATGTCACCCTATTTCAGAAATTTTCTATACCTTTTGAGGATATTTACAATAAATAATATCCAAAATAGACTAAAATTATCAAAAAATCTTGTATTTTTGAACCATCCATACTATGGACACTAGCATTAATGACTAATATGACATTAACTCTCTTGATTAATAAGAAATCTGAATGATGATGCATTCAAAAATTTTGCACATTGCGTATGCATAGCGACACCACACTAGGCCACGCACCGGAGACTCACTCCCATACACATTGCACTTATCACCCACAATTTTATTTGTCACACCTACAACCATTGCATGGATTATGCACATGTATTTGTGATTATATTAGTATATGCTTCGTTTAATTAGACAAAGGTACAAGTGTGGCTACAAGCATGCACTGAGGATTGATTGATCTAGATCCCACAAAGTGGATAGGATACCCAAAAGAGATTAGTATATGCTTGTTTTAACTAGACTAAGGTACAAGCGCGGCTTCAAGCATGCACTCGGGATTGACTGATCTAAATCCCACAAAGTGGATAGGATACCCAAAAGAGGGTAGAAACTCTAATTCATAGGGATATAAACCCTCAAATGTAAAGGGGTGCAAAACTTCATTCATAGGGGCACAAATCCTAATTTGAAAACACAAAGTGGGGCACAAACCATAACCCTAAAATGGTCCCACTCCTAGAGAGGTGACCTAATGCTAATCGTAATTTGTGTCTATATAAGGGTGGAAGGTTTGAGTTGTATTTATCCCTTTTGCTGCATCCATGATCTATGGAAGCTCTAATAGTACAACTGTTGATGCTTTCTATTCTCTTCTTCTATTTTATTGTCTTGTCTCCATTGTTGAGAATGAATGAGAGAGATGTGTGAGAAGTGTGTTAAGTGAGAGACTAAGGGAATGTGAAGCTCTTTTTGATTTTCTTTCTTTTCTCTTCTTCTCTACTAGCTTCTTAACTCGTTGGTGTTCTTGGTGTTGGATGTGGAGGAGTGACAACATTGGATCATGTTAATTGTGATCGTAGAACCATATTCGAGCCTTCAAGCTTTTGGACTTCAATATCACTACAAGATATAGGCATTATACTAACGTTAAAAGCGATGATAATGTAAATAACAAAATTTGCCCTCGTTGTGGCAAAAAGCGTTGTTATTGGCGACGCCATAGAACGGTTGGTATCATCGTCGCAAACCTGATACCGATGCCAATAATGATGTTGATACAGACGCTCTGCGATGCTAATAATGATGCAAGTAGTAAATTTGCGATGCTAATAGCGATGGTAATAGGGATTGTTTTTGGTGGCAGGGATTTGCGACGCTGATACCGGTGCCAATAACAACGCTGATACCGATGCTCTATGACATTAATAACGATGCCAATAATGACACGAGCAGTAAATTTGCGATGCTAATAGTGACGGTAACAAGGAAAAAAAAAATTTGTGGCAGGGCAGCATAGCACTTTGTGCTTTATTTATACTATACAAAATAGTTTCTGCATTGTGTACAATGCTCGTGTAAATAAAAACAAAGTATACTGAAATCATAACACTGATACATGAGATAAATACATGATCGCATAATGAAAGCGACTGGTACAATCATGATAAGATATCACTACTATATAGAAAATGTCTACACACATCAGGCGACTAAAAAAGAAAGATGTTTGAGCTCCAGAGATCCAAGGGTGAGCTACATATCCTCGCCATTCGAAAGCTCATCCCGGTACGAGCATTGAATGGACTCTACAAAAAAAGAAACAACAACACATCAGTTCACCATACAAAATGCATTCTAATTAAACATGGTAACTACAGACAAAAAAGATAAGTGACTTATAGGGCCGCCACGTCTATACAATCGGTCGATCAATGCAGTGAGACCATGCCTCTCTGTATATCGAGTCTCAAGGCCGGTTGGATCATGATGCTGCAAAGAAAACAAAATACTAACTGTTAAAAACATGATTGTTTGTACAAATGATATTGCAAAAAAATAAACAAGCAAAACAAAAGAAAAACTTACAAAGTCCTCCAAATATGTCATGTGGCTGCCACTCCTGAGATGATGGACCACTCCGGCCTCTAGTCGTGTCCTTGCCGCCTCGCGCTGCTGACTGCAATGTCCTGGAGAATCTGTAGCCTCCTTCCTCAGTCGATGCCAGTCATCCGCGTCTAGCCACTCAGGCTTTGTAGCCCTACTTTTGCGTGCCTTGGGTGTGTTTGATCGTCTGTGTGACATATATGCACGCATGCAGTCCATCATCCAGCCCGTAGAAAATCTATCTACTAAGCCTAGGACCGGAAACTCCTCATGCAAGGATGCTACTATGTAGTCCTTGCTCCTCTCCGGTATGTTCTTCCAATGATCTCAGATGTTGTGCCGAAAAACTTGTTGGCACAACTCTCTCATGGGAGCCATCACCCTCCTCTCCTCATCATTTATGATGATGGCTCTTGACCTATCATTGACTAGATAGGCATATCCCCCTAGGGTATACCTAAGATAGGTCCTCTCTCACGTGCGTCCATACTCCTAGGCATATCCAGGAGACCCATGTGTATCCGGTGTACCGACCGGGGTAATATCCGTCAGAGTGACACCCATGGGGGTGCCACCTGCAGACGGCTGAGGGAGTAACTGAAGTAGATGTCCCCATAGGTGTAACAAATCCTGGAGGTGATGCAACTCCAACAAAATGAGGAGACAGAGATACCGCGCCCGTGCCTCCACAGCATCCACTTGAGCTTGAGCTACGCTCCTTGGAACCGCCACGAGAGCGAGGAGTCGCATTTGTATCTTGTGCTGACCGCGGGCTCACTGCCTCTGTATCTCTGCAGTATCCCCCTGCCCCTGAAGCACTCCCTCCCTCTGGCCCAAGTCTAGAGCGTGGACCTCGTTTGCTCGAAGCTAAAGCATCCGATGCCATCGAAGTAGATCTAGTAGAGTGGCCTGACGATGTCCGAGATAGCTCCTAGTCTACCATGTCTCTGAATCTTACGATCTGGTCTTGAGACATGTGCGTGAAGATATCTTGCAACTCCTCATCGCTCATCCCTCGACTCATCCTAAAAATGTCACCTCTACAGACAAAAAATGATGTTAGTATAATCAATTTAAATCATACAAAGCACGGTAATATAAATCCTAAAAAAATGACCTCACTTAAAATGCATATCTTATGTACCCTTATAAGCGATTGGTCAACGAATTGAGTAAGTGGATGCTCCAAGTATGAAGTATCCTATGGTCCCATGTCAATCTCCTGACACAACTCCACATACACTTGAAGGTTGAGAGACATGTCACCACAAAAGGATGAGTCCATCTCGTTCTCAAAGAATTCTTGGACTCCTGTATTTCCATCATTGTAAGCCGATGCACTCCAAGCTTTCCCTCCCCTCCACCCCTTGCAATATTGACCCCTCTATTTTGATATTGTCTTCATCTATGCTCGGAACATCGCTTTGATCATATACTCTCGCACTTCGGGGAGTTGAAGGTATAACATACCACCATTGAGGTTGTCGGGGGTTTGGATAGAAGATTACTTGTTCACAAACATGTACAAGAGAGTTTAAACTATTGTGACATGTACCATGTCGTAATACAATTAATAAACAAATGAGTTCATGTACCTGTTCATAATGAGCCGACAACACAAATGTGTCACCCAAATCCGTCCATTTTTTTTCAGAATCTATTTCGAGAAATCCAGATGGACCTCGTCCAATTGTTGCTGCAGCTCCTTCAAGTACCACTTTGAACCACTACACATCGAATAGTATCATGGAGAATCTATGGTAATCCACCATAACAATACTTTGCAAGCTTCCAAAATACTCCATCTCATCTATAACCCTGTTTGGACTCGTTGCTCGTCATCGGCTCTCCATGCTCGAACCTTGCCATGATACCACAATCCATTGTGAAGCGCATCATGTCAATACACTTCATCATTTCTGAAAGAATTCATAGGAGAAGAAGAGGATGGAACAAAAATTGGAGCTGGGTTAAGTGGTTATTGATCTCTTCTAGCCATCTTTATCTGAAGATCGTTCAAGTTCTTTGAAATCTCTTCCACCATGTCTTCGACAGTTGGTTTAGCAGATGGTCTGACAACTATCGCAAGAATAGGCATATGCATAGGCATAGAAGTAGGCATAGACATGGGATGAGAGGTAGGAGAAGAAGTGGAAGGCATAGTAGGAGAAGTGAAGGTAGGAGAAGAGTCCATCATTAGAGCTGTTTGCATACTATTTTGTAAGCAAGCCTTCCATCTAGTCCGCCTCTTCATGAATGTGGAAATCGCATCAACAGCATCTTGCCAATCCGTCTTTAATCCCATAGGTTGCATATGGTCTTCAAGAAGTTCTCCCAACTTGTCTTGAAGTACACGGTCAGTTGCTTGCAATAATAACTCCACTTTCTCTAAGTTTAACACTCTTTGTTTAAGTGCATCCAACTGGTTGTAACGTTCTTCAAACTTGCGCAATAACTCGGAAGAAGTAACAAGTCCTTTGTTGGGTTGGTAGACCCACTCTTTCTTGGTCAGCTGCTTGCAAGAATAACTCCACTTTCTCTAAGTTTAGCGCTCTTTGTTCAAGTGCATCCAACTGGTTGTAGCATTCTTCAAACTCGTGCAATCACTCAGAAGAAGTAACAAGTCCTTTGTTGGGTTGGTAGACCCACTCTTTGAACGTCTTCCGAGTAGCAATACAATAATCCTCTAAGAAATATTCATATTTGAGCGCCTTTTTAAAGACATTCCAATTTGAATCTTGCACAAATAAATCAGTCACTCTAACCCGCAAAGCAGGCGTGACTAGCCATAAGAAATAGTTGCTCGAGTTGGTAGGAACTCCAAAGAAGTTCATCGGACTTTCAATTATTTTAAGATAAGGGAAAACATTCCAACCATCAAATAATTTGTGTTCACTTACCACCCACTGCCTCGATTGCTTTGGTTTCTCCAAGTGTATATTATTGTTCTTGATGTAGCATTCATTGTTGATCCAATTGTCCCTGATGTAGCTGTTGTTGTTGCTACATAGATAACTGCATCTGTTGATTCTGCATCATAATAGCCTAAGATAGAGTCTGTAATAAATTTCTCATCTCATCGGTGAAAAAGAAAGAAGTACTTGATGATGAAGTGGGTGGAGTATTTGAAGAGTCTCCCATCTCGACAATCAAAAGTGACACTTTCACGTCAGGTTCACCAGGTGTCGCACGGGATTCACATGGGGAATTCGTGAATGTCACTCACCACAAGGACTCTTTGCGAGATGGGAATAATGATGATGATGAGTACTCAAGTCAAATTCATAGAGAGAAGATGAAGGTTTTCTTTGAGACACAAATTGTCGAAAAGACTCAATCCTCCAATCTTGGATAGGAAAATTTCATATATTTGTTCAAGTTTGCAGTTTCAAGAATACCCTTGCTTCGTTTTAGTAGCTTCTTCTTCCATGCAATATAACTACAAAGGAATTTTTTACTTCATAGTTGTCTCAACACAACATAGTTCAAAATATCAAGATGCGGTTGTTGTAGCCATATTCTTTATCGGTTCTTCATATAATTGCTTCTTTGACTTTGATAGCAAAGCAAATATCTTCTTTTGGATATTTTATTATCAAATGATCGTGTCTGTTCCAAATCATATTTCATTTTAAAAAATCAATATCTATCTTTGCAGCTGATCATGTGGAGGTAACTCTGAAATAAGGCGGAACTTAGACCGTGTGCATAACAGTGATGATCAGTATGCTTTTCGCCTTGTCAGTCGGCCTTGGTTATAAGCTCACGTCTCATGAAATAGTTGTTTCAATCACAGCGTTGGCGTAGGCAGTCCATTGTTATCGACCTGAGATATAAGGCTGTTTCCAAACTTTGTACGCCATCCGAAGCTTATTTATATAAGATTATGAGCTACCCGAATTGCAAGAATATCACTGTGCTGTCAAGTAGGAAGTACTGAGATAACAATCAGAAAATACTCAATATCAGAATGGTTTTGTTGAGTAGGCCATACTCTTTGGTAGCAGGCAGCAAGTAAAAAAAATATTCACTCTCCTTCAACGTCGTATCACTCTTCTTCTTCTTCGTCACCATCTCGTCCGCCATTTTGTAGCTTTCGTTGTTTGGATTCTCCTCCTCATCTTCCGCTGCTGTCATTCTCGACTATCAATCTTTCGTCGTCCCTTCTGCAACTTTAGATGTTCTCCGATGTCACCTTCCGCTCTCCTCTGTTGCAGCCGCAGTAGCCGATGCTTCTAGCTTCACCTTCTGCAGCAGCTTTGCCACCAGCTCCGAGTTCCACGAAACCTCCAACTTCTCCTTCCACCGTTGCTTCATGTCCGTTGATGCCGTCGGATAGAACATGTCATCTCAATCGGTCTTCAGCTTCATTCCCGGCTAGTTCGTCTTTGTTGCAGTCTTCTACAACATCTTTGGTATCCTCAGCTTCGAATTCTTTCTCTTTTCTTCTACTTCAATCGTCTCTTCATCTTCAACTCTATTGACTACTCCGTCTGTCATCGTCTTGTCTTCTCCACGTCAGCTTCATCAGCTTCCCTCATTATCGCCAGTTTCAGCTTGCTAATCAATCCGCTTCGTCGTCCTCATTTTTCCTCCCCCCCCTTTCGTTCCGTTCCTTAGATTTTTATCCCTTGCTGCGCCACTCGGAAGGCCTAATTTATCGACTTTTAGCTTTAGCTTTCTTATGCTTTATTGAGAACACACTTTCTTAATTGTCATTGATTATGTCATCCAATTTGCTGCAAATAGACGGCTCTATATTCATTGAAAAGGTAGCCTCTCTCTTTTCTATCTATCAAGAGCACATTGTATTAATGGATATTCCATAAAACCCTTTACTCTCTCTCAAATTTGGAGTTCTTCCCTATAACTTCAATTATTGCCTTTGTCTTGAATTCTACGATTAAAACCTTTAAAGGTTTCCACATTCCAAAGCCCTTCAACCACAGCTGTGTGGTCAAGCTCATATTGCTAATGAAACTTTTTCTGTAAGAGTTTGTCTACTTCACACTTGAGATCACACCACAGCGAGTGCCCTTTTTCTCATCAAAGTCTACAAATGTCGGATGTTGCAATGCCCACTTAGATGTCATTGACTTTTGTAGACCTTGAGTCCTTGAATCTTCAAAACATGATCCTTCATGTAGACCAATTATCCTTGAATTGTGACCTATCAAGTACATGCTTTAGAAAAGAACTTCATGCCTAGTCACTCATATAGTTTGCAAATTTGAGTCCATGCAATGCAATTAATCAAGTGGTGCTTCTACACAAAAAACTATGAATGCATTGAAGAAATCGTGCCTAGCCTAACTACATGTGCTTGTGTGTCATGCAAACACAAAAGATAACAACAATGGAAAATTTTAGCTTAAAATTCCGCCCTCAGGTTTGTAGTGGTAGACGCGTAGCATCACAACAACATATAGTATTTGCACAGATAAAATAATGTTAGATTGAGGGTAAAACACGTGTAGCATTTGCAAATATAAAGCAACTCTAGATTGAGTATTGATAGTGAACTTATACAATATAACTAGTACATTATTAGTTTTGTCTACATAGTAATCTAAATGATCTCTCATTATGTTATTTGAGATTAGAGAAAAGATGATAAAAACTCAAAACTTTGAAGACCCTATCCTTGCTTGTAAAGGCTCTACAAAAGGCAAGGATGTCAATCCTAATTGACAACCATGTATTTATGGGAGTTACCACCTTTTTTGAGCATCCATCAAATGCCCTTTCATTTTTGAACTGCCAAATACCACCACTACACTTTCGGTGTTCTACAACTTCATGGATTCCTCATTCTTTTTGCCTTTCTCCTCAAAGACTACCAACTTGTAGTCCAACTCATCATGAAAATTAATCTTTCCAATCTATTCTTTAAGCCTCCTCCACAATCTATGGACCTCCATGCACTCCCAAAACAGGTGCTAGAGTGATTTTGACTCTCATCCACAAAGTAGACACATGGGGGAGGCTCCAAAGACCTTATGTAGCTTCTTTCTAGTAGAAAAATCATTCATTACTACCCTCCAAAAGTTAAAATTTTATTTTCTTAGAGAGAGTTGAAATAAAAAATCTCTTGATTCTCTTTTCCCAAAATTTGGTCCTAGATCTTGGTTTCCATCTCCTCCAATATGAAGTTGCTTTCATCATATGTTCCTTTGACCTACGCCTTATGTCTTCAGAGCTCCTATATCTCCATAGAATCTTGCCATTAGGAACCTTCAAGAACTTGGTAGGATTAGAACTGTTAATAATGGTAGAGGTGGGCCCAGGGGGCTTGATTTTCCTCATTAATCTCTGCATAAATGCTACCTCCCCACATTTAGATTGAAGAGGTTTTGAATTCTCTACAACCCTAGAAAGGAGAGATTGTTATTTTCCTACATGTCCTTCCACCTAAGAAGTCCTTTGGCCATGATTCTCTTGGCTTTTCCTTCACAAGAATAAAGAGGGGTTCGAAGGAAAAACAATTGGTCCAAATCACATGCATCAGAGAGGAATTTCCACTGCTATCTTGGGCTGTAGCTGAACTAGGCTCTTCCATAACTTTCTGTAACACATTGACAATATGTTGTGCCACAGATAGAGACAACTTGATTTTCTACCTAGAAAGAAGGAGGTCCATCCAACATGCATCCTTTTGAGGCAAGCCTCTCATCTTAACTAAATAGAGCCAATGTCCTAACAGAACAATCCAAGGATGGTTCTCCTCCATCCTCTTGATCAACTTGAAGATCGAGGCCTTAGCTGTATGAGCCACTTGAGGGATTCCCAAACCTCCTTCCACTTTTGGAGTCGTGAGACCAAAGCCCAAGAGATAGATGTCTAGCCTCTTCTCCAAACGCTTGCCCCATATAGAAATTCCACAACATCCCTCTCCAACACATTCCAAGAGTTTTGACAAATCATCATCCACCAGAAAGGTGATCAAAGAGGCAAGCATAGCCTTTATTATTACAGCTCTCCCTGACCAGTTCATAGGGACTCCTTTCCATTTGTCCACTTTTTCTTTGACCTTGTGTGTGAGCCACTCACCTCTCTGCTTCATTGTGATTCCAATACCAAGTGGAAATCCTAGATGAAGGCCTTAACTTTGTTAGCTAGTTGAAGGATTCCCAAACCTCCTTCCGCTTCTAGAGTCATGACTAAAGACCAAGAGATAGATCTCCAACCTCTTCTCCCTCAAGGCTTGTCCCCCCATAAGAAATCCACAAACTCCCTCTCTACTGCATTCTAGGAGTTTTGACTTAAGGTTCAAAATCATAGTCGAAAAGGTGATTAAAGAGGCAAGCATACCCTTTATTATAATAGCTCCGCCCAACCAACTCACATGGACTCCTTTTCATTTGTCCACTTTTTCTTTGACCTCGTGGGTGAGCCACTCAGCTCACTCCTTCCTTCTGATTCCAAAAATCTTAAAAAAGGTTTGATGGACCTCCCTTTTGAAATAGCCATATATTAGCACTTTGTACATGCTTTTTTTTTTCTTTATTACATCAAATACCACATTATTTATGATCAAGCAAGTCTTCTCTATGTATTTTGTATGTGTATTAAATTGATAACTCATTATGTATTTTGGGTCTACAAGAAAGATAATATACAATCTTACACTTTTCAAGGTTTCCAATGGTGATTGATTACAAGAGTTTGCTATAATGGCATCAGCACCATGATCTTTGAAAACATCTTGCATAACACAAAATACATCAAAGTTAAATGTTGAAAAGTACAATGACAAGACATGCAATCGCATATGGGATTATGACATACATAAACATTAAATGCTCCTTACATAATTACATAGTATGGCAAAGAGTTGGCACAAGTGCTCCTTAAGATTTCATCACCAATGGGAACAATGTTCTTTCCCATTGTAATGTATCGTGATGTATTATAAGAAGAAATAAAGAAGTAGAATGTGTTTGACTTAGTCAATGCATAAGTTGGGTGCATTTGCTATACTATAAGAAGAAGTAAAGACGTATAATGTGTTTGAGAATGTGTTTAACTTGGCCAATACATAAATTAGGTGCATTTTCTCCTTTTATTTAAAGCTTATTTGCAAATAGAAAACATAATCATAATGGCGAGCATAAAATCATAGTATAAACATTTAATAATCCACATTGTTCATTTAGAAATAGTATGTTATCTAAAGTGAATGCTTTAATACAATCCCACATTTGTATTGACATGGTAGAACCTTTAAAAAAGGGGGGCTCTACCAAGCGCTACTACGCCACAAGACCTTTTACGCAACCTTGATGTGCCATAATGACAAGATTGAAATGGGTTGAAGTTTTTGATTTGAGAATAGTTAATCATATAAATTGGGCACTTCATGCCGACATTCTTTTGGTGCTTCATAACAATTACAACACTTTGTGTCTTAAGGCATAGTTCAAGCTACCTAGTCATTTAAACTTAATGTCTTGCTTTTAGGGTTATTGCAAAGAAATGCTTACAAAAGACACTTTTAGAATCATCTATAAAAATGTGAGTTTTTTAAAAAGGGGGGGGAGACCATTTGGTTTAGCTAAATGTGCTTGAAAAATAATATATGAAATTATGGCTATTATGTCTAAGGTAGCTAAGAAGATAGCACATTTTTTGCCCTACCTAACACCCTTCATGTTGCATCAAGCTTGCCGCCCATTATACTAGCCCCAATGATGCAAAACATACCCTTGTGTATTTGTGTACATATGCGACACTTTTTTGCTTGTCTCTTGTCCAAAATAATCTCACATTCTCCATCATTTATCATTTTGATTTCTATGTAACTTATTTGCAAAGTAGGTGCATGCACATTATAGTGTTGTCATTAAGGGTCTTTGTATATACATCCAGATACCTTCATGTATACATAAAATATAATGTCATTGACCTTATACAACCCATCATATGTCAAATTGTATATTGTTGGGGGTAAAGGCGCCTCCAGCTAGCCGCCCGTGTATTACTACACTGACAATCACCACCACTGCACACTGCAGGTGGCGGGCGCTCGTCACCGTCACTTTATTCTTTATTCTTTTAGTGACAGTTTGAATAAAGAAAGGCCCGATCACACATTGTGACTATTGGAGTTTCCATTTCTTATCTCTCTCTCTTTCTTGCTCTTGCTCTCCTGCCATAGCTCTCGAGTGCAATCTTCGATCCTTCTCACCTTTCAACTGGTATCAGAGCATGACTTCCCGACTCTTGAGATTGGCTCGTGGCATTCTCAGCTTCCCATTGACTCCCCACTCGCATTAGGTCTCCTTCCCAGCATCCATAGCTCATTCTCTTGAGCTCCCATCACTCCTCGGCTTCGGCTTCTTTTCGACCTATTGAGGCACCATTAGGGCATTCACATTGAGGTATTGCTTCATTATTTCAGGGTTTTACTTCAGTCCATAGGTCTAGATAAACAAGGTTTTCACAAGTTGTGGGTAGCCATAGCTCACACCTCTTGGAGCTTCCTTCACCTAGATCTTGCTTCCAGTCTATCAAGGCTTGTTGAGGCTTGGTGTAGGCCTTCTTTGGCCCCCATTTGTGTCCCCCTTTGGGCCCCATTGTTGACACATGGGACAGCAGACCCCCCCAGCTAGCTCACATTTTTTTTGCATCTGTTTCAAAATCTGACCCAAAAATCACTCTTTTTGTCATATCTCGGGCATTCGGAACCCGATTCAGGCAAGGTAAGAGTCTAAGTTGGGGTTTTGACACACTCTGGACACGCGATGGTGATGTCGGATTTGCCAAATTCTAATGACAGAATATTCTACAACAGATTTCAGGTATGAGACAACAAGTATTTGTATGCCTATGGCTTATGTGATGCTTCTACTGATGTCTATTGATACCGGATCACTTGTGGATGTTATGCCTCTTATGTAGATGCATTTGGAGCTGACTTGGCTCAGCCATTGACTGTTTTGAACAATCCCAAATCTGTCCAAAACAGGGTAGCCACCTGTTACTTCAATTTTATACTTACAGGTCTTGGCATTTGATGCACGATTACATACAGGAATGTATGCATATGGATTTGAGCTTGGATTGAGCACTCATTTGCTCAGTTTGTAGAGGTTATGTGCTACTAGAAACTTCAGGGCTGAAGCTATGTATGCTACAATTGGGTTATGCCTATTGGTCACGGGGTGCTCCCAGCTACTCGGTATGATGTCATGATATATTTGGACTATGCCACATATCTTGTTTATGCTCCGGAATTCTTTTGAGCTGAGATTAGAGCTCGATTTGGATTTGATTGTCACTTCTTTGTAGGTGGCATTTCATCTATGACATGGTTTATGCCTAGGCTACCTAGTACAGGTTATGATGTCTTGGTGAATGCTTTATGCCTTGGCTATGGATAGCACTTGTTTAAGCTCATCTCGACATTCATTTGAGTATTCCCTTGAGCAGTTGGACATTGACTTGGATTTTTCCGTTAGGCATTGTCTTGGTTACTTGCCTTTGGTACTCTGACTTGGTTTGATTGAGCTATTGAACTTGTTTATCCACCTTTTGTGCCAGTGGGAGCATCTTATATGCTTGGCCAACATTGAGCAGGAAGTTTATGCTATTTTGAGCATTTTGCAGATACTTGAGACTTTGGGATCCCTTACACTTAAATGTTGCATGGTTCATGCACTGATATCTTGGAGTTGCTTTTGACCTAAGCTTGGGCTTTGCACTCTTGTGAGCATACACCTACTGGTATCAAGTCTTGCCAGTGTTATGTATACTTTGCCCTATTGTCCAGGGGGTATGCCTACTCACTAACGGATGCTTTGGTGACATGTTTGGGTGTTTGCTCAAGGTCTTGATGGCTGTTTGATAATGATTTATGTCCGTTTATGGCTGGTCATGTCTTCGTTGTCATTTCTTGACTTGGTGCAGTGATTTGGTTAGCAATTGCCTCTCATAGTACCCTGCTGTCATTTATTACAGTAAGTATATAACTCCGAACTGACATGGATTTTTCATGCTGAAATATTCTGAAATGATGTATTTTCACTAGTACTTGGTGGGCAGCAGCTTTGGTTACACTTTTCTTGCCATTTTTCTCTCGATTTTGATGATTTTTTGGTCATTTTCTGTAGTAAACAGCAAGAAGTTTTAAACTATCTGCAGTCTTCCATCCTGCACTATGGCAAGTTCATCCACTGATCATGCTATTTTCAACATCACTAAGCTTGATGGTACAAATTACTCTTATTGGAAGAGCCTGATTTGGCAGGTGTTGGTGCAAAAATGGTAGATCAAACCATTGAGGATGAGCGGACAGCCGCTTGCAACTATGCCAGATGAGGAATGGTTTGAGCTTGATGAGTTATGAAAGTCCACTATTATATTATCTCTCACAAAACAGGTTCATTACAATGTATTTGAGGAAGAACAGAGTGCATGGCAGTTGTGGGATAAAATCAAGAATCTCTATGATAAGAAAAGTCCATCGAGTCAGATATATTGGCTAAAGCAACTTATGGATCTGTGCATGAAGGGGAATGCGACTATGTCTCCTCACTTGAGCTAATTCTATGCTATACTCAAGAACTTGACTTCGCAGGACATCACTTTTGTAGAGGATATCACTCCTCTTTTCTTGCTTAGTACTCTTAATGAGTCATGGGATGTACTCCGCACTGCATTATGTGCCTCTACTGCTACCTTGAAATTATCTGATGTTGAGAGTGCTCTTTTGCAGGAAGAGGTTAACCATAAGAATTTGAATGCCTCTCTTGTGTCGCATGCTATGACAGTTAGAGGCAGGAATGATGGATATGGAAAGCATGGCACGAATGATGGATATGGAAAGCATGCCTCTCTTGTGTCGCATGCTATGACAGTTAGAGGCAAGAATGATGGATATGGGAAGCATGGTAGTGGCAGTGGCCGTGGACGGGATTCTCAAAAATCTTAGTCCAAGTCCCGTGGGAAGTCACGTAACAAATCCCGTGGCACAAAAGCAGATGTAACTTGTCAACATTGTGGGAAAAAGGGCCATATTAGGCCACAATGCCATGAATTGCGCAATGAAAGGGCCATATTAGGCCACAACGCCATGAATTGCACAAATCCCGTGGCAGGAATGCAGATGTAACTTGTGGGAGAAAGGGCCATATTAGGCCACAATGCCATGAATTGCGCAAATCCCGTGGCAGGAATGCAGATGTAACTTGTCAACATTGTGGGAAAAAGGGCCATATAAGGCCACAATGCCATGAATTGCAGAATGAAAGGCGCAAAGATAAGGGGAAAGACAAAGTGCAAGATAAGTCGTCTGATCACAGCATAGTGCCTGCAAAGTCTAGTGTTAAAATTGAAGAGATCAATATTATGCAGCCTGAGGATGTTGATGATGATTATATCATTACAGCTTCTTCTAGTGCTTCGCAGATGACAGAGATACACTCTATGTATGCACAGTATTGGCACTTGGACTCAGGTGTGTCCTTTCATGTGACACCTTGCCAAGAGTGGTTTCATTCATACCGTACTGTGCGCTTGGGTGATGATAGATCTCTTGATATTGTGGGCGTTGGTGACATTAGGCTGCAGTTTTCTTCTAGCAGCAGTTTTGTTATGCAAGATGTATGTCATGTACCTGCTTTGACACGTAGTCTCATGTCAACTAGACAGCTTGATGATGCAAGTTATAATGTATCTTTTGGATACTCTACATGGTAGATCACTCGTGGCAGACTTCTGATTGCGAGAGGTGCCAAGGCTGACACCCTCTATCCCTTGATTGTATCTGCTTCTTTCCTTGATCATATTTTTTCTGTGGGTTCTATCCCACATGTATCTCTTTGGAATTCCCGTTTGGGCCATATGTCTTTAAAGGGAATGAAAATGCTTTATGAATTGTAGTACTTACCGCCCCTTGATTATGCATATTTTGATTCATGTGAGCATTGTCTTTACGGCAGGGAGACTAGGTCTACGGATAAGAAGTCTAGTAGGCCACGCGTGAGTGAGCCCTGGGCATTGAAACATTTGGATGTTTGTGGGCCCATGCCTTGTCAGTATATGGGTGGTGCAAAGTATTTTTTTACTTTCATAGAAGATTTTTCATGGAAAGTTTGGGCTTATCCCATTAAGCTGAAATACGATGTCTTGGCTGTGTTTCAGAGATGGTTTGCATTGGTTGAGAACAAGTCTGGGTATAGGCTAAAATGCCTAAGGACAGACAATGGGGGTGAGTATGTCTCACGTGCTTTTGAGCAGTTATGTTATGAGAGGGGCATTAAGCGTCAGTTGACCGCCCCCTACACCCCCCCATCATGGTTTGGCTGAGTGGATGAATAGAACCATCCAGGAGCGTGTACGTAGTATGCTTAGCCATACAAGCCTACCACAGAGCTTTTGGGCTGAGGCAGTTAGTATAGCTCTGTATGTCATAAACAGATCACCTTCTAGTGGTTTGGATTTCTAGGTTACAGAGGAGGGATGGACTAGAAAACCTCCCTCTTATGGGCATCTTCGTGTCTTTGGATGTGAGGCATTTTGCCATGTGCCCAGGGATAAGAGAAGTAAGCTAGATCCTAAGAGTATCAAATGGATTTTCCTTGGTTATGGGGATGCAGGCAAGATGGGTTACCGTCTCTGGGATCCGCAGGCGCAAAAAGTCATCCGCAGTCATGATATAGTCTTCCATGAAGACAAGATGCATAGGCAACCTGAGAGAGTTGTTGAGATCCACAAGGTCATATTTCAGGAGGAGCCCAAAGCTCTTGCACAGCCAGTTGGACAGCCTAGAGCTGTAGCAGATGCTCATGGTCAAGGTGTTGGACAGGCAGCTAGGTAGATAGTAGAGCCTACCGTGAGATGGTCTACTAGAGACAGACGTCCACCTGACAGATTTCAGCCATCGATGCATTATGTCTTGTTACAGATGCAGGAGAGACTTTCACCTATGATGAGGCTATGCGCAGGGGTGACAATCACTCATGGGAGAGGGCTATGCAGTCTGAGATAGACTCCTTGCATAAGAATGAGACTTGGGATTTGGTTTCCTTGCCTGAGGGCAAGAAGGCTTTGCCATGCAAGTGGGTGTACAAGCTGAAAAGTATCCTTGGATACCCTAAGCTGGCATACAAGGCTAGATTGGTAGCAAAGGGTTCTAAGCAGCAGCATGGCATGGACTTTGATGAGGTCTTTTCTCCTATGGTTAAGATGACCACCATGCGCTTAGTCTTGGCTTTGGTTGCTCATCTTGACTTGGATTTATGCGAGATGGATGTCAAGAAGGCTTTCTTACATGGGGACTTGTATGATGAGATTTATATGGAGTAGCCTAAGGGCTTTGCAGAACTTGGCAAGGAGCACTTTTTGTGCAAATTGAAGAAAAGTTTTTATGGCTTGAAGCAGGCGCCTAGGGAGTGGTATCATAAGTTTGATGCCTTTATGTAGTCACAGGGCTACAGCAGGAGTGCTATGGATCCATGTCTTTCTAGAAGAAAGCCCGTGATGGTTCTTTATTGATTTTGATACTCTATGTGGATGATATGCTGATAGCAGGGAAAGCTCATGATGAGCTAGATGCTCTTAAGGCTCAGCTCAAGAAGATCTTTGAGATGAAAGAGCTGAGACATGCCTCTCACATACTTGGTATGCGCATTAAATGCGACAGGCATTAGGGACTCCTCTACTTGTCACAGAGGGAGTACATTCATAAAGTCCTTGAGCGCTTTTGCATGTAGGATGTAAAGCCTATTGGTTGTCCATTGCCTTTTTATGTGAAGGTCTCACAGGCTGATTGTCCGCAAACATATGAGTAGAGGGCCGAGATGGCCATGATTCCCTATGCATCTGCAGTGGGCAATCTTATGTATGCCATGATAGCCACTCATCCAGATATTGCCTTTGTAGTTGGTGTTGTGGCACGCTATATGGCTACACCTGGCAAGAAGCATTGGGATGTCGTGAAGGGTATCATGAGGTACTTGAAGGGCACTGCAGATATGTGCATATGCTATGGCAGCCAGGATACAGGAGTTGTGGGGTACACTGACTCTGATTATGCAGGACATGCAGATAGTAGGAAGTCCACTTCCGACTATGTATTCACGTATGCTGGAGGAGCTATTTCTTGGATGTCCAGGGTGTAGAAATGCACGGTCCTTTCTAGAGGTCGAGTATGTTGCAGCCACTAAGGCTTGCAAGGAGGCCATTTGGTTGGGTCGTTTGGTTGCTGACCTTGGTATTGATGCTATCCCTACACTACATTCGGATTCTATGAGTGCTATTTAGATAGCCAAGAATCCGGTCTTCCATGCGAAGACGAAACACATTGAGGTGAGGTATCACTTCATACGTGGGGTCATTGAGGACAAGTCTGTTGATCTTGTTAAGATCTCGAGCGACTAGAATCCTGCAGATCTGATCACGAAAAGCCTCTCTATAGAGTGCTTTGCCTTCCTCGGGAGGTTGATGGGCGTGGGATGAGATGACATCTTTCCTCATCCTGTTGTACATGTGTACATATTGTACTGTCTTTCTCATAATTCTTTTCACTCCTTACTAGGGAAGATTCGTCTTTAAGTTGGAGGTTGTTGGGGGTAAAGGCACCTCTATCTAGCCGCCCGTGTATTACTACACTGACAGTCACCGCCACTACACACTGCAGGTGGCGGGCGCCCATTGCTGTCACTTTATTCTTTATTATTTTAGTTACAGTTTGAATAAAGGAGGGCCCGGTCACACATTGTGACTGTTGGAGTTCCCATTTCTTGTCTGTCTCTCTTTCTTGCTCTTGCTCTCCCACCATAGCTCTCGAGTGCAAGCTTTGATCCTTCTCTCCTTTTATATATAACTTCTTCAAATCAATGAAAGTTTACAATAAAATAAATATACACCATTTGATTTGTCAATGAAACTCAATCTCTCTCACTATATATATATATATATATATATATATATGTGTGTGTGTGTGTGTGTGTGTGTGTGTGTGTGTGTGTGTGTGTGTGTGTGTGTGTGTATGTATGTATGTATATATGCATGCATGCATGCATGCATGCATGTATGTATTTATGTATACATGTATACATGTATGTGCTCTATTCTATGACATTTTCTTTACTAAAATTGTAAAGAAAATCATCCTTGCTAATCTCTCTACTCTGCCATATCCTTCTTCCATAGTCATTGTAGGTCATCAAAAGGCTAAGAGTGTCATCAACCCTTGTATATCTTATTTACCTACACATCATCCTCACCAATCCAGTCCATGCTTTGTGAGTTTCCCTATACCTTGTGCTCAAGAGACAGAGAGAGAGCGGCATGTGCATGTATGCATCCATGTCAAGTGATCATAATAGCATTGTGTACTAACAAATACATAATATAGCAACAATGACTAGATTAACCTAATAAGTCTAGCCAAGATTTGACCACCATTCTTACTCAAATATCCAACTTAGAAGTATCAAAGATACCATTTTAATTAAACTATACATCACTAAGATGTGCGCAAACATGAACAAAGAGTAGTAGGTTATGTCGCAAGAGCTTTTGGAGGAGTTGCAGCAATGTGGTTTTTGAAGCATCTTTGAATCACTTCAAGCATGTATTGTTGAGGAGAAGCTTGCAAATGTTTTATGCTCTGATGGTGCCTTGCAAGCTATGTGCTCACTGAAGCTATGTATGTATGGTGAAGCTATGCCCATATGTAGACTATGTACCCTCAGATGTGCTTCAAGTTTCCAAAAAGAGAGAACATTGAGAAATGGGAATTTTGGCAGTACATTTGCTCTTGATCGTTCATGCATGCTAGTTTTGAGCCTTATGGGAATCCAATGGCTAATCCTTTGCATGTTTCTAATAATATACAAATATTTTAGGTAGATACTCCTCATCTAACCTACAACAGTTTGCGGAGCACCTATCAGTTGTACTACAGTTCTAGTATATTATGGAGACAGCTTTATCACACAGGGAGACTAAGCAACAAGCAATGAGAATTCTCTGATTGAGTAGAAGTTGTTTGAACAAGATCTTCATTTGACATGAGTTGGAGGCTCTCGACTAATGTTTGACAAAATATGGTAATATAGTCCAAGTTTCAAGAAAATGTTGGTATGTATGAAGCAATGTTCAGTTTTGAAAGTTCACATGAAATCTATGGAGCAGTATACAGTAAACATGTGAGAATAGCATAACATGGAATCCCAACTATTTAGCAGCTATTATAGTAGTCATTTAGGCCACAAGCAAGTGAAATACAAGTCTCTATTTATAGCTCTCTAGTTTGATTTGAGTTCAAGGATGCCAACAGAGGAATATGCATCAAATGAAGCCTTTCTTGAACCATAGAATCCTATGGATTTGTCTTTCACCATATACTAAAATTGTTTGACTAGAATGAGAGGTACCAAAAAGAGACAACGTAGGTACCAAAAAGAGTGCTAAAGATTCTACCATAAAAGGCTACAATATCCTTATATGTGGCCAAAGGCCTAAATGGGGTGGCAAATATTGAGTCATAATCCAAAGTTGACAATTGTTTTCAGCTAGGTGTGAGAGATTGTAAAGGGGCTAAAGGGAGGCTGAATACTTTCACAATAGGTGCCGTATATAGGTAGATGCTCCAGAAGTTTGAAGGCAAGTGTTTTTTCAGTGTTGATTGTTGCTTGATCATAGAATAGCTTGAAGTTTTGATATTAGCTTCATACATGAAATTTTGTGTGATGGTTGCCATTTTCATGCTTGCCAAATATACTAGAAAATGCATGTCGATCTTCAACATTTAAGGCTTGTAATAGGGCAAGGATCCCCATAACCAAGATGAGTTGGAACAATCATATTTACAATCAGCCACATGATGCAATACATCCTAGTCATAAGATACAGATTTAGAGAACATTCAGTCCTGAATTGCCTAGTCATGAGGATGTTTATCCATATAGTGAGGACAACATATGCGAATTTCCTTAACAGAGTTTGGATAAAACTTTTGCCACCTCATTAATGTTTTGCATTATGAGGTAGTTCGTGGTTTTGAAGGCTGAGAATATTGCATTGAGAGTGTGGTTAAGGAAAATATCAACATGTATGAGGCATGTTGAATGGCTTGAGATGGAGGTTCTAGAGTGGTAGATATGTCCTCATGTTGCAAGGAGTTGTGAATCATGGGTTGATGCACTGAATAATGCATATGTCAAGATGTGGCATCTTATTATTTGGGCTATGATTCAACTGCATTATATCAAGGGTAGGGATGGATCTTTGTCTCACAATGCCCGAAAAGAAGTAAGTCATGTGGGTTCTTATACACTAGTCATGTATGCATGCAAGAGGCAAGATAGCATATTGTCTCAATCTTGTTGTTTGGGGTCGATGTAGGTAGCAAGCACCGTTTGATGGTTCTATTGAATCACTCTCTCAATCTATTAATTTGTCTCAATAGTATGGGAATGCAAATACCTATTGAAGCCAAAAATAATTAATGGGAATCTTGAGTGCTTCAGATGTTGATCTCAAAAGATCTACTTTCGATGGTATACATGTCTGAGCACTAGTTCTTAATCACAAATTTGGAACTTGTTGTTGATGTTCCATCTAGGACTGTTGCTTGCATATACTTTACATCAATGAGTCACATACTTCGTCATCACTACCGGATTGCTATAATTCTTCTTATAATACTAGTAAGCATCTATATTGGAGCTACATTTGTGCATGTTCAAGAGGTAATTTTCCATATTAATGTCTAATTAACACTCACTATCCCTAGATTGTGATTGTAAAGGCCTGTAGTAAATAGCTTTCATGGAGACAACTCTCTCTATGTTGGCTTTCCATTTTCTTCAAATTTGTTTGAAAGTAGCTATAAACTCCAAATGGTGCATTTGCAACACCTCTAAATGCTTGGGGAGTTAGCAAGGAGTTTGCAATATTCTAGAGTCAACAACCTTAGACTCCCCTTCCTGGAAATGCAACATATAGTAAAGCAGGTAGATTTGTTTGAAATCGTGAGCTAAACATGCTTGCTGCTGCAAAAATGTTCATAGGAGTTGGACCAAATAGCTCAAGTAGTATGCTAGGATGCAGACTTTTGTAGATGTTTTTCCAAATTTGAAATAGATGTCAAAGAGTCCACCTAGTTTTTCTGAAATATCCAGCTTGCTTCCAACATCTTTGGTAAATGATTTGCAACCTACTACTCCCTTTGCATTAAAGATAAAAAAACACACAACTGGACAATATTATCCAATATTAAGAAGCTAATGTCATGCATAAGGAAGACAAAACTTTAAATGCTTAGATGGGTGGATATGGATAGAGGGAAATCCATTGGTCTGCAAGTGCTGCTCTAAAATTTGCAGTAGGACCTTCCAATGACACTAAAAGGATAGTTCCTAGAACTATAAGGAACCCTTCAAGCATGAGATGGCCTTATGTATTTGGGAGTACAGAGAAGGCTTCATGATTAGCTTGAGATACAAAGGCTCCTCCAATACTTCCAAGTCATCCAAGTTCAAAAGACAACCTTCATTATTCTTTGGGTGACTAAGAAATGCATATCACAATCATATCTATCTTGCTGCACTTGTAAAAGAGCATGGAGAAAATCATACTACTTCTTTCTATTTCATGCCTGTCAGCATTGATTCCAAGTTCAATTGCAATTGATATTCTTCCTAGTATCTAATGCTTCAACATGTCCTTAAGATATTGAGTAACAACCCTGCTAGGAGATGACCACCCACTATTGCCTTAAATCAGTAATGTTTCTTGCATGTTTATCCTCCTCTATTCCAAGTTCACATAACTGGAGAGCTTAGAAAAGAAACTTCTACAACTATTCCAATGATGCAGACTTGTTCAGTTTCAAGATTTTCAAGTTTATGCACATAGTCACAAGCTGTTCCAAAGCCTAAAAGTCCACCTCATCCTGAAGAGTTTCAAGATTTAGGGATACAAGAGAAGTACATGCCACCTGGAATTGGGTTACAAATGAGCCACACAAATCATCCACTTTATTCACAAGAAAATCAAGGTATTGCAAGTATTGCAAGTTCTCGCAATAAATGCGAGTCCATCATAGCTGAAACCTTTGCACATAATCAAGGTTAAACTCTAAAAGTTGTTCAATGGGTTGCAATCGTGCTTGATAGGGATCATCATGGGCACCCCAATTACTTGAAATAAGAGAAAGCTTATTTGGAGATGTGACTTTGTTGTCAGGTTTACATCGTTATGAATTTGGAGATGCAACATACATTGGACAAGCACCCAAAGCTATCAATTGTAATATGTTAGTATGAGAGTACATCAACTGGCGTAACCAACCATGCATGTAGTAGGTCTTGGGGTAACTAAGGGGGACTTGTTAAAGATATGTGTATGCATAACTAACAAGACTTGAGAGTGATCTTGGCACAAGGCCGTGACAAGTGTGAACTTAGATCAGTCCTCAAGGCGTAAACTGCAAACATATAGCATGTATAGAGGGCATGTACATAAAGCAAATATCCCACTGTGTCAATAATCAAGCTCAATTGCATATCAGAATTCCCAATGTAATATCCAAGTGTCAGGTAGCATCTCCCACTGGAATAAAAGTTGAATATGCTAGATGAGCAAACAAAGCTCAAAAATCATGGGAAATGCATCCATACATTGAAGATCATGTAATATGTGATAGGAGCATAGACCTCAAGGTAACCTCAAGCTCGTAGGTGTAAACCAGTGTTGCATTAAAGGATAACCCACGCAAGAATTGACTGCCCCCATGACATCCAAGGTAATATATCCAAGCTCCAAAGGTGCAAATGTAGCCCAAATATGAAGCTCAAATTTCTACCATAGCATAGTCAAACATGTGGCAATAATGGCATTCAATATAATCTCCAAACGGCATAAGTGATTCAGTACATAAAGTTGCCTAAGTGATAGGCTAGAAGCAATGACAATAGTAGAAATCTATGCCCAAACTAGCATATGTCAGCCCAACATGAAGCTCAAAGCATATCCAAGCCTTGTCATAACATCTAGTATTATAGCCATGTCCACAATAAGCATCAATGAAGCTTGTGACATGAATTTATGGCCGTCTCTACGAGTAACTAGCATGCTACCTTGCTTTCAATAGTGATATCTATGTAAGACTGAGCTGTCAAGAATCATGTGGTGGGGGGACTTGCTTAAGCTGCCGCACCAAAACACACTATATACACAAGAGGAAGCTCACTCAAGAATACAAAAAGAGAGATGGAGGCAAAAACGTTTTCTTGCTGATTTGTTCTTCTTCTTCCACACACTATACAATGTACACAAAGTATAGATAAGATACAACATAAAGGAAAGTTTCCTACTAAGTCAAACAATGCATAACAAACTACACTAATCGACTAGCACTATATCTTTGCCAACTCTAGGTAGGTGTAACAAACTAAATATAATAAGTGATAAATCAATGGCCATGTTAGTATCATAATGACCACCAATGTGCTAAGTGTAGATGTGCGGACCCATCTAGCCAGGTGGTCCATCATCAATGTCCGCACGTGTTGAGCTTGCTATCTCAACAAGAGCCAAATGTGGACTCACATCAGGGACTCACATCGGTCCCAAAATCATGGCAAAACTTTATCATAACATCCTATCATCAAGGCAACTATATATGGGCGGCAATGGCATCATTATATGAGCTCCAAACATGGAAAAGTGTACTACTTTTGATAGGTTTTAGCAAGATAACAGTTGTATACAAGAGTGTACTAAAGTACATGAGCTCAAATTTAATGTATATAATTCCAAAATCCTAAGACTCAATTCCCAAGAGTATTGACCAATGCTAAAAGGTTTCACAATCTCTAAGTGATGAGCAGGAGATGCAATTTATATAGCTGGGAGGATCAACTAAACAATAGGTCTAAATTTCTCAATTCGCACTAATTGAAGTAGGTCATGACACATGTCGAAGAGTAGGGAGGGCACAAGGGAGGGTCAATGTGGACTCCAAACTGATTAGGAGCCAACAACTTGGAACTCGTTGAGTTGTTGCTATTTTGGCTGGTCATATGGTTGCTCAAGAAGGCTTCAAAGTAGCCTCAACAATGGCTTGAAGCAATGCCAAACAAGTCCGAGAGTGGGGAGGGTAAACACATATAGTATTTGATTGAAGCCATAGCTACCATAAAACCTATGCTATAGGTATTCAAAATGCGAGCTGAGAGAAGGTTGGGTTGAGCTCCGCAATCTTGCTTTGATATCGATCGAAGGGAGTGTGCCCTAAAGTGGAAGTAGTGAGCGGAAGCAAGAGCTATGGTGGAAGGAGCTAGAGTAAGAGAGAGAGAGATACAAAATGTGAAAAATCCAACTATCACAATGTGTGACCAGCCTTCCCTTATTAAAATGTCACTAAAAGAATAAAGAGATAAGTGACAGTGATGGGCACCCCTACCTACAATGTATAGGTGTGCAAGTATATGGGTATTATCAATGTAACTAATATACGGGCAGTTAGGCACGAGTGCCTTTACTCCCAACACTATTTCCAAGACTCTCTCCTAATCCTATGAGTTTTCTTCACCCAACAACCTGTAACGTGTCCACCTGTTCTCTTCAGGACACGTCTTAGCAGTCCATCGAAAAGGATGTCTAGAAAGCTTTACCCGGCACTCCCATGGAATGTCACAGGGTTTGCGATCTAGGACTTTCCCCATCTACCATGTAGCGGAAGTATTCTAGCCGTTCCCACTTAGGACCGACCTGAATCAGGGTATTCCCTAATGGTCATTTCCTAAATGGCAACAGCGTCGAACCCTGAGCGAACTACTTTACACACAAACACTAGGGCGAAGCGGATTCATGCTGCACTTGTTTCAAGGAGAATGGAAAACGAGAGGGATGCAAAGCTCAACCTCTTTTCCATAAGGCATAGCCCCATTCCGCTCCCCTAAAACAGTGTAAACCGGGATTATCATAACCTAGACTCTAGGTCAGCGCCCTTTTTGCTATTCATTTCCTTTGAAACGATCTTCTTGCTATCCATCATGATTGAGAAAAGTTCCGGGCCAATCAGGACCACCCATCCGTAGGACGGACCCATGGCCACATCCACCACACTTTCCTCAGTTGTTTTAGTTGTCTAATTACCTACCACATTTAGTTGGACATGCATCAAGCAGCTTCCTTAATTAGCATGTTAAGCATGAGTTCCTTCACGTAATCTTAGCACTTGACATAGAAAAACAGTGTCAAACAAGCTCCTTTTCAACAGTTTATCATATTTATCTTTGGAATACATTTATAAAGTCCAGCCCATAGGCTTGTCCATAAACCGCCCGAAGGCTATCTAGCAATCCACAAGGATTACTAATCCAAGATTCCGCCTGTAGACTAGTATGCGGGCCTTGAGATCCAATCCCGAGTCAAGTTGGCCTCTTGTGCAGGGCAGGGAAGGTGAGGGATCTACGGCCGGAGCCCCCTCTCTAGCACCCAAGCGTCCTCTTGCTCCAAGTAGCACTCAATGGAGAGAGCTCTCGCGGTGGGTTCGGTCCACCTTCCCGACGTGGTTAACAACCTCCTTGGTTAGGGTCACGCAGACAGTCGGGGGTAACTGAGACTGCCTCTCCCTTCAGGCCTTCAACCTGAAGCATTAGATATCTTTTCATCCTTTAATTCCTTGAGCAAACAAAGCAAAACAATGCTCTTGAAACTGTACAAGCACATTCATTTCCAGTGGTCGTTAGTTGGCCAACTGCTAAGGAGTGAATCCTTCTCTCAGAATGCATCCAGCATTTGATCCGGGATCAATTGCGACTCGGCAAGATCCCCAAGGTTTTGTTTGTTAACCCGTTGTCCTTGGGTTAGGGCCGTACCCTATTAACCCAACTTAACCAATACCTTAAGTTTTATTAACAGTAAGTATGTTGCTCCAAATTATTGTTTGGTCTTTTGCTTCCAAGCATTTATCTAATCCCCTTATCTTGGCTCTTTTCCCAAGAACGGTGCTATGTCAGGATGACTACTCATCCTCTTGCAAGATAAACTTGCGCAAGAGTCTGCCAATCTCATTCGGAGGAATTTGGCCGTTTCCTTGTGATCAAACCACAAGATCATGCGACTTTGCAACACATTGCACAAGTGTCGCATCTAATCCATGGGACTATTATACCCATCGAACAACGTCTTCTAATCACACAATCATGATTAGATAGGAAACAGGGTTAGGGTGTCTTCATTTCCAATCCGTTTCTGATTGCACTTATAGACTGACATTGTTGGTCCTAGGGTTCCAATTCAAACCGAGTTTCATCTTTTTAGCAAGCGATCCTTAGGGTAGAAACCCGAGATCGTTTCTCGCAATTATGTCCTATTGTTTCTACATTCCGTGAATGTGGACAGGTCTTTAGGGTATGAGAGTTTCAGCTTGGCAATAGGAGCGACTAGGTCACGTCCTCAACGTGCTAAATCCTAGTTAGCACTTGGGATATGTTGCATCGATTTAACCATTCCTAAGCGAGTCCTTCACGGTCTAGGTATTTAGGGTGAACCAATTTACTTGTCTATTCTTGAAGATATTTACGATACCATTCTCGTAATCACATGATTCATTGCCTACGTATGATTGGATTTACAAACCCTAACTTTTCTGGTTAAAATCAAAGCATATGCTAAGTTATGGTATAATTTCTATTGATCATTCTAGAACATGCATTCAAGATTCAAGATACTAAGCTTTAGGGTTTTCTTTTTTGTTTGAACCATGTAGCCTTTTCTAACAACTACACAGTTGAACGATATTTATGCCAATTGCCTAGAGTTTAATCTACCTCATGCAGCCTAGAATCATTTCCATGCCTTGCAAATTCCTACAGTTGTTAGCAATCTTCTTTAATGAATCCTTGCAAAGAAAGAGATGTCTAATAATGCAACATGAGATTTTATCTTTCCATGCATAATCGAAGTGTACAACAATAATTTCGACTTTGTAAAGATGATCATTAGTTTATCTAATTCATTACTTTGCAATGCATAAAAACAACTTGCTAAGAATGCATAGATATCTTATGTTCTTCTTTCGTTCATTTGTTAAAGAAATACAAATGACGGATTCTTCAATTGTGAGTTAATTCCCTTAAGATAGCCAATGTTTTCAATCGTAAAAGTGCACCTTGCTTTCGTGGATTAACCATGCATAATTACAATATTACGACGTGAATCATAAATAGGAAGAAAACCTGGACTTGTGGTGAAATGTCCTC
This sequence comes from Lygodium microphyllum, assembly GCF_053477565.2. Classification (NCBI taxonomy): domain Eukaryota; kingdom Viridiplantae; phylum Streptophyta; class Polypodiopsida; order Schizaeales; family Lygodiaceae; genus Lygodium; species Lygodium microphyllum. Next base: position 43,175,987 of record NC_141137.1, on the reverse strand, counting down.
ATGGATGTTAGGAGATGATCCTCCTGCGGTTGCACCTTGTGCCTTTTTAGGGGCCATTGCGAATTCGACCTTCTTGCCTTGGCCGTAGACTTATGATCTTGGCCCGTCTCCTTCGCATGCGAAACTCCCTTTGGGATTCGGCTTCCTTGACCGATTGCACCGTCTTTTGGAATCGGGCTTTAGAAGGCCTTTTAGGCTTCCTCCTCGAAGCTTGGAGGAACGAGAAGTTATCTTTAGGAGGGTTCAATGGGAGAGCCCTTAAACCTAGCAAAGAGTTTGGGCTTGTGACGGATGCAATGCATAAGGCTTTTAAATTCCAGATATAATAAGGCCTTCATGAAAAGGGATACTATGGATTTAAAAGACTTGTGTGGGAAGGGTTTTAAAAAGGAAACTCGTGTGTTAAATGGATTCTTGGGGGATGCAAAGGGAAGTTCTAAAATCATGAGGATGTAAGGGGGAAAGGTCTTAATTCTGGGGAGTGTAAAGACAGCACAAGAAGGGCCAATGGAAAAAGGGTTTTTCAAAAACCCGAGGGTTAAAAGGACTTGCGTGGGAATTTCAATGAGAAGGGGGCTTAGAGAGAACTTGTGGAAGGGAAGTTCCACGGGAAGGGGATTTGAATAGACTTGGGTAGAACCCCACGGGAAGGGGGTGCTTAAATCCTAGGGGGGGTTTTATAAAAACCACTTGGGAAGGGGCTTATGAAAGCCCACAGGAAGGGGGGACTTTCTAACGGGCCCTTAAATGTTTCAAGAAGCTTCTAAAGCTTGTTACTAGTGTCGTGGGAGGGAGATGGGCTTTGATGATGGTGGCCAGCATCGCCAGGCAACAGCGAATCCTAGACGAAGCTGGCGGCGGCTCCGGATACCAGTGATGGCAGCATGACACACGGCCTTCTTAGCCCCTCCTCTCATGACACGGCCTGGCGATGGCTTCTTCCTCCTCTTTGATAGCTTCATGATTTTATTTTCCTCTCTACCTCACCCCCTTAGAGGGGGGAGGTATTTATAGGAAGAGGGGGGGGGTAAGGGCTTCCTTCCATGTAATTGCCTTGCGTGGCTATCCCCCCTTGCCACCTCTCTCCTTCCCATTTCACTCATCCCCTTCCCTCAGCCATGCTTCGGCTAGGGGAAGGAAATAAAAAAAATTTGCACTAATTATGACATTATCGTCTTGACCTCCTCCCAAGAGGAGGTTCTTATGAAGATATGCGGGTTTCTTAGTCCTAAGTCTTGATTGGCTGTGGAGAGTGTACCATTTAAAGACTGCACCATCCGTGACCACAATGCCGGCATTGTCATTTTCCTGAGACTTCACATGGCCTCGTAATATTTTTCAGCAGAAATATTACATTCTCTTCCCCTTGGAGGAATCGAGATGTCCTCATCTCCAGATAAACTAGGGATATTGATGGTTGAGAGTGCCTTCATCTATCCAAGTGTTATCCTCCTCAGGATAATCTTTCCACTAGACAAGGCATTCTCTCAGGGTTCTGGATCTCAGTTGTCTCTCCCTAACATCTAAGATCCTGTCAGGCCGTAGCTCAAGGACTCCTTGGCTAGGCATTTCAACTTGTTGGTCATCAAGTACATGGTTAGGATTAGGTACATACTTCTTCAATAGGCTGATATGGAATACATTATGAACCTTTAGGTTCTCAGGGAGTTGCAGTCTATAACATTGCGTCCTAGGCACTTGAGGATCTTGTATGGTCCACAATACCTTGGACTTAGCTTCTTGCAATCTCCTAAGGATAGGGAACTCTTCTTTGGGCGTACGCGAATGAAGACCATGTAACCTTCCTTGAAGATTCTATCTTGACGCTTCAAATCCGAATAGGTCTTATGTCTATCCTTAGCGGCTTGGATGTCCTATCTGATTGACTTTACTTGGTCATCCATCTCTTCTAGCATCTTCCTTGAAGCTTCAAACCTCAAGGTTGGATCTAAGAAGTTTAGGGGACTTCGACAGTCATGACCATACAATGCTTGAAAAGGGGTCATCTGAATGCTTTGTTGGTAAGAAGCATTGTAGGCAAACTCAACCAAGGGCAATTATTAAATCCACCTTTTTGGCTCACGACAGCAGTGTGCCCTTAGCATATCCTAGATAACTTGATTGACTCGCTTCGTTTGGCCATCAGTTTGGGGATGGTAAGCTATGCTAAAACAGAGTTGAGTCCGAAGGGCTTCAAAGATAGCTCTCCAGAAGTGTGATGTGAAGAGAGAATCACGATCACTAATGATTCTTCTGAATAGCCCATGAAGCTTGAATATCTCCTTGATAAACAACCTTGCAATGTCTGAGGCTTTATAGTTTGTCTTTACTGGAATAAGATGTGCAACCTTAGTAAGCATGTCAACCACAACCATGATGGAGTTGTATCCTCCCTGAACTTGGGGTAGGCCAACGACAAAGTCCATACTGATGAATTCCCATTTCATTTGGGGAATGTCAAGTGGTTGTAACTTTCGTGGCATTTTGACACGTTCAGCTTTGATACGTTGACAAGACAAACACTCAGTGACATATTTGAGAATGTCACCTTTAAGCCTCTCCCAATAGTAGCTTTTCCTAACTGCATTGAGAGTCTTGGCATAGCCAGGATGTCTTGAGAAAGAGGAATCATGAGCTTCCCACAATATCTTCTGCTTAAGTGACTGGCTTGCCGGTATACATACTCTCGTTCTATAGTAGACAAGTTCACTATGGATAGAGAATTCATGATACTTAGCCTGTAGCTTCTGGTTCTGGTCCTTGATAGGGATCTCCCTTAGCATATTTTGATAGGGTGGATCATGGCATGCTTTCTCTCTAGCTAGCTCAAGTATTGGGTTGTTTGGCATGGATACCTTTGTGGCTAGAGATCTAGCTGTTGATGGATTTTGCAAGATTAGAGAATTAAGGAATGCCTTGCGACTGAGTGCATCAACAACTACACTCTCCTTTCTCGGTCGGTACTTGATTTCAAAGTCATACTCCTCTAGCACTTCAATCCACCGACGTTGCCTCACGTTGAGCTCGTTCTGGGTAAAGATCCACTTAAGACTCTTATGATCAGCGTAAACTTATTACCCAACAAGTAGTGTCTCCAAAGCTTTAGAGCATGGATGACAACTAACAATTCTAGATCATGGGTAGCATAATTCCTCTCATGGTTCTTTATTTTCCTTGAAGAGTATGCCACGGGATGACCTTCTTGCATGAGCACACATCCTAAGGCAAGCGTGCTAGCATCAGTTACTACCTCAAACTCCTTACTGAGGTCTGGAAGTTTTAGGATAGGTGCTGATATGAAACTTTGCTTCAACCTATCAAAGCTAGATTGTTCTGCAATTGACCATGCAATGGATGTTTGCTTCTTTAGTAGTTCCACTAGAGGTGCTGTAATCAAAGCATAGTTTTTTATGAAGACCCTATACCATCATGTCAATCCAAGAAAGCTGCGTATTTCTTTCACAGTTGTTAGTATTGGCTATTCTAGAACATCTTTGACTTTGGCCGGATCCACTGAGATTCCTTCCGTTGATACGATGAATTCCAAATATTCAATTTGACGTTTGAAGAATGCACACTTCTACAGCTTGTGTGACCTCATTGTCTCAAGGACAATCCGAAGTTGGGGTTCATGATCTTCTTTCTATTTCATTACGGCCGAAAACGCTTAAAAAAATACACTTTTGTTAATCACGAGATTAAGAAAAGGGCCAAAGAGAGTATGCCACGTGTGCAAGAATATGGTATTCTTGTCTCCTCTTTTTTGGAGATAGTAGAGTCCACTTCGTGATTCTCTCCTCCTTTTTAGCCAAAATCTCCAATGTCTGACATGTTTTGGTAGTCCCAAAGTCCTTATTTACTTATAAAATCTGACAAATGACATAATAAAGTTACTGTGAAGTTAATGATGATTTTTTTGAAAGTTGAGAACTTTTTGGCGCCCAATATATTCTCATTATTCTTCTTAATATTCCTTTTTAGTTCATTCACCTTTCTCAGTGAGCTTCTTTCTCTACTTTTTAGTTCATTCATATTTCTCGATGAGCTTCTTTCTCTTTGAATTTAATTTAAGTATGGCATCCAGAAGGCGCTCTTCTCGTTTAGTAAACTCTTGCACCGTCTATAGCCACAGAGTTGATAAAAATTGGGAGCCAAAGATCTTTAGTATAAACGATTAGGTTGCCATGCTGCCCTCTTGCAAGGACTCTCACAAGGTGAAAAGAAAAAAATGAGAGGATATTAAACATCACTTGAAGGGACATATCATTTCTTTCAAAATTATACATGAAGGGTGGTTTATCAAACTGCAACATGTTTGCATGGTGAAGGATATCCACTTGCCTCCAAACGAGCGTGTTTTGCAGCAAACACATTGTAAGACTTAATTTGATAACGTTTTTTTTTTTCATTTAAGCAAGTACTAATAATGAGTTCTTGGTTGTAGATATATTTCTATCAACAAGTACAGAATGGCAACCTATGGAAAGCTTAAGTGGAACCTTCGATGCGATTCATAAGGTGTTCATAGACATTATCTATGCTGATCAGATTATGGGTTCTTTTATTATGCATGTTTCATGGCTTTGTGGAGGGGAATCAGAATCAACTAGTGTGATTATCCTATCCAAAATCAACTCAATACATTGCTCCCTTATCCACCGCATATATGAGTTAGGGTAATCTTAGCACTATGAGAAAAAATGTAACAAGTTGCTAAACTAAAAAAGGGTCCTTAAAAAAACCAACAATATAAAAGAGACTTACATTCACTCCATCTATCTTGAGTATCTTTGAATCTATTGTCCAACAGACATTTGAAAAGCACTCTCTTTCCACAAGTATATGTATGACTTTGTGACTTTGCAATGGTACTTCTTGTTAGAGAGAGTTATATGGTTTTCTAGGATCAACAATATTCTCATATGTGGTGTCCAAGAAGGTAATCATGAGCTTGCCAGCACTGCAAATGGAAACATGTAACTAAAATAGACAATCAAATAAAATAAATAATTAACCAAAAAGCAAGCAGTATTCCATTCAACCCACATTCTTCCTTGGCCATGGATACCACTTCGAGAGTTCATGAAAATAATTAATCTGGTGAGTGTATCCGATGTAATAAAAAAAAATATGGTAGTTGTGAATCAAAAGCTTTGAAAGAAATTGCTATATTTGAACCAAATCTCGAAAAAAATTCCATTGATAACAGTGGATCAACAATACACATAATTTTAGAGATTTATTGGCTAAGAGATGCAATCAATGCCCTAAAGCTAATAGCAAAAATAAAGGCGCGTTATTATCAATAGCACAATTATTCTATGTACTAAAACTTTTTAGAGTCAAAATGCCTTACCTTATGCAATGATAAAATACAAAATCTAATAATTAAATATCTTTTTTACAACTAGCATGGACTTGTCCTCATGAGATATGCTAAGATAGTCCTCTTCCTCAGAACTGCAAAAAACATTGATAACCATTTGCCCATACACCTCACCCATTCTCTTATAATTAACAGGTCCAAGTACATCGATTTTTCTCTTGCAAACATCATCCTCAGTACCTTATTTTGCTAATCATATTAAAATCTTTGATCATTAGGGTGATCTTATGAGCATGAGTAGCAACAATGTAAGGGTAATTCATAAAGTCATAAAGTCAACCATGTGAGGATAAGTTGATATGACGCGAGAGCAACAAAGCCAAATTTTCGCATGGTCATATTTGCGCTGTATCGTGGAGCAGCTCATACGGCGCGAGCGTGGCAAAGCATAATGTTTGGTACTATACTTCTCGCTCCGTATCATGGATGACTTGATATGGCGTGAGAGTGGCACAACAAAATCTCCGTAGGGGTCCTCTTCGCTCCGTATCGTGAAGGAGTAAAAATGCGCATGCAAAGTACACCCCCCTTGTAATGATTTATTTTTTGTGAGATCTTAAACCCATAAAAAAAAGTTTTAAAAAACTCCATAAGGCTATAAGGCTCTGAAAAAATTTTAGAAAATGTTTAAGATTTTTTTGAGCTCGTTTGCTATTTTAAAACTATTTTTAAGCGAAAAAGAGCCTAAAAGTGACCAAAAAATCACAAAAAATCACCCAAAAATAGCATATCCGATACGGCACAACAATGGGGTATTCGAGGGTCTCTTGAATACCTCATTTTTGTATCGTATCAGATATCAAACACCCCATTTTTGCGTCGTATTGGATATGCTATTTTTGGGTGATTTTTTTGTGTTTTATGGTCATTTTTAGGCCTTTGTTGCTAAAAAATAGTTTTAAATTAGCAAACGAGCTTTCAAAAACCTTAAAATTTTTCTAAAATTTTTTCAGAGCCTAATAAACTTATGGAAAAAAATTTGAATTTTTTTATGTATTTAAGGTCTCACAAAAAACAAGTCATTACAAGGGGGTGTACTTTGCACGCGCATGTTTGCTCCTTCACGATACGGAGTGAGGAGGACCCCTACAATGATTTTGTTGTGCCACTCTCATGCCATATCAATTCATCCACGATACGGAGCGAGAAGTATAGTACCAAACATTATGCTTTGCCATGCTCGCGCCGTATGAGCTGATCCAGGATACAACACGAATATAACCCTGCGAAAATTTGGCTTTGCTGCTCTCGCGTCATATCAACTTATCCTCTCCATGTCGTATTGACCATACTGGTGAATAGTTTTTTTTACTCTTCCTATCATATTCTCAAGCACAACAATGATGACAAGGACAAAGCAAACAATTGTCAAGGTTCCAATCTCCCCTAGAGTACTTGATCAACCAACAAATCAATCTAGATCCTCTTCTGCTCAAGGAAGTTCATGTTATTTATTTATCTAACTTCATTGACTTGTCAAAAGTTCATGTTATTTCATGTAGAGAACTTTTTATAACATCATATAATACTCTTTAAACTAATTTTAAAAAATAAATAAGATCATGAATGCTATAGAGTAAAGGAGATCTATAATCACAAAGATTATTTTGATGGTCTTTTTTTTGTGAAATTGAGATATATTACATTTGAGAAAAGATATACAAGGATAAAGCATCAATAATATAGTGATGCTTTCAATTATAAAATGAGTCTACATTAGAATCAGAGTTCTGAGAGAAAGAAATAGAGTCAAGCCCTTTCTATTTCTTCTTATAGATTAAGGGAAGAGATTTGCTAGGATATGATAGCATGAGTAGTATCCATGACATCAAGCCACCATTTAGGTATTGAAATGTGATAGTGCTAATAAGAATCACAATTGAGGATATTGAAACTTGAAACCCCATAGTGCTAATTGAGGGTATGATGAGAAAAATACTCCCAAGAGCTAATATTAAGTAAGAAGTTGTATCCTTCATATTCTTCGAAGCATCCTGCACACATAAAATCGTCTTAGTCCTAAAGTTGATATGATACACAATATCACTAATACTTCTATCTATTACTTGTTTAATGTTTTTTATATTTTAAGAGACAAACTTGAATAATAAACATTTTTAATCTATTACTAGGTAAATATTTTTATCTCCCAAAAATCAAAGTACTTCCTTTCTTCTAATTATAATATATTATCCTTGTCTTATCTATTAGTGCTTGCTAAAAAGTTGATATTACAATACTGTATAATGAAGATATTCTATTTTCAAGTGCCAAGATTAAGGTGAAATTTTTCACTTTCTATTCTATTAGCTTAAGGATTATCCTTAGTATATCTATCCCTACAAATTTGCATCAACACCATAGGACTCTTTTACCCATTTTCTTATGAATCAAATTGAAGAGATTGAAGAAAATCTTGGATTTAGTTGAAAAAAAATCTTACAGAATGGATGTCTTAGGGGTCGAAGTAAAGATCCAGCTTGGATGTCCCAACCTAGTTGGGTCTGCTGAAAACTAACGAGATGATCTCGTCTCAGGTCCATGGAGGACCATATCTCTATAGCTCAATCTGTAAGTAAGTGGTATTGATTCTCTATGTAGAGACTCTTTTGATTGTTGATCACCTTCTCAAGATTTTGTCAAAGGAGACGAAGGGAGACCAATGCACGTTGCTGGTAAGAACCGGATGTGATTTTGGTGAGAAATTTTACGACAGAGTAAAATCTGCTTTAAGAACTAAGAAACAAAGTGAAGAGAAGAGAACGATGATTCAAATGAATGCAGACGAAAAAAGAAGCGTGATTTTGGTGGGAAACGTGATAGTAGAATATTCAAAAAGAAAGAATAATGGCCGAAAAGTGACCTCTGACATGAGTTAACATCCTTAGACATTTAATGGCTAACCTCTTAAATGAATAATAAATTCTCTCATTAATCACATCTGAATGGCCAAATTTGGAGGGTTCATTATCTTAAAACCTCAACTAATTAGTAACTTAATCATTTTCTTACAAGTGCCATTTTTGAAACGTTTTTTGCCCTAATGTGGAATAGACTAAAGTATCGTCGTAGAAGACGAGTACGAAGTCATCAAGATATGGCTTAAATATATCCTGCATTAACTTGTTGAAGGTGGCAAGTGCATTCGTAAGCCCGAATGACATAACTAGAAACTCAAAGTGTCCATATTTTGTGTTAAAGGCCGTCTTTGGGATATCTTCTTCCTTGATCCTTATCTGATAGTAATAGGACCTGAGATCAATCTTAGAGAAGATCTTCGCACCTTGAAGACGATCAAGAAGCTCATCTATTCTAGGAATAGGGTACTTGTTCTTGACAGTTGATTGATTCAACCCTCTGTAATCAATACACAGTCGAAGCATTCCATCCTTCTTTTTCTGGACCAGTATGGGAGCTCCCCATGGTGAACTGCTAGGACGGATGTAGCCTTGATCTAGCAGTTGCTTGAGTTCTTCCTTCAGCTCAATTGCTTCCGACATGGACATTCTATAAGGTGTCTTTGCAATTGGTGCAACTCCTAGTACTAGCTTGATCTCATGATCCACTTCTCTTTGAGGCGGGAGTTCTGTCAACTCTTCAGGAAATACATCCGCGTATTCCTTTAGCCATGAAGGTCCTTCACTAGACTCCTGCTTCTGATCTAACTTATTGAGCTTAATCAAGTACACAGGTAGTTTCTTTCTGACTCCCTTTATAATCCGAGATGCTTTGGCCAATTGAATTTTTGGCTTTCCAACCTCACCTTGAGTTGTGACCAATTTCCCTTCAGAGTTTCAAAAGGAAATTTGGCCCTTTCCACAATGAATGTGAGCATCGTTAGGTTTAAGCCAATCCATTCCGAGTAGACACTCATGGATACCTAGGCTCATGACTCTCAATTTAACCGAATTCGTCTTTCCTCCCAGAAAGAATTCCACCTTAGCAGTTTGCCTGGTACAAGTGACCTCACGACCATTTGCTAATTCCACAAGCAAGGTAGGTGCTTCTATTGTGGCTATTCCTAATCTATTTGCACAAGCTAGTGAGATAAAGGAATGTGTACTGCCACAATCAATCAAGGTCTTGAAACCTTCACCTTGATAGTCCGATGGAGTCTGAATCACCGAGAACTGGCGATTCGGGCCTTTCTTGTGTAGAGCAGCATGGACTGTCGCTCTTTCAAACTCTGCTTCCATGTTCGGATCTTCTTTTTCGCACATTTCCATATTGACAACGCAGTAGGTTTTTTCTCTACCTCAGGTAACAGCTCCCTGGCTACGGCCAGTTCCTTGGAAACGTGCTTGGCAATGTTCTCCTCCAAGCTTGGGGCATTGCCTCTTGAAATGATCGGGCTCGTTGCTGTGGAAACAACGGAAGTTCCGGCCATTGCTTTGGGTAGGGACAAAGTTGTTGGCATTATTAGTCCTTGCTTTCTTTCTTTGCCCCCAATTCTAACCTTGAACTCTCTTCATTTGAGCCCTATATGCTCCTCTGTTCGGGTCATTATAAGACTAAGTTTTGTTACTTCTTGGCCTAGCCTGCACCTCCTAAATTATAGGCGTAACTCGAATGAGTGCATCCTGCAGGTCTAATGGATGCATAGATTCGAGACGGGTATTCGCTGGTGGGTTTAAACCAACACAAATTTTTGACACCAGTTGTGTCATGTCCATCTGTGGCGCATACTTAAGAAGTGAGATGAATTTAGAGTAGTATGCGTCAAGAGTGAGTCCCAGCTATTTCAGCTCGTAGAACTCATTCATTCTCTGTGTGCGATACACAGATGGAAAGTATCTTCCTTGCACCGCTTTCTTTAGCTTTTCCCAGGTAATGGATCCTTCCACGATCCCTTGGTCTCTGCACCATTGCTTCCACCAAAGCCTGGCTTCACCGGTGAGCTTCAACTTGGCGAGCATAGCCTGGTTGGCGGGTGCAGTGCCAACTGCTTCAAAGTAATCCTCCATGGATTCAATCCAAATTTCAGCATCCGCTTGGATAGACCTGCCTTTCCTGTCAAATTCAGGCGGCTTAATCTTCTTGAGAAGAAACTTCTTCTTGTGGATTACGACAGTACTTGATGTAGGAGGCGAACTGGAAATCTGTACCTGGGGTTGTGCCTGGATAAAGGTTTCTTAACGTTATTACTCCTTAATCGTTATGATTTATATTTCATCTCCATTTCAGCTATCAACCAACCAATCTAGCCACTTAACTTTTTATCAATTCTCATAGACAAAACAGACATTGATAAAAAGAAGTCTTATTCCATTTATATGGGTCTAACCCTTTCGGAGTACAACTTTTCCTGAGATGATAGAGAAACTATTACATTTAGTTTGGGAAGAATAATGTTGTATTATATTTATCAACGGGAACTGGATAATAGTATGGTTTCAGGTCAGGAATCTTCAGGAATCAGGAAGTCATCGGAAGATTAGGGTATCCTTTCCTTTGGAACCCATTCTTCTCATAGCGCCCCAACACCTTACTCCTGTCGTCGAGGATTACTTACATGGGTCACTTCCTCATATACATATGAGTTCAGCTCAACGCTCCGACCTCGAATATGTAAAGTTGAGTTTACATGAGCCTCCATAAAAATGAATAGCTTCATGATCTTCAGGTCTTCCAATCACTTGATCCTCTTTAGGTTGGTTTGAAGGTATGCAAACCGGTGGGCAGCTATATAGTAGATTCCTGAGTCACCCGTTCATCTTTGTTCCACGTACAAAGGCGATGGATTATAAATACGATCTAGGATGTTCATCATCTCAACCCTTGGTTGATAATCTGGGGGATGCATCGCGGTCATAAACATGACTCGGAACACTAAGAATTAGTTCCATGCTTCATAATTCTGCAAGATAGCATCGAAAGTAAGGAAATATTCAGAAAAACAACATTTTTTTTACTTCTTCTTATTAATATTTCTTTAAAAAAAATCCTTCGTTGGTTGGCTCTGATACCAACTGTAACGTGTGGACTCACATCAGGGACTCACATCGGTCCCAAAATCATGGCAAATCTTTATCATAACATCCTATCATCAAGGCAACTGTATATGGGTAGCAATGGCATCATTATATGAGCTCCAAACACAAAAAAGTATACTACTTTTGATAGGTTTCAGCAAGATAACAGTTTTATACAAGACTGTACCAAAGCATAGGAGCTCAAATTTAATGCATATAATTCCAAAATCCTAAGACTCAATTCCCAAGAGTATTGACCAATGCTAAAAGGTTTCACAATCTCTTAGTAATGACAGGAGATGCAATTTATATAGCTGGGAGGATCAATTAAACAATAGGTCTAAATTTCTCAATTTGCACTAATTGAAGTAGGTCATGACACATGTCGAAGAGTAGGGAGGGCACAAGGGAGGGTCAATGTGGAATCCAAACTGATTAGGAGCCAACAACTTGGAACTCATTGAGTTGTTGCTATTTTGGATGGTCATATGGTTGCTCAAGAAGGCTTCAAAGTGGCCTCAACAATGGCTTGAAGCAATGCCAGACAAGTCTGAGAGTGGGGAGGGTAAACACATATAGTATTTGATTGAAGCCATAGCTACCATAAAACCTATGCTATAGATATTCAAAATGCGAGCTGAGAGAAGGTTGGGTTGAGCTCCGCAATCTTGCTTTGATATCGATCGAAGGGAGTGTGCCCTAAAGTGGAAGTAGTGAGCGGAAGCAAGAGCTATGCTGGAAGGAGCTAGAGTAAGAGAGAGAGAGATACACAATGTGGAAACTCCAACTGTCACAATGTGTGACCAGCCTTCCCTTATTAAAATGTCACTAAAAGAATAAAGAAATAAGTGACAGTGATGGGCACCCCTACCTACAATGTATAGGTGTGCAAGTATATGGGTATTATCAATGTAACTAATATACGGGCAGCTAGGCACGAGTGCCTTTACTCCCAACACTATAGCCAAGACTCTCTCCTAATCCTATGAGTTTTCTTCACCCAACAACCTATAACGTGTCCACCTCTTCTCTTTAGGACACATCTTAGCAGTCCATCAAAAATGATGTCTAGAAACCTTGCCCGACACTCCCATGGAATGTCACAGGGTTTGCGATCTAGGACTTTCCCCATCTGCCACGTAGCGGAAGTATTCTAGCCGTTCCCACTTAGGACCGACCTGAATCAGGGTTTTTCCTAATGGTCATTTCCTAAATGGCAACAGCGTCGAACCCTAAGCGAACTACTTTATGCACAAACACCAGGGCCGAAGCGGATTCATGCTGCACTTGTTTCAAGGAGAATGGGAAACAAGACAGATGCAAAGCTCAACCTCTTTGCCATAAGGCATAGCCCCATTCCGTTCCCCTAAAACAACGTAAATCGGGATTATCATAACCTAGACTCTAGGTCAGCGCCCTTTTTGCTATTCATTTCCTTTGAAAGGATCTTCTTGCTATCTATCATGATTGAGAAAAGTTCTCGGCCAATCAGGACCACCCATTCGTAGGACGGACCCATGGCCACATCCACCACACTTTCCTCAGTTGTTTTAGTTGTCTAATTACCTACCACATTTAGTTGGACATGCATCAAGCAGCTTCCTTAATTAACCTGTTAAGCATGAGTTCCTTCACGTAATCTTAGCATTTGACATAGAAAAACAGTGTTAAACAAGTTCCTTTTCAACAGTTTATCATATTTATCTTTGGAATACATTTATAAAGTCCAGCCCATAGGCTTGTCCATAAACCGCCCGAAGGCTATCTAGCAATCCACAAGGATTACTAATCCAAGATTCCGCCTGTAGACTAGTATGCAGGCCTTGAGATCCAATCCCGAGTCAAGTTGGCCTCTTGTGCAGGGCCCAGAAGGCGAGGGATCTACGGCCGGAGCGCCCCCTCTAGCACCCAAGCGTCCTCTTGCTCCAAGTAGCGCTCAACGGAGAGAGCTCTCGCGGTGGGTTCGGTCCACCTTCCTGACGTGGTTAACAACCCCCTTGGTTAGGGTCACGCAGACAGTCGGGGGCAACTGAGACTGCCTCTTCCTTCAGGCCTTCAACCTGAAGCATTAGATATCTTTTCATACTTTAATTCCTTGAGCAAACAAAGCAAAACCATGCTCTTTAAACTGTACAAGCACATTCATTTCCAGTGGTCGTTATTTGGCCAACTGCTAAGGAGTGAATCCTTCTCTCAGAATGCATCCAGCATTTGATCCGGGATCAATTGCGACTCGGCAAGATCCCCAAGGTTTCCTTTGTTAACACATTGTCCTTGGGTTAGGGCCGTACCCTATTAACCCAACTTAACCAATACCTTAAGTTTTATTAACAGTAAATATGTTGCTCCAAATTATTGTTTGGTCTTTTGCTTCCAAGCATTTATCTAATCCCCTCATCTTGGCTCTTTTCCCAAGAAAGGTGCTATGTCAGGATGACTACTCATCCTCTTGCAAGATAAACTTGCACAAGAATCTGCCAATCTCATTCGGAGGAATTTGGCCGTTCCCTTGTGATCAAACCACAAGATCATGCGACTTTGCAACACGTTGCACAAGTGTCGCATCTAATCCATGGGACTATTATACCCATCGAACAGCGTCTTCTAATCACGCAATCGTGATTAGTTAGGAAACAGGGTTAGGGTGTCTTCATTTCCAATCTGATTCTGATTGCACTTATAGGCTGACATTGTCGGTCCTAGGGTTCCAATTCAAACCGAGTTTTATCTTTTTAGCAAGCGATCCTTAGGGTAGAAACCCGAGATCGTTTCTCGCAATTATGTCCTATTGTTTCTACATTCCGTGAATGTGGACAGGTCTTTAGGGTATGAGAGTTTCAGCTTGGCAATAAGAGCGACTAGGTCACGTCCTCAACGTGCTAAATCCTAGTTAGCACTTGGGATATGTTGCATCGATTTAACCATTCCTAAGCGAGTCCTTCGCGGTCTAGGTGTTTAGGGTAAACCAATTTACTTGTCTATTATTGAAGATATTTACGATACCATTCTCGTAATCACATGATTCATTGCCTACGTATGATTGGATTTACAAACCCTAACTTTTCTGGTTAAGATCAAAGCATATGCTAAGTTATGGTATAATTTCTATTGATCATTCTAGAACATGCATTCAAGATTCAAGATACTAAGCTTTAGGGTTTTCTTTTTTGTTTGAACCATGCAGCCTTTTCTAACAACTACATAGTTGAACGAGATTTATGCCAATTGCCTAGAGTTTAATCTACCTCATGCAGCCTAGAATCATTTCCATGCCTTGCAAATTCCTACAGTTGTTAGCAATCTTCTTTAATGAATCCTTGCAAAGAAAGAGATGTCTAATAATGCAACATGAGATTTTATCTTTCCATGCATAATTGAAGTGTACAACAATAATTTCGACTTTGTAAAGATGATCATTAGTTTATCTAATTCATTACTTTGCAATGCATAAAAACAACTTGCTAAGAATGCATAGATGTCTTATGTTCTTCTTTCGTTCATTTCCTTGAGAAATACAAATGACCGATTCTTCAATTGTGAGTTAATTCCCTTAAGATAGCCAATGTTTTCAATCGTAAAAGTGCATCTTGCTTTCGTGGATTAACCATGCATAATTACAATATTACGACATGAATCAAAAATAGGAAGAAAACCTGGACTTGTGGTGAAATGTCCTCATGGATGTTAGGAGATGATCCTCATGCGGTTGCGCCTTGTGCCTTTTTAGGGGCCATCACGAATTCAACCTTCTTGCCTTGGCCGTAGACTTATGATCTTGGCCCGTCTCCTTCACACGCGAAACTCCCTTTGGGATTCGGCTTCCTTGACCGATTGCACCGTCTTTTGGAATCAAAGGGATACTATGGATTTAAAAGACGTGTGGGAAGGGTTTTAAAAAGGAAACCCGGGTGTTAAATGGATTCTTGGGGGATGCAAAGGGAAGTTCTCAAATCATGAGGATGTAAGGGGAAAGGTCTTAATTCCGGGGGGTGTAAATACTACACAAGAAGGGCCAATGGAAAAAGGGTTTTTCAAAAACCCGAGGGTTAAAAGGACTTGCATGGGAATTTCAATGAGAAGGGGGCTTCGAGAGAACTTGTGGAAGGGTAGTTCCACGAGAAGGGGGTTTAAATAGACTTGGGTGGAACCCCATGGGAAAGGGGTGCTTAAATCCTAGGGGGGGTTTTATAAAAACCAGTTGGGAAGGGGCTTATGAAAGCCCACAGGAAGGGGGGCTTTCTAAGGGGCCCTTAGAAGTTTCAAGAAGCTTCTAAAGCTTCTTACTAGTGTCGTGGGAGGGAGATGGGATTTGATGATGGTGGCCAGCGTCGCCAGGCAGCAGTGAATCCTAGACGGAGCTGGCGGCGGCTCCGGATACCGGCGATGGCAGCACGACACACGGCCTTCTTAGCCCCTCCTCTCATGACACGGCCTGACGACGGCTTCTTCCTCCTCTCTGATAGCTTCATGATTTTATTTTCCTTTCTACCTCACCCCCTTAGAGGGGGGAGGTATTTATAGGACGAGGAGGGGTAAGGGCTTCCTTCCATGTAATTTCCTTGCGTAGCTATCCCCCCTTGCCACCTCTCTCCTTCCCATTTCAGTCATCCCCTTCCCTCAACCATGCTTTGGCTGGGGGAAGGAAATAAAAAAATTTTGCACTAATTGTGACATTATCCTCTTGACCTCCTCCCAAGAGGAGGTTCTTATGAAGATATGCGGGTTTCTTAGTCCTAAGTCTCGATTGGCCAATGGAGAGTGTACCATTTAAAGACTGCACCATCCGTGACCACAATGCCGGCATTGTCATTTGCCTAAGACTTCACATTCGTAATATTTTTCAGTAGAAATATTACATTCTCTTCCCCTTGGAGGAATCGAGATGTCCTCATCTCGAGATAAACTAGGGATATTGATGGTTGAGAGTGCCTTCATCTATCCAAGTGGCATCCTCCTCAGGATAATCTTTCCACTAGACAAGGCATTCTCTCAGGGTCTCTCCCTAACATCTAAGATCCTCTCAGGCCATAGCTCAAGGACTCCTTGGCTAGGCATTTCAACTTGTTGGTGATCAAGTACATGGTTAGAACTAGGTACATACTTCTTCAATAGGCTGATATGGAATACATTATGAACCTTTGGGTTCTCAGGGAGTTGCAGTCTATAAGCATTACGTCCTAGGCACTTGAGGATCTTGTATGGTCCACAATACCTTGGACTTAGCTTCTTGCATTCTCCTAAGGATAGGGAACTCTTCTTTGGGCGTACGCGAATGAAGACCATGTCACCTTCCTCAAAGATTCTATCTTGACGATTCAGATCCAAGTAGGCCTTCTGTCTATCCTTGGCGGCTTGGATGTCCTGTCTGATTGACTTTACTTGGTCATCCATCTCTTCCAGCATCTTCCTTGAAGCTTCAAACCTCAGGGTTGGATCTGAGAAGTTTAGGGGACTTCGACAGTCATGACCATACAATGCTTGAAAAGGGGTCATCTGAATGCTTTGTTGGTAAGAAGCATTGTAGGAAAACTCCACCAAGGGCAAGTATTAAATCCACCTTTTTGGCTCACGACAACAGTGTGCCCTAAGCATATCCTTGATAACTTGATTGACTTGCTTCATTTGGCCATCAGTTTGGGGATGGTAAGCTATGCTAAAATAGAGTTGAGTCCCAATGGCTTCAAAGATAGCTCTCTAGAAGTGTGATGTGAAGAGAGAATCACGATGACTAATGATTCTTCTGGATAGCCCATGTAGCTTGAATATCTCCTTCATAAACAACCTTGCAATGTCTGAGGCTTTATAGTTTGTCTTTACTGGAATAAGGTGTGCAACCTTAGTAAGCATGTCAACCACAACCATGATGGAGTTGTATCCTCTCTGAACTTAAGGTAGGCCAACGACAAAGTCCATACTGATGAATTCCCATTTCATTTGGGGAATGTCAAGTGGTTGTAACTTTCGTGGCATTTTGACATGTTCAGCTTTGATACGTTGACAAGACAAACACTTAGTGACATATTTGAGAATGTCACCTTTAAGCCTCTCCCAATAGTAGCTCTTCCTAACTGCATTGAGAGTCTTGGCATAGCCAGGATGTCTTGAGAAAGGGGAATCATGAGCTTCCCACAATATCTTCTGCTTAAGTGACTGGCTTGCCTGTATACATACTCTCGTTCTATAGTAGACAAGTTCACTATGGATAGAGAATTCATGATACTTAGCCTGTAGCTTTTGGTTCTAGTCCTTGATAGGGATCTCCCTTAGCATATGTTGATAGGCTGGATCATGGCATGCTTCCTCTCTAGCTAGCTCAAGTATTGGGTTGTTTGGCATGGATACCTTTGTGGCTAGAGATTTAGCTGTTGATGGATTTTGCAAGATTAGAGAATTAAGGAATGCCTTGCGACTGAGTGCATCAACAACTACATTCTCCTTTCCCGGTCGGTACTTGATTTCAAAGTCATACTCCTCTAGCACTTCAATCCACAGATGTTGCCTCACGTTGAGCTCGTTCTCGGTAAAGATCCACTTGAGACTCTTATGATCAGCCACTAGAGTAAGCTTATTACCCAACAGGTAGTGCCTCCAAAGCTTTAGAGCATGGATGACAACTAACAATTCTAGATCATGGGTAGCATAATTCTTCTCATGGTTCTTTAGTTTCCTTGAAGAGTATGCCACGGGATGACCTTCTTGCATGAGCACACATCCTAAGGCAAGCGTGCTAGCATCAGTTACTACCTCAAACTCCTTACTCAGGTCTGGAAGTTTTAGGATAGGTGCTGATACGAAACTTTGCTTCAACCTATCAAAGCTAGATTGTTCTGCAGTTGACCATGCAATGGATGTTTGCTTCTTTAGTAGGTCCATTAGAGGTACTGTAATCAAAGCATAGTTTTTGATGAAGACCCTATACCATCATGTCAATCCAAGAAAACTGCGTATTTCTTTCACAGTTGTTGGTATTGGCCATTCTAGAACATCTCTGACTTTGGCAGGATCCACTGAGATTCCTTCCACTGATACGATGAATTCCAAATATTCAATTTGACGTTTGAAGAATGCACACTTTTACAGCTTGTGTGACCTCATTGTCTCAAGGACAATCTGAAGTTGGGGTTCATGATCTTCTTTCTATTTCATTAGGGCCGAAAACGCTTCAAAAAATGCACTTTTGTTAATCACGAGATTAAGAAAAGGGCCAAAGAGAGTTTGCCACATGTGCAAGAATATGGTATTCTTGTCTCCTCTTTTTTGGAGATGGTAGAGTCCACTTTGTGATTCTCTCCTCCTTTTTAGCCAAAATCTCCAATATCTGACATGTTTTGGTAGTCCCGAAGTCCTTATTTACTTATAAAATCTGACAAATGACATAATAAAGTTAGTGTGAAGTTAATGATGATTTTTTTGAAAGTCGAGAACTTTTTTGGCGCCCAATATATTCTCATTAGTCTTCTTAATATTCCTTTTTAGTTCATTCACCTTTCTCAATGAGCTTCTTTCTCTATTTTTTAGTTCATTCATCTTTCTCGATGAGCTTCTTTCTCTGTGAATTTAATTTAAGTATGGCATCCAGACGGAGCTCTTCTCATTTAGTAAACTCTTGCACCGTCTATAGCCACAGAGTTGATAAAAATTGGGAGCCAAAGATCTTTAGTATAAACGATTAGGTTGCCATGCTGCCCTCTTGCAAGGACTCTCACAAGGTGAAAATAAAAAAATGAGAGGATATTAAACATCACTAGAAGGGACATATCATTTCTTTCAAAATTATACATGAGGGGTGGTTTATCAAACTGCAACATGTTTACATGGTGAAGGATATCCACTTGCCTCCAAACGAGCATGTTTCGCAGCACATTGTAAGACTTAAGTTGATAATGTTTTTTTTTTCATTTAAGCAAGTACTAATAATGAGTTCTTGATTGTAGATATATTTCTATCAACAAGTACAGAATGGCAACCTATGGAAAGCTTAAGTGGAACCTTCGATGCGATTCATAAGGTGTTCATAGACATTATCTATGCTGATCAGATTGTGGGTTCTTTTATTATGTATGTTTCGTGGCTTTGTGGAGGGAAATCAGAATCAACTAGTGTGATTACCCTATCCAAAATCAACTCAATATATTGCTCCCTTATCCACCGCATATATGAGTTAGGGTAATCTTAGCACTACGAGAAAAAATGTAACAAGTTGCTAAACTAAAAAAGGGTCCTTAAAAAAGCCAACAATATAAAAGAGACTTACATTCACTCCATCTATCTTGAGTATCTTTGAATCCATTGTCCAGCAGAATTTTGAAAAACACTCTCTTTCCACAAGTATATGTATGACTTTGTGACTTTGCAATGGTACTTCTTGTTAGAGAGAGTTATATGGTTTTCTAGGATCAACAATATTCTCATATGTGGTGTCCAAGAAGGTAATCACGAGCCTGCCAGCACTGCAAATGGAAACATGTAACTAAAATAAACAATCAAATAAAATAAATAATTAACCAAAAAGCAAGCAGTATTCCATTCAACCCACATTCTTCCTTGGCCATGGATACCACTTCGAGAGTTCATGAATATAATTTCTCTGGTGAGTGTATCCGATGTAATTAAAAAAAACATGGTAGTTGTGATGGAATCAAAAGCTTTGAAAGAAATTGCTATATTTGAACCAAATCTCGAAAAAAATTCCATTGATAACAGTGGATCAACAATACACATAATTTTAGAGATTTATTGGCTAAGAGATGCAATCAATGCCCTAAAGCTAATAGCAAAAATAAAGGCGCGTTATTATCAATAGCACAATTATTCTATGTACTAAAACTTTTTAGAGTCAAAATGCCTTACCTTATGCAATGATAAAATACAAAATCTAATAATTAAATATCTTTTTTACAACTAGCATGGACTTGTCCTCATGAGATATGCTAAGATAGTCCTCTTCCTCAGAACTGCAAAAAACATTGATAACCATTTGCCCATACACCTCACCCATTCTCTTATAATTAACAGGTCCAAGTACATCGATTTTTCTCTTACAAACATCATCCTCAGTACCTTATTTTACTAATCATATTAAAATCTTTGATCATTAGGGTGATCTTATGAACATGAGTAGCAACAATGTAAGGGTAATTCATAAAGTCATAAAGTCAACCATGTGAGGATAAGTTGATATGACGCGAGAGCAGCAAAGCCAAATTTTCGCAGGGTCATATTTGCGCTGTATCGTGGAGCAGCTCATACGGCGCGAGCGTGGAAAAGCATAATGTTTGGTACTATACTTCTCGCTCCGTATCATGGATGACTTGATATGGCGCGAGAGTGGCACAAGAAAATCTCCGTAGGGGTCCTCTTCGCTCCGTATCGTGAAGGAGTAAACATGCGCATGCAAAGTACACCCCCCTTGTAATGATTTACATGCATAAAAGTTCTTTTTTTTTTTTTACATGTGGAAAAGAGAATAGAAAAATATTTCGTGTTATCTATAGCATTGAATGAAATTGAGATCCATGTACAAATTGATGATGGAAATGAAAGTGAAGAATGATATATTATGCTTATTTGTTACATTGATTCTTATTTTATTGTAAATCTTGTTCATTTTAAGATTTTGATTTTTCAATGATCATATTTGATTTTTATTTTTTTTTACTTTTTTAATGTTCTTATCTCAAACCCTATATATATGAGTTCTTTGGGCTCTCATTCTCATTTTTCATAGATTTCTTTTTGCCTCCCTCTCACCCAGGCACTTCTAACTTGAATCCCTTCCCATCTAGTATTCAAAAGAATGGACTCCCAACTAAGCAAGTTCCTTGAGGCAACTTCATGACCTTTTTGGGGAAGACAAAATTTAGAGGTTGTAAAGATCACTTTCAAATTATTAACATTTCCATCTCTTACTACAACACAATACTTTGGCATGGGTCTAATCTCAAAGGGCCTATTGAATACATGAACACTCACTTGTCATTAGAGGGATCCCATCATCCCAAAATGATTGGGTTCCCAGTAATCTTTTGAAGTATATCAATGCATATGATGGCTTCAAAAAGCACATCACTAGGTTTTTGTGAAGAACCCAACCCATGCCTTCTACAAAAGGATTACAGCCAAGAGGCCAAGGCACTTGGGATTGTGCCATTTGGGTAGCATTTCCTCTCCTAGATTGCCATATTTGCACTTTTAGTAAATGAGCAAGACAATCTCCCTACTATGCCAATCTCCAGGTGGGTAAAATCAGTGGGTTGTTGAAAGATGAAATGGCCCTAAGCTGAGCCACTTACCATAGCACATGAATCACAGGTTGTGGCCGAAGAGTTTTCCCATTGTTGTTGCCCCCCTCAAGGACTCATCTTCAAAGGCCACAAGAATTAATGGTGATGGAGAGGGAGCCTCTACGGGATTCACCCTTGTAAGAGTGTCCCAAGTTCACTCCAAAGTCCACAAGGAGGTGGATGAGAGCAAGGATGCAAATGCAAAGGTATCCCACATGGCCAAAATTTTTGTCGGCCCCACAAAGTTTGTTTTCCTCCACAATGTGGATAAGATGTTTGGTAGGTACTCTCCATGCTTGTGATATCATGTGACTTACCTCTAGACACCATGCCATACTTGCTGACTCTTTGGTCTCATCACCCAAGCTTGAAGAGATCAAGGGTGCACTTGTTACCCTTATAGATGCAATTGACATCATTGAGCAAGATACTATTAGAAGTGGAGAATTCAAGGCCACCTATGCTAGGGTGGATGCCTTGAGATGCCCAACACCACCTACACCCAAGGTGTCAACCCTCTAGCAATTGATGAAACAAAATCTAGGTTGGACCTAACGAAGGAGACCAAGGTCAAGGATGATGAAGCCAAATATGTGAATTTAATAGCTCATGTTTGTCTTTATTTAGTTGAAGTGTATTTATCTTATGAATTTTCTTATGGTTCTAGATTGTGCTGAATATTGATAAGTTCACTACTAGATAGGGGGTCAAGGGGCTTTTGTAAAAGATGGTGCCTTAGCTAAATATATAGGGTGCATCTCCCCTCATCGTATTACTATGATGCATGGCAACTTTACTTGTGCTACTCATCCCTAGCTTACCATTGTCAAAGTGCTTTCAAAGTTAATGTATGTCTCTAGCACCACTTCAAATTTAAATGATACTAGGAGGCATATTCCACAGTGGATTCCATGAGGCTTTTGCAATGGATTTCGTAAAACTAGATGCATATTCCATGGTGGATTTTGAGCAAGGGTGTATGAGGGAAGAAGGGTATGAATAGCCTTATGGACAAGGGAAACCCTAACCCTAGCTTGGCAGAGGCTATATAAATAGCCTATGGGTCACTATCAAACTTGAGATAGAGTGTACCCAAGTTGTACCTTGAGCAACTTAATAAACAAGAATTTTTTCTTGTACTTTGAGCCTCTTTCTCCCTCTTGTGCACACATTCCAATGCTGCAACTTTGCTTTCCAACATGGTATCAGAGCCTCCTTTGATCCCCTCAGCTTCATATACCCTCAGCCTCACTAAGTACATATGATTGTCCATGATCTTCATCTTTTGCCTCTTGCCTCCATAGCCGAACTAGACCCACCTCTGATAGAGGAATCAGGGAGAATAAAGAAAGAGGTTTCAACTCCTTGTTCCTTCTGAGAAACTCTTCTCCATCTCATGGCACAGCCACCTAGCACCATAGACAGTGGAATAAGCCACGTAGAAGGACGACATTATGTTCTGAGTCAAAATGGCACAGTTTTCTCTCAACGTGTCATTCATACCACTGTGCACGCAGCAGGTGATGCAATCCCAACAACCACCTTGGGGCTTTGATAGCCCCCCTAGTGGGCTATCCCTATATACAAGGGTTCCTGGAAATTTTCTCTACAGAGAGAGATCTCTGACAAACCCTAATTGTGTACTCTGTGGTATCCATAGCCAGTAAGCTCTAAACTTGGCATTTTTCACCTTTTTCACTCTGAGCTTTATTAAACAATGATTCTAATCACTAAAGCATCTTCTTTGAATCTTATTTGAAATCTAAAAGCTCTCGGACATGCTCGATGGTGGACATCACTAAGTGCATTAGGAAGCCGACTTTCAATATGCTTTCATTCAAGCATTTCACTAAGCTTGACATTAGTGTTTCTAAACACTAATCATTAATCATCTAATCATTTTCTTGCTGGGTATTTACTAAATCTAGTGAGTGTTATTTTGTCAACTGCCTCTTCTTATATTGTTGTAAGGTTATGTGTACAATTATAAACACATAGACTATCATACATTAGAT
The DNA here is from genome assembly GCF_053477565.2 of Lygodium microphyllum. NCBI lineage: Eukaryota > Viridiplantae > Streptophyta > Polypodiopsida > Schizaeales > Lygodiaceae > Lygodium > Lygodium microphyllum. Next base: position 43,152,331 of record NC_141137.1, on the reverse strand, counting down.
TTGTATTGCATATATTGAGTGACTTTGGTTCAAATACACTAGTCAATGCAATCAAAAGGATGAGTGTCATTGTACTCTCCTCGGAATCATCAACAACAAGCATTTAGATCATGGACCAACCTTGTCCAACACAAGCTTCATCCACTAAGCCATATCACAAGGAGGAGCCTGAAGTCCAGTCTAGTTTTACCTCATTAAAACCTAAAAAGACTATTAAACCTCGGAAGAAGATTGCACATAAGAAAGGACCACCACAGTCACACCTTGAAATATTACCTTTGTATGATTTTCAGTCTTTCTCCTCATTACAACTTTGATTTCAATAGTTTGATTTGCTTCCACATTCAGTGGAAAATCTGTAAGGGACTAGACACTGCCCTTGTCCTAACAAGTGGTAAGACCTTCCCAATGGCCACAACATATGCTGATGTCTGTCCTCAAATTCAAAAGTTTGATGGCAAAGATTTCCACCCATATGGTAGATACTTATAAAGTACAAAATGATGGAGAGAGGGTATTGGCCTCTCATTCAAGGCACTAGAGTTGTAAACTCTGCAAATCTGGTTGATGTAGAGGATAACCAACGTGCCCAAGCAATCATAATGCTACACTTACTAATTCATCAAGTTGATCAATTAAACACTGCTAAAGAAAAATGGGATGAGCTTGAAAAGCTCTATGGAGCCACTAGAAAAAATATTGAAATCTTCCTTAAAATTGAATTTTTTATCTTGGAATATAGATCAGGAGAAGATTTGGGAGAATTCATCTCTCACATGAAGGGACTTATGGCACAGCTTGCCTCTGTACAAGCTCCAATACATGAAGAAGATGCTATTGCTATTCTCCTAAAAGCTGTAAAACAGGTGTTTCCTACTCTTGTAACCACTCTCACCAACATTTCAAATCCTACATTGGCAAGTACCATCTAATCCTGTTTGGATGAAGAAAAGAGGAACAAAAAAGAAGGCATCACTAGACAGGCATCTTCAAATTCCCGTGATCAAGTATTGGTACATATAGTTCTAACTAGATGTTCTTTATGTAAGAAAAAAGGACATCTTGTAAACAACTGTTGGAAGAAGTAAATGCAAGAAGACAAGGCAAATCACTAGTAAATTCCCTAACACTCCTGATGTACCCAAAGAATTGGTGGCCAATTATGCCTCCAATCCATTTGAAGATCGATTGTTTTGACTCTTTAAATCATCTACCTAAAACACTCTTGCAAGACTTATTTATAAAGGCATCCTGACTGTTTAAAGGGGGGGGCGAGATATCTTACATGCCTTGTAATCCAATGCCACCCTTGCATTGAGGGGGGTGTTAAAAGATAGGCATAGGAACCCACTATAAGCAAGGGTGTATGAGGGCAGATGGGTGTGAATAGCCTTAGAGGCAAGGAAACCCTAACCCTAGCTTGGCACAGGCTATATAAATAGCCTATGGGTCACTATAAAACTTGAGATAGAGTGTACCCAAGTTGTACCTTGAGCAACTTAATAAACAAGAATTTGTTCTTCTACTTTGAGCCTCTTTCTCCCTCTTGTGCACACATTCCAATGCTGCAAACTCTACTTTCCAACATTTTCCAGGGCTTGTACACAAGCTGGATTCCTTGTGCGAGAAGTTAATGGGGACGCCTATCCTTTTTAGGCGTGATGTTAATCTAATGTATACGTGGGTAATTCCATAGTGGGTGATTCCACAAAATACATATTTAAATAAATGGACGTTTATGAGTTTAGAGTGCACTCCTATTAAATTAAGGTTAGGATAGAGTTTCAACCTCTTCAATTATTTTTTAGTTGAAGACTGCTAGGTATTCACTATTGTTTGTTTATTTTATTTATAAACAATTTTGAATGCTTTAATTGATGTGTAGAGTAGGTTTCGGTGGCTTTGGGTAGCATTGGGCATTAGCGTAAGTCCAAGCGTAAATGTTATAATTATAATTAGTTATTTTAAGTATAATATATATTATTATATATTTATATGATATTATATTATTAAAATTTTTACTCTATTTGTAAGTTATAAGTTTAAACTTCTTTAGTAGTAATTGGATAATTGTTCTTAGTACTATTAATTTATTTATTTTGAATAAAGATTATTTTAGAATATGAGATTTAAGACATGCTTTTATTGACATAAGCGTTTTTTTATGGAATACCTTGCTATTTCTTAATTTGGTTAAGTTTAGAAGGCTTTTCTAGCTTTCTTTATAAAAGCAATAGGATCGCATGCAAAACAAGAGAAGAGAGTGAAAACTGAGTTTTTTTGTTTCTCCCTCCTCCATAATCGGAATTTAGAGCTTCAAGAGTCGTTTTGGGGGTTTTGGCATGCTCCGGACGCGATGGTGATTCACATCTCAGAATTTTTTGCAGCAACTGTAGCATGTTACAGGATACCTCTTAACTCTTAAAAATCTGTATTTCAATTGATATTTGTACTTTCTTTGTAATTATATGTAAAATATGAATGTAAATATCCATGTAAAACTATAATATATAATTGAGGATGACAAACCATGGCTTTTGCCATGGGGGAGGTTGGGCCTAATTGTGCGTTTTTCTCTTGTTTGTCTCAATATATTGAGTTATTCAAATCCTCTTATGTATTATAATGTTGTTTGTATTTAATAGTTGAGATGTTTAATTTTTTAGATTTGCCATGTGTTCTGCTTTGTAACAGTAACCAAGATCATCCTTTGGAGAAGGACATGGTTAAACACGTGTTTGGCACATGCTTCTGTGGTGGAAGGATGGCTAGCTTGATTGCATTGAATGCATTTGATGCTCCAAAACTAAATATGGTGGTTGGTGTGATGAAGAAGTGGCTACTCCAGCTAAGAGACACCACAAACAACTAGCTGAAACCATCAAAAAGTTACCTCTTTGGAGTAATTGATGTATTATAAAACTTATTACCTTGTATTTCCTATAGTTATATACTAGAGCCTTACTCTGAAGCTAATCATTGTTAAAACAAGCTATAGATTAATACATTTTCATTTTCATATGACTTGTGTTGAAAACATAATATCATATTCTTGTTCCAATTCAATCATGTGCATGTCTTAAATTATGTAATGTTTTTAGCTACATCATAGTTGTGGATATCTAGGCCTATGATCAAATTTAGTCCAAGGCATGCAATCCATAAAAATTTATTATCATACTTATTGTTTAGCACTACATTTATGTCAAAAAGCTTGAATAAAGCTATAGGGGGATTGTCAAGGTCTCCCACATGCTAGATAAAAAACCTTGCCATGGTGTCTAATTAGCTAGAAAGCACATCAAAAAGCTCAAATAGAACTATGGGCAAAAAAACCCACCATAGCATATGCCAATTCATGTGCCGTGGCAATGTTTTTGGTCCAATACAGATGGGACCCCTCGACAACCCCTTGACAGCTCTATTTGAGCTATTTCACATGAATATAGTGCTCCAATCAGTAAAAATATTTATTTGTATGCAACCTTGCAACAATTATCATGGGAGCAGTATGACAAGCACTAAGTACATTTAGTCAGCATAAGTGAAAAAACACATTAACATATGGAAAATAATATATACAATAATAAAGAATTAAATTTCATTGAATTAAAAACAAATGGCTCCGCAAACGGATTACAAGCTGGGTTCATCACAAAAAAATTACAACTACAAGGACTCTAGTCCCATTCCCCTCTAATCCTCCTAGATAATTGCATCTCTCTACGCGCCTAAGGATCACATACTTTGCATCTATCATGCATAGGTATGTATTGCCAAACAAGCTTACTATGTAAGCCTCTACAACCTCTTATAAGGCCTCTAGCACTACACCTTGCATTTTCTTATCATCTCTATAGCTCCATAAAATTTCCTTTACAGTTTCTGCAAATAGTGCTTTGTGTATTAGAAGGTCTGTGCTCTTCTAATATTTCCCTATCTCTCAAGTGCCTTCAGGTTGTAGTTCCTCCTCCTCCTCCTTCATTGCGCTAGTACTCGTTCTATCATAGGTCTTCTTTGGAATCATTGGGAAGGTAGTGGCCTTAATGTAGCTAACAGGACTAGTTGCTATTGATGGAGTCATTGTTGTGGTGTGAGAAGTCATCTTAGCTCTTTTAGAAGAGTAGGGTCTTCACTCCTAAGGATTCCCTCCATAAGACCTTTGTAGAGCCATGGTGTGGTTATTCATCTCCTTTCTCCTAGTAGGTATGCTAACCTTCATATTCCTCATCTCCACTCTAATTGTGTCTTGTATGTTTTATCCTTAGAGAAGGTGTCATCTTCGTCATCCTCCCATGGCCTTTTTTCCTTATAATTTTTGGGCATAGTTTTCCCTATGCATGACCTAGCCCAAATGGCTAAGGATAAGCCTTCATGGCACAAGAAGTTTGAAAATTCTTATTTGTGCTATGGTGGGCATTGCATGGTTTGCTTTGTACAAGGCATAATTCATGTGGAGAAAGAAAGTTTAGAGGCCTACAAGTGAAAAAGAGTGAAGTATAAGAATGAACACTATCCTTTCTATTGGGATGGGGGGGGGGGAGGGTGTTCTAGGCCAAGAGAGGGCGAAGGATAATAATGCATGGGGTGTAGGGACAAGCCCATCTAGAGCCATTACCTCATCTTCTACTGTGCTATGTGGCATATTATTTGCAAAATTATGAGTTGTCCACCTTCTTTCACTATTGCAAGCTTGAATTTCATTTCTAATAGATTTTACTATAGTAGTTGCCCTTGCATTTTCTAATGTGATTGAATGACCAAATATATATCTATAGAACTAGTTGAAGATTTCAACAAGTTAGCTAGTTTTCTATTGACCTCTTCTATGGCAAGTATTCTCAAAATAGAGTCTATGAGCATGATATGTGTAATGGAGGGAAATACTTAGGTCAAGTTTACCTAAGTATAAAAGGTGTAAGGGACACTACATACGGACCATTTTTATGAATATACATCTGTCCTTTCACCTTCTTCACCTTCTTCCCTGTCCTTCCATGGCTGCCAGCCATTTCTCTCTCCTCTTCTTGTCTTTCTCTCTCTACTCCTAGTCTTTCTCTCTCCTCGTCACCCTCTTTCTCTCTCCTCTCTGCAGTCTCTCACTTCTCTCCTTCTCTCTCCTAGGTCTCCTTCATTATAGTTGGTATCAGAGCTTCGTTCTTTGATCCAGTCTTCTCTCTCCTTCCTCACATCTAGTTATAGTTTTTTTTTTAAAAAGGAGAAACCCTAATCAGATAGGTATAGGAGTTGTAAGGAAGATTAATGGAGATGGCAGCCTTTCTTGGAGTCTTAAATGGATCTTGGACCAAAAATGGAGGCAGACATACAAAGATGGCAGCTCATTTTGCAACTCCAGGCCAATTTTGAAGGTATTTTGGTGAAAGAAGTGGTAACAGCAGTTAGGGAAGGCTTAAGTTAGGTTTACTTTTGAAGAGAAGCCTTTCCTTTCCTCTTTCCAAGCTCTCTTTCAAGATTCCATGGAAGACCTATGCCATTAACTTCATTTTTTCCTTCAAGATCCTTATCTTCTTGGAGCAATGGCTTGTGTAAGGGATCCTAGACATCATATACAAGATGTAGAGCACCGTTTTGGCAAGTTTCAGGCCACGTGAGCAGCCTGCAAGATCCACAGAGCTTGCACTGTCCTGGCAGTCTCCCTCATCATGAAAATTTGAAGCTAAAACCCTTGCTAATGGTTCTCAGACATTGCTACACAGGAGGAGTAACAAATAGCATTCTACTCTCCAAATATTAGCTTTGGCAGAGGAGAACCAGTGGAACCTCTACACAGGGTCTGATTTTGCATGTCTAAACCTCTACATAGGGCCTGATTTTGCCTGTCTACAGGCACCAACTTGGAATCTTCCACCCTTGTTGATGTTCCTTCGTGCATTAAGCCATTATCTGGTATCGCATTGGATGCTTGGGCTCCACTAATTGACTGTGCCTTAGTAAGGCTTGCCTGATTTTTGATCACTTTTGAGTCTCTAGTAGAAAAAGCATAGTATGCTACGACATCATCCTTCGAGGGTTTATACCCGAAAATGTAGTTTCGGATGAGGAGGTATTCATCGAGGTGCTTGAGACCGGCAGATGAGGTGACATCAGCAAGCTCCATGGCCACCACGTCATCTTGCTTACCATAGCCAACTTGGCATGTTGCAGTGTCTTTCTATTGTCTCCCTTTACACCAGTCCATTGAGACAACGAACTATCACAAATGTAGACAAGTTTTTATTCATTCTCCTTCTCCATGCCAGCTCTAGTGAGCAGGTGGAAGCCCTGATTCCTCGCAAGACCATTTACAGTGTGCATAAGCACAGGCCCTGATTTGGCAAGCACAGGTTGCCCAGGCACTCCCCGGGCACTTTGATTGGCAATTAGATGTAATCCTAGCCGTATACATTGTGGCAGCGGCTGCATTTGCTAGTGGGGAGGGCCATGTGGAGTGCCAGTAGGTTGTGGTTGACCTTGATGAGAATCCGCAACAGGAATCATTTGATCCTAAGCATGAATCGGCCGTCTCTTGGAAGGATGTGTAGATAAAAGCCATTTAAGGGCTATTCTCTATTTGAGGATCCATGTTAGACCCAATCAGGTAGTACTAGATAGTCTTCTCAATCATCCTCATGTCCACCCTGCCACTAAGAGAAAGACACTTGTTCAGCAGATCTCCATGCCTATTCTCTTCAGGTGTTAGTGCATAATCAGGATTCAAATTTTTGGAAATACTCTACATCTACATGCGCAAACTTTTCACGAATGATGGTTCTCTGGTTCTCGAGATCCTCTTTCCTGAGATTCTCAAGCTCCTTTGCATAGCGCGCACTGGGGCAAAGAGGAAATTTGAAGCATTGACAATCAATCTTTTCCTATGCGTGGTTGTTGTCAAGAATGCATCAAACTCTGAAAGCTCATAAGCTTTGTGCCTGCTGTGCCCAATCATCAGACCTTTGAACCCAAGTCCATCATCCGTGCTAGAATTGAACATGCAAGACTTTCCCAGAGTATTATAGCATTCAGTTGATCTGCTCGCAGCAGGGACTGGTAATGCCTTGCCATGGATTTCCTCTAATGGAGGGCACTCCACAGGCTACTCCACAATAGGAAAGCCTTAGCGAGTTCTGGTACATCAATGTGATCTGTCCAGTGTAAGATGATGCAATCAATTGTGCACCACTTCAAGAAACATCAAGCGTAGCAACTCTAGTTTGCAGATAGCAAGGACCCAAGTGATAGTACTGAGGAAGCATTGATTGCAAAGTTGCAAGCTTTAGATAACCACTTGAAGGTTCATGGGTCTTTCATTAATGGGGAGAAGGTTACAGGTACTAATTTGAGTTTGGCACCCAAGCTGTTTCATCATAAGGTTGCATTTTCCTTGGTGAAGAACAAGTACATGCAGACATTAGTCATTTTGTGATGGTTGTGAGGTCTGTGCAATAATGGAGTCATTATTGATGAAGTGTGGTAATACAAAAGATGTAAGAACTGGTCTGCAGAAATCGATTTGTTGGTGAGTGAATTATGTTGGTTATGCATCCTCATTGGTGTTAAAGAAGCCAGAGCTACACACTCCATTTGAGCATTGACAGTGAGAGCATACAAAGATCTGATCTCTTATCTTCCTTCATTGCAACTTGGTTCAGCAGACTACAGGCTTCAAACCAATTGAGCATTGACACAAGAAATCTCTTCAATTTACAAAAATCCTTCTTCTCTTTCCTTGTGTCTTCCCCAAACATAAGCATTACTGCAACATTTCCCTGCCCAATCTGTGATTCATCCTTGAGGCTATACAATCATGTATACTTGAAAGCAGTACCTAACCAGACTATTGTGAGAGATAGCATGCAAGGGAGATCGGAACAACCTTTTATTTCCATAAAAATGGCAGCATGCTTGCAGTTACTTTATCAAGTGTTGAGGTTACTGAAATTTCAATTGGATAATATGGTTCACTGCTAATTCCGCAAATGCTTGTTGATTTATAGAAGAGGAGGCTGTGACTACATAGAATGCAATGCAACTATCTTCATCCCAAGCTCCAACAACATCAGACTTAAAATATGGCATGCCCTGTGGAGAGGCAATGAAGACATATGCAATGAAGAGATATGCAAATTCTTTACAAATGTGGAGCATCTTTATTATCAATTTCACTAAGCTTTGTGTTAACTCAACCATTTAGTATAGCTTGGCCTTAAACTCTGGATTTTCCACATCAAGCACAACAGGGAATATTCTGATACATAGTGACTCAACCAAGCAAAAGAGATGTTGCAATATGCAAGATTGTTGGCTGCAGAGTTTTAACCATCGATCTCAGACTCGAAACTAATGAGCATCTTCTTTGCTAAAGGATCAGTAATGCAAGATTGATGGTTTTAGTGGAAGGAAAGTGAATCTCAACAGTCAAATCTGCAAAGCTCTAAGGTTTCTTGACAGTCTCTTTACATCACTCAGGGAGATTGACACATCTAAAGTAGATTGCAGGTTGGTTGCTGGAACTGAAGGCTTTGTGTGAATAGCATTCAGTTCATATATGTTGTAGACACATTAGTTATAACATTTAGAGGCATTCTCTGAAGGCTCTGTGTGAATATTTAGGGAGATTGATAGATCTGAAGTAGATTGCAGGTTGGTTGCTGGACACATTAGTTACAATAGTAGCCTGCGGAATAAGAATAGCAGAGTTAAATAGTGAATACTGATGCTTGATCCATAAACACTCTATTCTGACAATAACAGTGTGTTGTATGCACTTGCAAAATACTCAGTGACTACATCTCAATTGTCATCATTGAATAAAGATGCTCTGAATGCAAACAGTAGTGATGAATATGTTTGTGAGCCCTAAATAGTGAGCAACAGTTGCTTAAGTGGTCTGAAATCTGCAGCAGCATTGAGCAGCAGTTCTAAGGCTTGAAGCAATAGTGGGCAACAATTGCTTATGTGGTCTAAAGTTTAAAGCAATAGTGAGCAACATTAGTAGGCAGCATGTATACATATACTTAACCACATTTTCCCTATGGACAACAACATGGTTCCTATCAGTAGCATGCATATGGAGATTCTTATGCCACACAACCATATGGGCAACTGCCTTATGGAGACCCTAATGCAATGCAGGAGTGGCGAGCAAGTGATTATGACCGACATCATGCTGATACCTATGCTCATGGACTTGCCAATCATCATACTTATGGTCAGCCTAGGATGCAAGGACACCATTGTAGTCATGTTGGACAGTCATCATGAAATCTTGGGCAGCATGTTTATGGGCAACAATATGACCAAGGTTTTGGTAGTAGGCAACATCAAATAGATGTATTTGGGCAGTAGCATGAACATTTTTGTGACATGCATTGTCATAGAGATTATGGACATCATGAGCAATGTGTGGGATCAATGATCAAAGGCAGCATGCTTATGATGGTTATGCATGTGATGCGCAGCAGGGCTATTATCACCACATGCAGTATAGACAGCATGAGTATCATTATGAGCAGTAGCCACATTGCTACGACCATCCATATGGACAGCATGAGCATTATGGTCATGAGCATTGACAACCATCTGTTGTATATGAGCAGCATGCTTATGTACGTGAGCAGCAAACATCAGTGGAAGCAAATGCATATGCTCAACCACATTGTCCCTCTGATGTGCAGCAGGACTATTATCACCATATGCAGTATGGACAACATGAATATCATTATGAGCAGCAGTCACATTGGTATGACCATCCATATGGACAGAATGAGCATTAGGGTCATGAGTATGGACAACCATCTGTTGTACATGAGCTGCAAGATGACTACGAGCAGCATGTCAGAACTATTATTGAGCTGACGGATGGCGATGAGCATGTTTGTAAATTTCTATCTAAGGCTAAACGCATTAGACACCTTACTAGTGATACGATACGGAAATTGCATGCTCTACGGGTCCATATGGACAGCATGAGCATGGACAGCCATCTGTTGTACATGAGCAGCAAGATGACTATGAGCAGCATGTCAGAACTATTATTGAGCTGACGGATGGTAATGAGCATGTGTGTAAATTGCTATCTAAGGCTAAACGCATTAGACACCTTACTAGTGATACGATACGGAAATTGCATGCTCTACGGGCTTATGCTATCGATGTGCTAAGCCAATATCTTGTAATCATCAAGCCACATGCAAGGCAAAGATTGCCAAAATACTTTTGGTATTAGAGTATTATGATACAAAGGATGGAGAAGATCTTGTTGAAGACCATTTTGGTATGGGTCCACAACGAGAACTTCAGCTCAAGAAAGAAGATCATGGGCAGCACGTGGATTTGGATGATCATGACCCCATGCAGGAGCCCCTTCAGTACACAGACCTGCAATTTAAATGCTTGGACATCACTAAGAATGCAGGGTCCATGAATATGGAGCACTTAGGGGCTGATGTAGTCCATGCAATGGTGACTTCAACCTCATATGCTTCAGTCATACAGAGCATGGTGATGCTTGAGAGGCTTATGGAAGAGCTAGAGAATACCACCATACTGATCATGCTTGCAGTTATACTAGACTTTGACCTTATGGAAGATGATCCAATGCATGGCAACAATACCACTTTCCCTTTTGATCCACGTGGCTACAAGTTAACCTTGACCCTCTGCATCGACTGCTACTACTCTTGAATATTACGCAATCTTTTACTGGGTCTATGCCAAGAATCCCCCCCACTATCTTTTGACACTTGTAATGTTGTACAGAGTACTACTCTGCAGCCCACTACTTGGCTATACCAATAAGTCCGATCTTCGTTTTCGAGGACAAAAACTTCATTTTGAGTGGGGATGGATTGTAATGGAGGGAAATTGTAACATGTCCACTTGTATTTTCAGGACACGTCTCTGCAGTTCATCGGAAAGGATATCTAGAAAGCTCTGCCCGGCACTCCCATGGAATGTTACGAGGTTTGCGATCTAGGGCTTTCTGCGTCTGCCATGTAGCGGAAGTATTCCAGCCGTTCCCACTTAGGATCGACCTGAATTAGGGTTTTCCTGATTAGTCATTTCCTAACAGCCACTAGAGTCAGACCCAAGCGAACTACTTTACTCAAAAATGCCTCGTCTGAAGCTGATTCACACTGCACTTGGTTCAAGGAGAATGGGAAACGAGAGGGATGCAAAGCTCAACCTCTCTGCCATAAGGCATAGTCCCATTCCATTCCCCTAAAACAGCGTAAATCGAGTTCAAATATAACTCTAGGTCAACGCTCTTGTCGTTCATGTTCTTTGATTAGAGAAAAGTTCTTGGCCAACCGGGACCACCCATCTGTAGGACAGACCTATGGCCCATCCTCTGCACTTTTCTCAGGTTTTTTTAGTTATTTAATTACCTAACACATTAGTTGGACATGTAACAATCAGCTTCTTTAATTAACCCGTGAGGCACTGGTTCCTTCACGTAATCGTATCACTTGACATAGAAAAACAATATCAGACAAGTTCCTTATTAATAGGTTATCATATTTATCTTTGAAATACAAAGAGTCCAGCCCGTAGGCTTATCCACAATCCGCCCGAAGGCTATCCAGCATTACACAGGGATCACTAATCTAAGTTTCTGCCCGTAGACTACTATGCGGGCCTCGAGATCCAATCGCGAGTCACGTTAGTCCCTTATGTAGGGCCGGGAAGGTGATGGATTTACGGCCAGAGCTCCCTCTAGCACTCAAGCATCCTCCTACTCCAAGTAGCGCTCAACAGAGAGACCTCTCGCGGCAGGTTCGGTCCACTTTCTCGGCGTGGTTAACAACCCCCCTTGGTTAGGGTCAGGCAGGCAGTCGAGGGTAACTGAAGCTACCTCTCCCTTCAAGACTTCAACCTAAAGTATAAATATTCATTTATATTTTAATTAATTGATCAAACAAAGCCAAATAGTGCTCTAAAATCTGTAGCAAGCACAAACATTTTCATTGATCGTTTTTTTTTTTGTTGGCAAACTTCTAAGGAATGAATCCTTCCTTTCGAATGCATCCAGCACTCGATCCGAGATGACTTGCAACTTGGCAAGATCCCCTATATCCTGGGCTAGGGCGTACCCTATTAACCCAACTTGGTCAAACCTTAAGCTCATTGGTTACTTCAGTTTATCGGCTAGTCTTTAGTTTCCAATCAATCTTCTTTACTCAAAAAAGACCACTAAATTAGAATGATTATTCATCCTCTTACAAGATAACTTGCGTAAGGACATGCCAACCTCATTGCGAGAACTTGACCATTCCCTTATGATCCAATCACAATATCATATGACTCCGCACTTGTTGCGCAAGTGTCGCATTGAACTATGAGACAATGGAGTCACGAAACAATCTATTTCAGGTTACTAGGTTGACATAGTTAGACCTAGGGTTTCCAAGTTTCATCTTGTAAGATTCTTAGGGACAAACCCTAGCTCACTTTCCAATTACATTTTCACTGTCCCTACATTTAGTGAATGTGGGCAAGTATTTAAGGTATATGAGTTTAAAATTTAGCAATACGTAGCGATCAGGTTACGTATTAATTCCTAGTGAATTTATCGGAATTCAACCCACTTTAAATGAGTGCTCCATAGTTTTTAGGTTTATGCCAATTTGTTTAACTCTAGAAGATAGCTACATTATCATTTCATAAACATATGAGTCATTGTCTACGCGTAAATTGCTCTTTCAACCCTAACTTGTCTATTAAAGGTCAGGCATAGATAAGGTTAATTTCAACTAATCTTCTTATAACTTGCGAATAACATTTATGCTAAAAAAGCAACCTTTTGCTTGATAATCTATGCACTTGACAAATGATAATTCCTAGAGTTTATGCATCGTAAGAATCTTTTCATGCTTGCACTTTCCATGATGATTCATTGCGAAGAGGATATGGGTTAATAGTATGATATGTAGTTTATACATCTAGGCTTAAACGAAGTATACTATTTTAATGGACAATAATCTAGTTTATAATTCATTTCAATGCATAAAGCTATTTGCTAGAAATGCGTTTATGCTTTCTTTAATTTGCATGTTTCATTTAAAAGTATTGATGACTAAGTTCCTCCATTGTGAGCATCTAGGACAAAAATATATCCTATTTCCAACAATTAACCTTGCATGATTGAATTTCAACATTTAAAAATTAGGACGGAAAACGTGGGTTTGGGGTGAGATATCCACGTGGATGCTAGGAGATGACCCTCCCGCAGCTGCACCTTGGACTTTCTTAGGAGGCATTTCCACCGTGGAAGCAGCTTTACAACTCCTTTTTGATATTCCACCGTGGCTCTCTTTTGCAATAACTTGCACCATCCTGTCGAAGTAGTTTTAGAAGGCTTCCTCCTTGGAGTCAGGAATTCGAAAGGGGTGTTTCAGAATCTTTCACGACTAAGACCCATTAAGCCATGGGGAAGGCCTAATGGCCTTTGTAAGGACTTGCACGAATGGGGAATAACAAGGTGTGGAATCCCTTACGAGGGTTTTTTTTTGAGTGGGAAAGGGAGGTGTTAAAAGACCCTTAACTCTCTCTTTCCTTTTACGATCGGGAAAAAAAACAAAGCCCCAAGGGTATTTTGCATAGGGCAAGGAAAGACCAAGGAAAAATTCTCTTGGGGAAAAAAGGGCCTTATAGAATGCTAAGTGAGGAACTCCAAGGGGGGAAAAAGTAGCCTTAAAGGCTATTGGAAAAGGGGGCATAAGGAGGCCTTAGGAAAAGATATAAGGGGGGTAGTCCCGAAGGTTATAATGAACAAGGGTGCTAAGGAGGAAATAAAAACCGGGGAGATAAGACCTTTAAGGTCAAAACCCTTTTATGGGGGAAAATCTCCAATCCCACAGGAAGCGGCCCTAAGGGGGTTTTTTTAAGACATGGGGGGGGTTTCCAAAATGGCACAAGGGAAGGGGGCCAAGGGTTTAAACATGGAGGGGAGCCCAAGGGAAGGGGGGCTAAGAGAGTTTTAAAACCCAGGGGGGTGATTCCAAAGCCAAGGGATAGGGGTTTCAGGGATTAAACACGGGGGGTAAGGGTAATAAGACCTTTAAAGCCTTAGATCTTGTGCGGGGGAAAGGGGGCTTATAAACCCCCTTAGAAGCTTCCCCTCAGAAGCTTCTATAACTTCTTACGTGGCAGGAGGGGGGAATCAAAGCCAACACCGAAGGTGGCGCTCTGACAGCTGGGCGTGACCGACAGCAGAGGTGACATCGTCCAGGCCCTCGGCGTACATCAATGCCTCGTCCTCTTCCTCTCACAGCATCAACGGGCGCAGCCTTTCCGTCTTCTTTTCAATTTCTGCCCCCCCTCTCACAGTAGCAGTAGGCCGTCACTTGTCATTTTTTCTCCTCCTTCACGGCGATCCCCCCCCCCCCTCCTCCCAGTTTATATAGGTAAGGGGGAGGGACTCCTTCCTCCCCTACGTGTCTGCACGACGGCGGATTGTGACTAGCGAGCTCCACCAAGGAGCTTTTTCCATGCATTCTATTCCCCTCCCTCTCCAGCACAATAGTCGGCTGGGGAGGGGAATAGGAAAAAAAAAATTAGAAAATTCTAAAAAATGCTTATATCATTATCCCCCTTTCATGTAAGAGGTAGTTCACACGAAGAAAATTTAGAATGTTATATTCTCTCCCCCTTAGAGGAATCGAGATGTCCTCATCTCGAGATAAACTGGGGATATTGATGGTTAAGAGTGCCTTCATCTATCCAAGTGGCATCCTCTTCGGGATAATCTTTCCACTGGACGAGGCATTCTCTCAAGGTTCTGGATCTTAATTGTCTCTCCCTAACGTCTAAGATCCTGTCATGCCTTAGTTCAAGGACTCATTGACTGGGCATTACAACTTGTTGGTTATCGAGTACATGGTTAGGATTAGGTACATATTTCTTCAATAGGTTGATATGCAATACATTGTGAACCTTTAGATTCTCAGGGAGTTGCAATCTATAAGCATTAGGTCCTAGGCATTTGAGGATCTTGTACGGCCCACAGTACCTTGGACTTAGCTTCTTGCAATCTCCTAAGGATAGGGAACTCTTCTTTGGGTGTACGCGAATGAAGACTATGTCTCCTTCTTCGAAGATTCTATCTTGATGCTTCAAATCCACGTATGCCTTCTATCTATCCTTGGCAGCTTGGATGTCCTGTCTTATTGACTTTATTTGGTCATCCATCTCTTCCAACATCTGCCTTGAAGCTTCAACCCTTAAGGTTGGATCTGAAAAGTTTAGGGGACTTCGACAGTCATGACCATACAATGCCTGAAAAGGGGTCGTCTGAATGCTTTGTTGGTAAGAAGCATTGTAGGAAAATTCAACTAAAGGCAAGTATTGAATCCACCTCTTTGGCTCACGACAGCAATATGGCCTAAGCATGTCCTCCATGACTTGATTTACTCGCTTTGTTTGTCTATATGTTTGGGGATGGTAAGCGATGCTAAAGCAGAGTTGAGTCCCAATAGCTTCAAAGATAGCTCTCCAAAAGTGTGACCTGAAGAGAGAATCATGATCACTAATGATTCTTCTGGGTAAACCATGTAGCTTGAATATCTCCTTGATAGACAATCTTGCAATGTCTGAGCCTTTATAGTTTGTCTTTACTGGAATAAGGTATGCAACCTTAGTAAGCATATCAACCACAACCATGATGGAGTTGTATCCTCCCTGAACTTGGGGTAGGCCTACAATAAAATCCATACTGATCAATTCCCATTTCATTTGGGGAATGTCAAGCGGTTGCAATTTCCCTGGCATCTTGACATGCTTGGTTTTGATACTTTTACAAGACAAACACTCGGTGACATATTTGAGAATGTCACCTTTGAGCCTCTCCTAATGGTAGCTCTTCCTAACTGCATTAAGAGTCTTGGCATAGCTCGGATGTCCTGCGAAAGGGGAATCATGAGCTTCCCACAATATCTTCTACTTAAGTGACTGACTTGCTGGTACACACAACCTTGTTCTATAGTAGACAAGTCCACTAATGATAGAGAATTCATGATATTTAGCCTACAGCTTTTGGTTCTGATCTTTGATAGAGATCTCCCTTAGCATTTTTTGGTAGGCCAGATCATGGCATGCATCCTCTCTAGCTAACTCAAGTATTGGGTTGTTTGGCATAGATACTTTTGTAGCTAGAGATCTGATTGTTGATGGATTCTGCAAGATTAGGGAATTAAGGAATGCCTTTCGACTAAGTGCATCAGCAACTACATTTTTTTTCCCTGGTCGGTACTTGATTTCAAAGTCATATTCCTCCAACACTTCAATCCTCCGACGTTGCCTCATGTTGATCTCCAAAGCTTTAGAGCATGGATGACAGCTAGCAATTCCAGATCATGCGTAGCATAATTTTTTTCATGACTCTTCAATTTTCTTGAAGAGTATGCTACTGGATGACCTTCCTGCATAAGTACACACCCCAAGGCAAGTATGCTAGCATCAGTTACTACCTCAAACTCTTTATTGAGGTCTGGAAGTTTTAGAATAGGTGATGATAGCAAACTTTGCTTCAATCTATTGAAGCTATTTTGTTCAGGAGTTGACCATGCAATGGTTGTTTGCTTCTTTAGTAAGTCCGTCAAAGGTGCTGCAATCAAAGCATAGTTTTTGATGAAGACCCTATACCATCCTGTCAATCCAAGAAAGCTGCCTATTTCTTTGATAGATGTTGGTATTGGCCATTCTAGCACATCTCTAACCTTGCCTAGGTCCACTGAGATTCCTTCTGCTGATACTATGAATCCCAGGTATTCAATTTGACGCTTGAAGAATGCACACTTCTTCATCTTAGCATATAGCTTATGCGCCCTCATTGTCTCAAGGACAATCCAAAGTTGGGGTTCATGATCTTCTTCTTGTTTGGAATATACTAAAGTGTCGTCAAAGAAGACAAGCACGAAATCATCAAGATATGGCCTAAAGATATCCTACATGAACTTGTTTAAAGTGGCAGGTGCATTCGTAAGTCCGAATGACATAACTAGGAACTCAAAGTGCCCATATCTTGTATTGAAGGCCGTCTTGGGGATATCTTCTTCCTTGATCCTTATCTGATAATAACCTGACCTAAGATCAATCTTGGAGAAGATCTTTGCACCTTGAAGACGATCAAGAAGCTCATGTATTCTAGGAATAGGGTACTTGTTCTTGACCGTTGATTGATTCAATCCTCCGTAATCAATACATAGTCAAAGTGTCCCATATTTCTTTTTCTGGAATAATACTGGAGCTCCCCACGGTGAACTGCTAGGCCGGATGTAGCCTTGATCTAGTAGTTGCTTGAGTTGTTCCTTCAGCTCAACTGCTTCTGGTATGGACATTCTATAAGGTCTCTTTGCAATTGGCGTAGCTCCTCGTACTAACCTAATCTCATGATCCACTTCTCTTTGAGGTGGGAGTTTTGTCAACTCTTCAGGGAATACGTTCGTGTATTCCTTTAGCCAAGAAGGTCCTTCATTAGACTCTTGTTTCTGATCTAACTTGTTGAGTTTGATCAAGTAGATTTGTAATCCTTTTCTTACTCCTTTTATGATTCGAGATACTTTGGCCAATTGGATTCTTGGCACTCCAGTCTTGCCTTGAGTTGTGACTAATTCCCTTTCATAGTTTTGAAAGGAAACTTGACCCTTTCCACAATGAATGTGGGTGTCATTAGGCTTAAGACAATCCATTCCGAGTAGACACTCTTGGATACCTAAGTTCATGACTCTGAATTTGACCGAAGTATTCTTTCCTCCCAGAAAGAATTCCACCTTAGCAGTTTGCCTGGTACACATAACCTCACAACCATTTGCCAATTCCACAAGCAAGGTAGGTGCTTTTACTGTGGCTATTCCTAATCTTTTTGCACAAGCTGGTGAGTTAAAGGAATGTGTACTTCCATAATCAATCAAGGTCTTGAAACTTTTACCTTGATAGTCCGACGGTGTCTAAATCACTGAGAATTGGCAATTCGGGCCTTTCTTATGTAGAGTGGCATGGACTATCGCCCTTTCAAACTCTGCTTCCATGGTCAGATGTTCTTCTTCTTTTTCTTTCCACATTTGCCTATTGGCAATGCAGGTGGTTCTTCCTCTGCCCCAGGTAGTGGCTCCTTAACCGCAACCTGTTCCTTGGAAAGGCGCTTGGCGATGTCCTCCACCAAGCTTGGGACATTGCCTCTTGAAGTGACTGGGCTCATTGCAGTGGAAATAACAGAGGTTTCGGCCATTGCCTTGAGTAGGAACAAAGTTGTTGATGTTGTTAGTCCTTGCTTTCTTTCTTTGTCCCTGATTATGACCTTGAACTCTATTTATTTGAGGTCTGAATGCTCCTCTATTCGGATCATTATAAGACCAAGTTTTGTTACCCTTGGTCTAGTCTGCACCTTTTGAATTATAGGCGCCGCTCGAATGAGTGCATCCTAAAGATCTGATGGACGCATAGATTCGAGATGGGTATTTACTGGTGGATTTAAACCTGCACAAAAATTAGACACCTGTTGTGTCATGTCCATCTGTGGCGCATACTTAAGAAGTGAGACAAATTTAGAATAGTATGCATTAAGCGTGAGTCCCAGCTGTTTTAGCTCATAGAACTCATTCATTTTCTATGTGCGATATGCAGGTGGTAAGTATCTTCCTTGCACGGCTTTCTTTAGCTTCTCCCAGGTAACGGATCCCTCTGCGATCCCTTGATCCCTGCACCATTGCTTCCACCAAAGCGTGGCTTCGCCTATGAGCTTTAGCTTGGCGAGCATAGCTTGATTGGCAGGTGCAGTACCGGCTGCTTTGAAGTAATCCTCCATGGATTCAATCCAAATTTCAGCATCAACTTAAACGGACTTGCCTCTCCCGTCAAACTCGAGCGGCTTAATCTACTTGAGAAGAAACTTCTTCTCCTGGATTACAGCAGTACTTGATATAGGAGGCGAACTAGGAACCTGTACCTGGGGTTGTGCCTGGATAAAAGTTTCTTAACGTTATTATACTATAATCGTTATTGATTTATATTACATCTTCATTTCTGCTATCACGTAAGCAATGTAGCTACTAAACTTTTTATCAATTGATCTCATGCATAATCAGACATTGATAAAAAGAAGCCTTATTTGTATTTATATGGGCATAGCTCTTTCGGAGTATAACATTTCTTGCGATGATAAGCCAACTGTTACATTTAGTTTGGGGAGAACAATGTTGTATTACATTTATCTACAGGAACTGTATAATAGTATGGTTTCAGGTCATGGATCTTCAGGAATCGGTATGTCATTGGAAGTTCAAGGTATCTTTTCCATTGGAATCCATTCTTCTCATGGTGGCCCAACACTTTCATCCTGTTGGCGGGGATTACACGGGTTACTTCCTCATATACATATGGGTTCATCTCAACCCTCCGACCTCGAATATGTAAAGTTGAGTTTACATGAGCTTCCACAAAAATGAATAGCTTCACGACTTTCAGGTCTTCCAACCACTTGATCCTCTTTAGGTTGGTTTGTAGATAAGCAAACCAGTGGGCAGCTATATAGTAGATTCCTGAGGCACCCATCCATCCTGGTTCCATGTACAAGGGTGATGGATTATAGATTTGCTCCAGGATGTTTATCATCTCAACCCTTTGCCTATAATGCGGAGTATGCATTGTAGTCATAAATATGACTCGAAATACTAAGAACTTGTTCCACGCTTCGTAATTCTGCAAGATAGCATTGAAAGTAAGGAAATGTTTGGACAACAACATTTGCTTTACTTCATCTTATTAAGATTTTATAAAAACAATTCCGTTGTTGGTCGGCTCTGATACCAACTGTAACATGTCCACTTGTATTTTCAGGACACGTCTCAGCAGTCCATCAGAAAGGATGTCTAGAAAGCTCTGCCTGGCACTCCCATGGAATGTTACAGGGTTTGCGATGTAGGGCTTTCCGCATCTGCCACATAGCAGAAGTATTCCGGCTGTTCCCACTTAGGATCGATGTAAATTAGGGTTTTCCTGATTGGTCATTTCCTAACAGCCACTAGCGTCAGACCCAAGTGAACTAGTTTACACAGAAACGCTAGGTTCGAAGTTGATTCACGCTGCACTTGGTTCAAGGAGAATGGAAAACGAGAGGGATGCAAAGCTCAACCTCTCTGCCATAAGGCATAGTCCCATTCCATTCCCCTAAAACAGGGTAAATCGGGTTTAAATATAACTCTAGGTCAATGCTCTTGTTGTTCGTATTCTTTGACGATCTTCCAGCTGTCCATCGTGATTAGAGAAAAGTTCCAACCAACTTCTTTAATTAACCTATTAGGCACTAGTTCCTTCACGTAATCTTATCACTTGACATAGAAAAACAATATCAAATAAGTTCCTTATTAACACGTTATCATATTTATCTTTGAAATACAAAGAGTCCAGTCCGTAGGCTTATCCACAATCCGCCCAAAGGCTATCCAGCAATCCACAAGGATCACTAATCCAAGTTTATGCCCATAGAATAGTATGCGGGCCTCGAGATCCAATCCCAAGTCCCTTTAGCCTCTTGTGTAGGGCCCAAAAGGCGAGGGATTTATGGCTAGAGCCCCCTCTGGCACCCAAGCATCCTCCTATTCCAAGTAGCTCTCAATAGAGAGACCTCTTACAGCGGGTTCGGTCCACTTTCCCGGCATGGTTAACAACCCCCTTGGTTAGGGTCAGGCATGCAGTCGGGGGTAACTGAAGTGGCATCTCCCTTCAAGACTTCAACCTGAAGCATAAATATTCATTTATCTTTTAATTCATTGATCAAACAAAGCCAAACAGTGCTCTAAAATCTGTAGCAAGCACAAACATTTTCATTGATGGTTTTTTTTTGTTGGCAAACTTCTAAGGAATGAATCCTTCCTTTCGAATGCATCCAGCACTCGATCCGAGATGACTTGCAACTTGGCAAGATCCCCTATATCCTAGGCTAGGGCATACACTATTAACCCAACTTGGTCAAACCTTAAGTTCATTGGTTACTTCAGTTTATGGGCTAGTCTTTAGTTTCCAATCAATCTTCTTTACTCAAAAAAGACCACTAAATTAGGATGATTATTCATCCTCTTGCAAGATAACTTGCGTAAGGACATGCCAACTTCATTGCGAGAACTTGGCCATTCCCTTGTGATCCAATCACAAGATCATATGAATCCCCACTTGTTGCGCAAGTGTCGCATCGAACTATGAGAAAATGGGTGGAGTCACGAAACAATCTGTTTCAGGTTACTAGGCTGACGTCGTTAGACCTAGGGTTTCCAAGTTTCATCTTGTAAGATTCTTAGAGACAAACCCTAGCTCACTTTCCAATTACATTTTCACTATCCCTACATTCAGTGAATGTGGGCAAGTATTTAAGGTATAGGAGTTTCAAATTTAGCAATATGTAGCAATTAGGTTACGTATTAATTCCTAGTGAAATTATTGGAATTTAACCCCCTCTAAATGAGCACTCCGCGGTTTTTAGGTTTATGCCAATTTGTTTAACTCTAGAAGATAGCTACGTTATCATTTCATAAACATATGACTCGTTGTCTATGCGTAAATTGCTCTTTCAACCCTAACTTATCTATTTAAGGTCAGGTATAGATAAGTCTAATTTTAACTAATCTTCCTATAACTTGTGAATAACATTTATGCTAAACAAGCAACCTTTTTCTTGATAATCTATGCAGTTGACAAATGATAATTCCTAGAGTTTATGCATCATAAGAATCTTTTCATGCTTGCACTTTCCATGATGATTCATTGCGAAGAGGATATGGGTTAATAGTACGATATGTAGTTTATACATCTAGGCTTAAACAAAGTATACTATTTTAATGGACATTAATCTAGTTTAAAATTCATTTCAATGCATAAAGCTATTTGCTAGAAATGCGTTAATGCTTTCTTTAATTTGCATGTTTCATTTAAAAGTATTGATGACTAAGTTCCTTCGTTGTGAGCATCTAGGACAAAAATATATCCTATTTCCAACAATTAACCTTGCATGATTGAATTTCAACATTTAAAAATTAGGAAGGAAAACCTAGGTTTGGGGTGAGATATCCACGTGGATGCTAGGAGATGACCCTCCCGCGGCTGCACCTTGGACTTTCTTAGGAGGCATTTCCACCGTGGAAGCAGCTTTACAACTCCTTTTTGATATTCCACCGTGGCTCTCTTTTGCAATAACTTGCACCATCCCGTCGAAGTAGTTTTAGAAGGCTTCCTCCTTGGAGTCGGGAAATCAAAAG
Source organism: Lygodium microphyllum (assembly GCF_053477565.2). Lineage (NCBI taxonomy): Eukaryota > Viridiplantae > Streptophyta > Polypodiopsida > Schizaeales > Lygodiaceae > Lygodium > Lygodium microphyllum. Next base: position 43,130,087 of record NC_141137.1, on the reverse strand, counting down.
GAGTGTTTCAAAATCTTTCACGACTAAGACCCATTAAGCCATGGGGAAGACTTAATGGCCTTTGTAAGGACTTGCACGAACGGGGAATAACAAGGTGTGGAATCCCTTACGAGGGTTTGTTTTTAGTGGGAAAGGGAGGTGTTAAAAGACCCTCAACTCTCTCTTTCCTTTTACGAGTGGGGAAAAAAACAAAGCCCCAAGGGTATTTTGTATAGAGCAAGGAAAGGCTAAGGACAAATTCTCTTGAGGGAAAAAGGGCCTTATATAATCCTAAGGGAGGAACTCCAAGGGGGAAAAAAGTATCCTTAAAGGCTATTGGAAAAGGGGGCCTAAGGAGGCCTTAGGAGAAGATATAAGGGGGGTAGTCCCGAAGGTTATAATGAACAAGGGCCTTAAGGAGGAAATAAAAACCGGGGAGATAAGACCTTTAAGGTCAAAACCCCTTTATGGGGGAAAATCTCCAATCCCACAAGAAGGGGCCCTAAGGGGGTTTTTTTAAGACACGAGGGGGGGGGGGGGGGGGGGGAGGTTCCAAAATGGCACAAGGGAAGGGGGCCAAGGGTTTAAACATGCAGGGGAGCCCAAGGGAAGGGGGACTAAGAGAGTTTTAAAACCCGGGGGGGTGGGGGGGGGGGGGGGGAGGGTGGTGATTCCAAAGCCAAGGCATAGGGGTTTAAGGGATTAAACACGGGGGGTAAGGGTAATAAGACCTTTAAGGCCTTAGTTCTTGTGGGGGGGAAAGGGGGCTTATAAAGCCCGCTTAGAAGCTTCCCCTCAGAAGCTTCTATAGCTTCTTATGTGGCAGGAGGGGGGAATCAAAGCCAACGCCGAAGGTGGCGCTCTGATGGCTGGGCGCAGCCGATAGCAGAGTGACATCGTCGAGGCCCTCCGCGTACATCAGCGCCTTATCCTCTCCCTCTCACAGCGTCAGCGGGCGCAGCCTTTCCATGTTCTTTCCGTTTTCTGCCCCCCTCTCACAGTAGCAGCTTTCTCCTCCTTCACGGCGACCCCCCCCAATTTATATAAGTAAGGGGGAGGGACTCCTTCCTCCCCTACGTGTTTGTGCAATGGCGGATTGTGACCAACGAGCTCCACCGAGGAGCTTTTCCCATGCATTCTATTCCCCTCCCTCTCCAACACGACAGTCGGTTGGGGAGGGGAATAGGAAAAAAAATTAGGAAATTCTCAAAAATGCTTATATCATTATCCCTCTTTCATATAAGAGGTAGTTCACGCGAAGAAAATTTAGAATGTTATAGAAATACTTAGGTCAAGTTGACCTCAATATAAAAGGTGTAAGGGACATTGCATAGGGACCATTTTTATGAATATACATCTGTCCTTTCACCTTCTTCACCTTCTTCCCTGTCCTTGCATGGCTGCCAGCCATTTCTCTCTCCTCTTCTTGTCTTTCTCTCTCTACTCCTAGTCTTTCTCTCTCCTTGTCACCCTCTTTCTATCTCTTTCTCCCTCCTCTGTGCAATCTCTCCTTCTCTCTCCTAGGTCTTCTTCATTACAATATGTCCAATCCCGGAAATTCATGCATCGTCCACATGAGAATGGCTCGAATATTGGGTGATCGCTGACCATCGCGCCTGCTCATATCTTGCATGGTGACCCCCTCCTCCCACAAAATCTTAAGCGCATCAACTAATGGACGAAGATACACGTCCATATTTTTTACTTTGTAGCGGCCTGGGATGAGCAAGTTAAGGATGAGATGTCCTTTCTTCATAGAAATCCATGGAGGGATATTGTAGTTGACAAGGACTATAGGCCACACACTCTAAGAAGTTGAGCGCAGACCGAATGGGTTCACGCCATCCATTGCAAGACCGAGCCGAAGATTCCTTGGCTCTCGGGAAAAGCCTAGGAAGGTTGAGTCAATGTGGCTCCATGCACGCAAATCCGCTGATATTCATTGAACTCCATCTGTGGACCTATTCTGCGCATGCCACGTTGTCAAGCTCGCCATGTCGGATGTACGAAACATGTGGTTTATGCGGGGGATGAGCAGAAAGTGTTTGAGAAATTTTTGAGGGATGGTTTGCCCTTGCAAGTCTTGTCGATACCTATGAGCACCACACTTTGGACATGTCTCCATAGTCTCGTATTCTCCTCGAAACAGTATGCAATCGTTGATACATGCATGGCTGTTATTGTAGTCCAAGCCAAGCTTCTGTAAAACATGTCGTGCATCATCACGAGACTCAGGTATGGTATTTACACATGGTAATATATGATATTTCAATAACCTGAAAAAAATCATAAAACACCTTGAAAAAGCACAAATGTTTGTAATAATAGTGCCGAAAAAATAAATCAATGAAGCGTATGTACAAGGTACCTGAACAACTTGATCACACTCATATCGCTCCAACCGTATTTTGCTTGCACACTTAAGAGTGCAAGCAGTGTCTATACTCGGCACCCATCATATAATGGTATGGATGCTTCCTCTCTAAGCGGATCAGAAGTCTCGACATCCATGGGAATCAATGCATCGATCATTGCCTCCATCTCAGGCTCTAAGATTGTAGGTAGGTCTGGAAGGTTGCCTGTCTCCTCTGGCATTGACGGTATAGATTGGCCTTGCGAGTGGTGGATTGGCTCATGCACTCCATCTATCGCCCGCCCACGTACTCTTCTAATTGGCCACAAAGGGTGCACTCCCCCTTGGTACGAGACATCACCTCCCTAGATAGAAAATTTGCCAACAAGACCCAATCTTATTGTATATGGTATTCAATTAGCTTGCGAGTACAATGCATGATTGATATTAACTTCAAATTACTGTTTGTTGAAAATCCGCAATCCCCTGATCAATGATCTCAGATTGAAACTCGCCAAATTGTCGTACGTATTCTATAGACAATCGGTGTTTTCATCTAATTGCCAACTTGCATTGAGAGCAAGGACATGGGACACGCTGATTAAGATACGCCTCGCGATCTTGAACAACATGACCTTCTTCGTTTTCCATTTTTTCTACGTTACAACAAACAATTTGTTTTTATTATCATTCTTTTCTTTTCTTAGATTGTTATCCTCTCCTTCCATCTCTCTCTTTTTCTATGACCTAGCATATAGTATCATTGAACACTAGTATTTAGTACCTAGTACTCAGTATCTAGCACATAATATTTCGTTTTCTCTCTTCCTCTCCCTCTCTCATTTCCTCTCCCTCCCTCGCCCTCACCCTCTCTTTCTCTCTTTCCCTATTAGGTTTAATGATATTTCTCTTTTTATCTCTCCTCTCTCTCTCTCTCTCATTTTCTTTTTCTCTCTCCTCTTCCTCTCTTATTTCCTCTCCCTCCCTCGCCCTCACCCTCTCTTTCTCTCTTTCCCTATTAGATTTAATGATATTTCTCTTTTTCTCTCTCCACTCTCTCTCATTTCCTTTTCTCTCTCCTTTCCCTCTCATTCCTCTCCCTCCCTCTCTATTTTTCTCTCTCCTCTCTCTCTCATTCCTCTCCCTCTGAGCTCCTAGTACTAGCTTGATCTCATGATTCACTTCTCTTTGAGGCGGAAGTTCTGTCAACTCTTCAAGAAATACGTCTACATACTCCTTTAGCCATGAAGGTTCTTCACTAGACTCCTACTTCTAATCTAACTTATTGAGCTTAATCAAGTACACAGGTACTCCCTTTCTAACTCACTTTATAATTTGAGATGCTTTCGCCAATAGAATTTTCGGCTTTCCAGTCTCTCCTTGTGTTGTGACCAATTCCCCTTCAAAGTTTCGAAAGGAAACTTGGCCCTTTCCACAATGAATATGGGCGTCATTAGGTTTAAGCCAATCCATTTCGAGTAAACACTCATGGATACCTAAGTTCATAACTTTGAATTTGACCAAAGTCATCTTTCCTCCCAGAAAGAATTCCACCTTAGCAGTTTGCCTGGTACAAGTGACCTCACGACCATTTGCTAATTCCACAAGTAAGGTACGTGCTTCTACTGTGGCTATTCCTAATCTTCTTGCGCAAGCTGTTGAGATAAAGAAATGTGTACTGCCACAATCAATCAAGCTCTTGAAATCTTTACCTTGATAGTCCGATGGTGTCTGAATCACTGAAAATGGGCGATTCGGCCCTTTCTTGTGAAGAGCGGTGTCGTGCTGCTACGCATACAAGTCGTATACACCTCCATTTCTTTTGTTGTGCATTTGTGTTATTTTCTGCGTGTGATTCATTGTGTGTGAGATGCATTATGATAATCCGCATCTAATGTATATATTCCGTTAGTGTATGTGTATGATTTTATTTGGATGCATGATGTGTGTGTGTTATAAAAATATGAAAAACTGATGCCAAAGGACATTATCAAGTTGTTAACGTTAATGATGATCTCTAAGAAAAGTGCAGGGAATTATGGAATCAAAGGAAGGATTATGGAAGCGATCATCTAAGTTCAAAAGTTCCCATGACATAAAGTTGAAGGAAGTCTCTCAAAAGCTGCTTAAGCGAGCAAAGCACTAGTGGAGCACCGAGGGAGTATTTTGCCATCCAATTTTCAAGGCCGAAGTCAAAGTTTATGCGCAGATTATTCATTGTAAAGCTGACTGAAAAAGGGGCAATGCATGACTTCAAAGATAAATCTCAAAGTCAAAATCAATGTTGGTGCCTAGATCTTGTAAGGGTGTATAGGAACTATCTTGTCAAAGAGGAGGTTCTTTTTTATCCCTGCTCAACTAAAAGAGGAGAAGGGGAGACTAATTTGGTTTCAAAAACCGTTTTTGGAGGGAAAAAGCATGTTTTGGTTAAAAAAAAACAAGGGATTTTTTAGGTGCCTTTGGGAGGGAAGAAGGAGAATAATCAGCATTGCGGTTTCACACGCTTCGATCAGCTAACTGGTTATCGACAGATTACAATTAAGGTTGATTGATCAGTGCTAGATTGGTAATGATTGTATTAGCATATGTGTGGAAGAATGACAAGGTATCCAACGTCAACAAATCCAAGAGTTTGTGAGCTCCGAAAGGCCTTGTTGGTTTGAGCTTGTACACTGCGGAAGGAGGAGAACACCGCACTGTGGAGCAGAAGAAAAACACATTGACAACGAAAAGAAGGAAGAAAAGCAGTAGTTTAAAAACCAGCAATCGGTCAAACTAGGGAGAGGAGAGAGTATCGGGACGCGCATAGAATCCTCATCCATCCACGTTTGTCAATCTCTCTCATCAATCGAATTCGAAGAAGAGTGGTTTTTCTTTCTCCTCTCACGAGACTAACAAGTTGCAGAATTAGGACGATGTGTCTGCCTCTCGTGTTTGCACCATTAAGCTCTGGAACATGCTTGGTGCGCCATCCAGGACGGGAAAAACAGAATCGAATAAAAGACGTCTCTGAACAGGGTTGCAGAATCGTGCCTTGATTTCCCCAACAACAAACGTCGCAGTTTCCTGTCTGGAGATTTGTTAACAGCTGCGGCTCAAAATTTGTACCTATATTGGTTGTGTTGGACGAAGCATACATTGAATTTTCTGGAGAGCCTTCACGCTGTTGGACGAAGCATACATTGAATTTTCTGGAGAGCCTTCACGAATTACCTGGGTAAAGGAGTATGAAAATCTTATTGTGCTTCACACTTTCATCAAACGTGCAGGCTTGGCAGGCCTGCGTGTTGGTTATGGTGGCTTCCCATTGAGCATTATCAATTACTTGTGGAGAGCTAAGCAACCATATAATGTCTCTGTAGCTACTAAATTGGCTGCATGCGCTGCTTTAAGCAATCTAGGCTACCTCAAGAATGTGAAAGAGGCTCTAGTTGCTGAAAGAGAGCGGTTATTTAAGCTGCTTCACACTTTTCCTGTTTTCACACCTTATCCAAGTCATGCAAATTTCATCCTCTGTGGAGTTAAAGGTGGTCACAGTGCAGGACAGTTGAAGGCGGATCTTGCTAAGGAGGGTGTAATGGTACGCCACTATGATTAAAAAAAAGAGCTTAAGGGGTTTATTCATATATCAGTGGAAAAGCCAAAACATACAAACAGATTAATGAGAGATCTTAGAAAGGAACTGCAATGAATGTGAAGCCTCCAGACTGCTTTCAAGGTTTACTGGAACTACAACTATGAAGTTTGTAATACAGCAAGTCTTCAAGGTTGTGCTAATGAATCAAAATCGGATTCATGAACAGCTGAAGGATAACTGTTGATATTCCTTGAAATTGCTGGGAAACTAAAGTTTGATAGCTGTTCTAGCAAACTAGGATGGAAACATTTGTACTATGATGCATCTTACTCCTGTTATAACATTTTATCAACAGATGGTTCTCTGCACTAAAGGACATGTTTGACTAGATTACTAGATAATGTCCATTCTTCTGTTCAATGTAAGTGCCACCAGAATTTCCTGATCAGGAACTTCTTGTAACACTCTTGACAAGAAATATAGTGAAATTTGGCATCAAATATTTGAATTCTTCTTGTTAGCCTCTTCCCTTGCTGTATTTTAAACCCTGTGTTCTGCAGCCTTTGCGTGAACTTTACGACATCTGTGGTGAACCCGACGTGAAAGTGCTGTGTCACTTTTCAGCAAGATGGGTAACTCGCAAGAAGAGATGACAGATGATAATGTCATGAAGAACCTGTTTCAGTCATTTACCACTTATATGCAGCAGCAAGCTCACGCAAAACGTGATAGTGATGCCATGGATGCCTTGAAAGCTGTCCGACAGGAGATGAAGCAGTTTAATGGCCAGCAAGTGTCAACTTACTTGCATTTGTATGAAGAAAAGATGAAGTTTTTTGGGGTTTCTGAAGATGTTTGGAGCCGCTACTTCTTGCGGATCATGGTGCGCACTCTTGAAGTCTGCATTTCAGAAATTCAAGAAACACATGCAGGTTGGCCAGAGTTTAAGAAGGCATTAAAAGATGAATATTTCCTGGAGGATACAACTCTTATGAATCGCAGGAATTTTTTAGCATGGGTTTCTATGCCTAATAAGGGACTTTCAGTTACCGCTCTTCTACGAGAGTTTGAGAGCCACTATGATCAGTTGGATGGAACTGAGCAGCAAGCTTTGGAGATGCAGAAAGTGGAGTTATTTTTACAAGCTGCTGATGCTGATTTACAGGAAAAGCTTTTCAGGAAGCGCGTAAGAAGAATGTAGTGTTCTGGGAACAAGATGGGAAGATATGGCTGACAGAGACTGGCGCTCCTCTTGACACGAACTTCGATAAGGGAGGCATGAAGAAGCTTGTTGATGATATGGCTACGCGATCAGCTTATGTGAGTGTTAGAGGAGATGCTTCAGCTTATGGAGTCCAGCTTGAGCAGAAATTAGATGGAGACTCTGCTTTATGGTCCTCTACCTTGGAGATAGCGAGAAGAGGGAAAGTTCAGGCATCTACTGTGACTTGTGTGGGCTCCAGCATCCGAGGAGATCGGGATGGGATTCTCCTGTTGACAGGTATTCTATTTTTGCTTATATGGCTAAAACATAGGGTTTAGATGCCATGGTTGAGGAAAAGAGAAGAAGATATGAGGAGGGTCCCAGCACCTCCAAAAAGACTAGAGGGGGTGACTTTGTTTCACCACCTATTACAACTCCACCTATGTCAAGTTTTCCAGCTCAATCAGGTCCTGAACAACCTATGGGAGACAAGCAGATGAAAGAGAAGAGGCAACCAAGAAAGGAGCCAAGATTCAAGCTCTTGTCAGACCTTGATATGCAGACGGATATGAGTAAGATTTTTCATGAAAGAATTTTGAATAGTAAAGTCACTTTTACTGTTGGAGAAGCTCTTGGGATTGCTAGAAGAGAAATACAGGATCAGATGCAGGTTCTTTTGCGGAGGAAACGACATGCGATGGAAGGACCTGCTTTACAGGGATTGTGGCATGGAGCTCTTGGGGAAGAGCATGATGATGCACTGATGGCTGAGAATGCTTCTGTTAATCCGCAATTGGAGAAAATAGTTTAGCCTATGCAGTATGAAGATGATGATACCTCTATTCTCATTCCTTGCAGCCATTTTTCACGAAGCCATTGGGCTAGAGCAACCACTAAGACGGTGGTAAGAATTGGAGAGAAACAAATTTCTTTGATTGCTTTAGTCGATCATGGTTCTAAGATTAATCTTATTGCTTGAGGTGTTTATGAGAGTGGCAAGTGGCCTATGGATGCAGAGCATGGCTGGCGCATGAGAGCCGCCAATAATACTTCTGGTGATATGTATGCTGCTTGTCCGAGTATCATAATTTCTATTGGTAATGTTGAAGAGGATTATCATTGCTTTGTTCAGGATTCTTGCTCTTATCCGATTATTCTTGGACAGCCTTTCATTACAGAAGCAAGAATGGAAACGAAAGTGATGGATGACGGGTCAAGTTATGCACGGATACGCAGTAAAGATGGTATGCGAGCTGTTCAGTTTATGACTATTGGGGTAAATCATCCGAGGAACAGGGACTCCTTGCGTGAGGCACCACTACCTGCGAAGGAGTTAGATTTTCATTAGGTACCGCTGTCTTGCGAGACGCCAGTGGTACGGAGCGGAGAAAAGAGGAGATCTCGCCTCCTGGCAGCCAGTCTTTCTCCAATAATTTTGCTGGTTTTTCTTCAGATAGTTCAGTGAGTTATCAGAAAATTTTAGATTTGCCTAGAGCTGCCAGGCAGTACATTGGTCGTAAGGAGAAAGAGTTGAAGAATGCACGTATTTTGCAAGCAGAAGAGCATGTAGATGGATTGTATGAAGGGATGTCTTATGCAGATACATTGTTTGAGATGGGAGCAATGCTGAAAACTGATGTATGTAAGGGTTTAAAGATCATACCTCTGCAAACCTTGGATATGTTTCAGAAAATTTATGGTTTTATGCTGAAAACAGAGTTAGAGGCTGAGAAAACTCAGCAAACTGAATTTATGGCTGATCTTGATCAGCTAACAGAGTTGCAGAGGGCTGAAACCTTTCAGCCAACAGAGTTAAATGCTGGAAAAATTCAGCATATGGAGTATGAGGCTGCACCCATGCAGTCCATAGAGCCGAGGCCTGAATCCATTCAGCCAACAGAGGTGAATGCTGAAAAATTTCAGCATACAGATTTTCAGGCTGCACCCATGCAGTCCATAGAGCAAAGGGCTAAAAATTTTTAGCCAACAGAGTTGAGAGTTGCTGAAAATTTGCAAAAATTGCAGCAAAGAAAAGAGTGCTTGAATGATGCCAAGGTTGACACGAAGTATAAAACAGTTGATAAGAAGGTTAAGCCGGTTGCAGGGCCACTTCCTCCTGATAGTGATGAGTAGATTGAAAAAGCTATGAAGCAGCCTATGTTGAGAGATCCTGCAAATATTGGACATAAATTTACAGCTGAAACTCTTGCAGAATTCAAAATTGGAAATGATTATTTCTTTCTTCCAGTGGAAAAAGAATGTTTTAGAGAGATGCTTGGACGTCATGGTAAGGCATTTGCTTTCTTTCCACATGAAATTCGATGCATTAGTCCCGAATTGGTTGTACCTATGGTCATCTTCACTGTTCGTCATGTACCATGGAATATACATCCTATACATGTGCCTAAAGCACACTTGCCAAAGCTGATAGAGTTACTGAATGAGAAGATTAAGATGGGGATTTTGGAACCCTCTTCTGCACCCTATTCTAACAGGTGGTTTACTGTACCAAAGAAGAATGGTACTTTGAGATTTATTCAGGATATGCAGCCCGTGAACAAAGTGACAAGCAGGAATGTGGGAACAGGTCCAGTTGTGGATGAATTTGCTGAGGCTTTTGCAGGACGAGCCATCTATTCTCTAGGTGAATTCTATTCAGGTTATGATCAGTTTCAGCTTGCCTTGGAAAGCAGGGATATTACTACTATGCGGACACCTATTGGTCTTGTGAGGATGTGTACCTTGCCTCAAGGTGCCACAAACTCAGTTGCTCATATGATGAATTCTATGCATAGAGTTCTACGAGACTATATTCCGCAATATACCATGCCTTTCCTAGATGATGTGCCTATTAAGGGTTGTGCAGAAGAAGAAAAGAATGAAAGTCTTGATTTGCGTGGATGTAGACAGTTTGTGACTGACCACTTGGTTTCTTGTGAGCAAATATTGACACAATTAGAGGAGGTAAAGTTGACTCTTTCAGGGCTGAAATTTGTCTTTGGTGTTAATGAAGTCATCATAGTTGGGCATATGGTTGGATATTATGGTAGGAAGCCTTCACCTGCAAAGGTGGATGCCATAAGCAGGATTGCAGAGTATTGCTCGACTACTTCAGAGGTGCGGAGATTTGTGGGAGCTTGTGTATTTTACATGATTTGGATTCCTCATTTTGCTCATATAGCAGATGTTCTCTATCAACTGCTTCAAAAGGGGCAGAAATTTCATTGGGATGAGAAGCATTCGAAAGCCATGCGTAAACTCAAGAAGCTGTTGCAGTCAGCTCCTACTCTTCGTAAGGCGGATTATTAGTGTGGACGGCCGATCATGTTGACAGTTGATACTAGCCCTATTGGCATAGGTTGGGCAGTGGGAGAGGATGATGTTGATGGAAATAGATATGCAATCCGCTTTGGAGCTAAAGTTCTTAATGAGCGACAGAGGAGGTATCCGCAGATCAAAAGAGAGTTGTGGGGAGTAGTTACTGCACTGAAGTGTGATAAAGGGTATTTCATTGGAGCTTCAGTTGTTGTGGAAACAGATTGTTTGCCTTTGCTTGGCATGATTACTAGTTGCTCGACTCCAGATATAGCGATGCTTCGGTGGATTGCCTATATCAAATCATTGAATCCAGAATTTCGACATATAGCAGGGAAAGATAATCCAGTTGCTGACATGCTATCTAGAGCGAGATATGAGGATGAGGAGTCAATGCTTGCAGAAGATGATGAGGCAGAGTTTGCAGCTTCTGTCCTTGTTCATGATTGTCATGTATCTACTGTTGAAGCCTTTATTGAAGAACTTTATGTTGATGAGTGGCTGCAAATTGGACACTATCTAAGTTCATTGACTCAAAGAGCTGATTGGACAGATGATGAATTCAAGAAAATCAGAAGGAAGGCTTATGGGTATTTCTTGAAAGATGGTTTTCTTTGGAAGCATCCAAAGAAGAGAGAAGGCTTGCCCTTGAGAGTAGTTTGTGATGTAGTGATGCAGATACAGATTATGCAAGAGTTTTATGAGAGCTCAGGGGCTGGACATTGAGGTGTGTGGGCTACCTATGAGAAAATCAAAGAAAGATACTGGTGGAAAGGGATGTATAAAGATGTTTCTCACTTTGTGGAGACATGCAGGGACTGCCAGCTTTACTCTTTAGTGCGACATCGTGATGAGTTGCATCCGACTTATCCATTATGTATACATTATAAGTGGGTGGTAGACTTGGTTACTTTGCCAGTGGGATTTTTGCAAATGAGATATCTTGTCTTGGCTAGGGAGGATCTTACAAACTATGTTGAAGGCAGATCTTTGCGCACAAAGACCACCACTACAGTATGTAAATTCTTGTTGGAAGAAATATTTTGCAGGTATGGATGTATAGGCAAGATTACAGTTGATCGTGGAGAGCTAGATGCAGATGAAGCTAGAGAATTTTTCTCACGGCTTGGGATTAAATTGGCTCTTACTACTGCCTATAATCCAAAGGGAAATGGCAAGAGTGAAAGAGGACATCCGTCGATAGTTAAAGCATTGGCAAAAGCTTGTAGAGGTCGGATTGGGGATTGGCCGAGATTACTACCTTTTGCGTTGTGGGCTGATCGTTGTACACATAGTGTGACTACTAGATACATGCCTGCAGAGTTGATGTATGGGCAAAAACCTGTCATGCCTACAGAAATTTGTGCTCTCACTTGGAGTGTTCTTCTGTGGCATGAGAATTTATCAAGGGAGGAGCTTCTAGCTCTTCGGATTCGTCAACTAGAGAGAAGAACAGAAGATGTGCAGCTAGCAGTTGATCGTTTGAAGGCAGCCCGACTCAGAAACAAGGACATGTTTGATTTAAGGCATCGCTTAAGGCCTAGAGCCATAAAAGAAGGAGATTGGGTTCTAGTCTACGACAGTAGTCTAGAGAATCAGCATAGTAGCATGAGAAAAATGGGTCAAAGATGGTTTGGACCGTATGAGGTGAAACAGGTTTTTGACAATGGTACCTATGAGTTGGCTGAATTAGATGGAACAGTATTGAGGGTGCCCATTGCTGGAAAATGAGTCAAGATTTTCAAGAGAAGAGAAGATGAAGAATATGCACTTGAAGCATTGACAGAAGAAGAGCAGGTAGAAGAAAGTCAAGCAGAAGAAGTAGAGAATATGGATGATGAAGTTGATGGAGATACAGGTCTACTAGAAACTGAAGAAGGACTCGACCTGTTTGTGGATTTGAATGATGATAGTTGGCTCATCCGGAGGATGCGCAGGTTTAGAGGGGGTGGATGTCGTGCTGCTGCGCATCCGAGTCGTATACACCTCCATTTCTTTTGTTGTGCATTTGTGTTATTTTCTGCATGTGATTCATTGTGTGTGAGATGCATTATGATAATCGACATCTAATGTATATATTCCGTTAGTGTGTGTGTATGATTTTATTTGGATGCATGATGTGTGTGTGTTAGGAAAATATGAAAAACTGATGCCAAAGGACATTATAAAGCTGATAATTTTAATGATGATCTCTAAGAAAAGTGCAAGGAATTATGGAATCAAAGGAAGGATTGTGGAAGCGATCATCTACGTTCAAAAGTTCCCATGACATAAAGTTGAAGGAAGTCTCTCAAAAGCTGCTTAAGCGAGCAAAGCACTAGTGGAGCACCGAGGGAGTATTTTGCCATCCAATTTTCAAGGCCAAAGTCGAAGTTTATGCGCAGATTATTCATTGTAAAGCTGACTGACAAAGGGGCAATGCATGACTTCAAAGATAAATCTCAAAGTCAAAATCAATGTTGGTGCCTAGATCTTGTAAGGGTGTACATGAACTATCTTGTCAAAGAGGAGTTTTTTTTAATCCCTGCTCAACTAAAAGAGGAGAAGGGGAGACTAATTTGGTTTCAAAAACCGTTTTTGGAGGGAAAAAGCATTTTTTGGTAAAAAAAAGTAAGGTATTTTTTAGGTGCCTTTCGGAGGGAAGAAGGAGAATAATGAGCGTTGCGGTTTCACAGGCTTTGATCAGCTAACTAGTTATCGACAGATTGCAATTAAGGTTGATTGATCAGCGCTAGACTGGTAATGATTGCATTAGCATATGTGTGGAAGAATGACGAGGTATCCAACGTCAACAAATCCAAGAGTTTGTGAGCTCCGAAAGGCCCTGTTGGTCTGAGCTTGTACACTGTGGAAGGAGGAGAACACCGCACTGTGGAGCAGAAGAAAAACACGTTGACAACGAAAAGGAGGAAGAAAAGCAGTAGTTTAAAAAACAGCAATCAATTAAACTAGGGAGAGGAGAGAGTATCGGGACGCGCATAGAATCCTCATCCATCCACGCTTGTCAATCTCTCTCATCAATCGAATTCAAAGAAGAGTGGTTTTTATTTCTCCTCTCACGAGACTAACAAGTTACAGAATCATGATGATGTGTCTGCCTCTCGTGTTTGCACCATTAAGCTCTGGAACATGCTTGGTGCGCCATCCAGGACGGGAAAAACAGAATCGAATAAAAGATGCCTCTGAACAAGGTTGCAGAATCATGCCTTGATTTCCCCAACAACAAACGTCGCAGTTTGCTGTCTGGAGATTTGTTAACAGCTGTGGCTCAAAATTTGTACGTGTACTGGTTGTGTTGGACGAAGCATACATTGAATTTTCTGGAGAGCCTTCACGCTGTTGGACGAAGCATACATTGAATTTTCTGGAGAGCCTTCACGAATTACCTGGGTAAAGGAGCATGAAAATCTTATTGTGCTTCGCACTTTCATCAAACGTGCAGGCTTGGCAGGCCTGCGTGTTGGTTATGGTGGCTTCCCGTTGAGCATTATCAATTACTTGTGGAGAGCTAAGCAGCCATATAATGTCTCTGTAGCTGCTGAATTGGCTGCATGCACTGCTTTAAGAAATCCAGGCTACCTCAAGAATGTGAAAGAGGCTCTAGTTGCTGAAAGAGAGCGGTTATTTAAGCTGCTTCAGACTTTTCCTGTTTTCACACCTTATCCAAGTCATGCAAATTTCATCCTCTGTCTAGTTAAAGGTGGTCACAGTGTAGGACAGTTGAAGGCAGATCTTGCTAAGGAGGGTGTAATGGTACGCCACTATGATAAAAAAAAAGAGCTTAAGGGGTTTATTCGTATATCAGTGGAAAAGCCAGAACATACAAACAGATTAATGAGAGCTCTTAGAAAGGAACTGCAATGAATGTGAAGCCTACAGACTGCTTTCAAGGTTTACTGAAACTACAACTGTGAAGTTTGTAATACAGCAAGTCTTCAAGGTTGTGCTAATGAATCAAAATCGGAGTCATGAACAGCTGAAGGATAACTGTTGATATTCCTGGCAATTGCTGGGAAACTAAAGTTTGATAGCTGTTCTAGCAAACTAGGATGGAAACATTTGTACTCTGATGCATTTTACTCCTGTTATAACATTTTATCAACATATGGTTCTCTGCACTAAAGGACATGTTTGACTGGATTACTAGATAATGTCCATTCTTCTGTTCAATGTAAGTGCCACCAGAATTTCCTGATCATGAACTTCTTGTAACACTCTTGACAAGAAATATAGTGAAATTTGGCATCAAATATTTGAATTCTTCTTGTTAGCCTCTTCCCTTGCTGTATTTTGAACCCTGTGTTCTGCAGCCTTTGCGTGAACTTTACAACAGCGGCATGGACGGTTGCCCTTTCAAACTCTGCTTCCATGGTCCGATCTTCTTCTTCGCACATTTCCCTGTTGGCAACGCAGGCGATTCTTCCTGTGCCTCGAGTAGCGGCTCCTTGGCCAACGGCCAGTTCCTTGGAAAGGTGCTTGGCGATGTCCTCCGCCAAGCTTGGGACATTACCTTTTGAAATAACCGGGCTCATTGCAGTGGAAACAATGAAGGTTTCGGCCATTGCTTTGGGTAGGGACAAAGCTGTTGGCATTATTAGTCCTTGCTTTCTTTCTTTGTTCCCGATTCTGACCTTGAACTCTCTTCATTTGAGGCCTATATGCTCCTCTGTTTGGGTCATTATAAGACCAAATTTTGTTACCTCTTGGCCTAGCCTGCACCTCCTGAATTATAGGCGCAGCTCGAATGAGTGTGTCCTATAGATCTAATGGACGCATAGATTCGAGATGGGTATTCACTAGTGGGTTTAAACCAGCACAAAATTTTGATACCTGTTGTGTCATGTCCATCTGTGATGCATACTTAAGAAGTGAGACAAATTTTGAGTAGTATGTGTCAAGAGTGAGTCCCAGCTATTTTAGCTCGTAGAACTTATTCATTTTCTACGTGCGATATGCAGGTGGTAGGTATCTTCCTTGCACAGCTTTCTTCAGCTTTTCCTAGGTAATGGATCCTTCTGCGATCCCTTGATCTCTGCACCATTGCTTCCACCAAAGCCTGGCTCACCGGTGAGCTTCAGCTTGGCGAGCATAGCCTGGTTGCCGGGTGCAGTATCGGCTGCTTCAAAGTAATCCTCCATGGACTTTATCCAAATTTCAGCATCCACTTGGACAGTCCTACCTTTTCTGTCAAATTGAGATGGCTTAATCTGCTTCAGAAGAAACTTCTTCTCCTGGATCACGGCCGTACTTGATGTAGGAGGCGAACTGGGAATCTGTACCTGGGGTTGTGCCTAGATAAAGGATTCTTAATGTTATACCTCGCTAATCGTTATGATTTATATTTCATACCCAATTTAGCTATCAACCAAGATTCCTAGCCACTTAACTTTTTGTCAATTCTCATGGACAAGACAGACATTGATAAAAAGAAGTCTTATTGCATTTATAAGGGCATAGCCCTTTCGGAGTACAATATTTTCTGAGATGATAGAGCAACTATTACATTTAGTTTGGGGAGAATAATGTTGCATTACATTTATCTACGGGAACTGGATAATAGTATGGTTTCGGGTCATGGATCTTCAGGAATTGGTAAGTCAACGGAAGACTAGGGTATCCTTTTCTTTGGAACCCATTCTCTCATAGCACCCCAACACCTTGACCCTGTCAGCGGATATTACATGGGTCACTTCCTCGTATACATATGAGTTCAATTCAACCCTCCAACCTTGATTATGTAAAGTTGAGTTTACGTGAGCTTCCACAAAAATGAATAGCTTCACGATCTTCAGGTCTTCCAACCACTTGATCCTCTTTAGGTTGGTTTGAAGGTATGCAAATTGGTGGGCAGCTATGTAGTAGATTCCTAAGTCACCCATCCACCTTCGTTCCACGTACAAAGGCAATGGATTATAAATACAATCTAGGATGTTCATCATATCAACCCTTTGTCAATAATCCGGGGAATCCATCGTTGTCATAAACATGACTCGGAACACTAAGAACATGTTCCATGCTTCATAATTCTGCAAGACAGCATCGAAAGTAAGGAAATGTTCGAAACATCAAAATTTTCTTTACTTCATCTTATTAATATTTCTTTAAAAAATAACTCATTCGTTGGTTCGCTCTGATACCAATTGTAACGTGTCCACTTGTTCCCTTCAGGACACGTCTTAGCAGTCCATCGGAAAGGAGGTCTAGAAAGCTCCACCCAACACTCCCATGGAATGTCACGAGATTTGTGATCTAGGACTTTCTGTGTCTGCCACGTAGCAAAAGTATTCTAGCCGTTCCCACTTAGGACCGACCTGAATCATGGTTTTCCCTAATGGTAATTTCCTAAATGGCAACTAGCAGAGAACCTCGAGTGAACTACTTTATGCAGACACGCCAGGGTCAAAGCGGATTCATGCTTCACTTGGTTCAAGGAGAATGGGAAACAAGAGGGATGCAAGGCTCAATCTCTGTGCCTTAAGGCATCGTCCCATTCCGTTCCCCTGAAACAGCATAAATTTGGGATTATTATAACCTAGAGTCTAGGTCAACGCCCTTGATGTTCATTTCCTTTGAAATGATCTCCTTGCTGTCCATTATAATTGAGAAAAGTTCGCGACCAACCGGGACCACCCATCCGTAGGACGGACCCATGATCACATCCACCACACTTTCCTTAGGTTGTTTTAGTTGTCTAATTACCTACCACATTTAGTTGGATATGCACTAAGCAGCTTCCTTAATTAGCCCATTAGGCACCATTCCTTCATGTAATCATAGCACTTGACATAGAAAAGCAGTGTCAAACAAGTTCCTTTTCAACAAGTTATCATATTTGTCTTTGGAATACATTTATAAAGTCCAGTCCATAGGCTTGTCCATAATCTGCCCAAAGGCTATCCAGCAATCCACAAGGATTACCAATCCAAGATTCCGCCCGTAGACTAGTATACGGGCCTCGAGATCCAATCCCGAGTCACATTTGCCTCTTGTGTAGGGCCCAGAAGGTGAGGGATTTACGGCCAAAGTCCCCCCTGGCACCCAAGCATCCTCCTAGTCCAAGTAGCGCTCAACGGAAAGACCTCACGCAGTGGGTTCAGTCCACCTTCTCGGCGCGACTAACAACCCCCTTGGTTAGGGTTAGACAGACAGTTGGGGGTAACTGAGGCTGTTTCTTCCTTCAGGCCTTCAACCTGAAGCATTAGATATCTTTTCATCCTTTAGTTCATTGAGCAAACAAAGCAAACAGTGCTTTTTAAACTGTTACAAGCACAATCATTTCTAGTGGTCGTTTATTTGGCCAACTGCTAAGGAGTGAATCCTTCTCTCCGAATGCATCCAGCATTCGATCTGGGATCAATTGTGACTCAGCAAGATTCCCAAGGTTTTGTTTGATAACTCGTATGTCCATGGGTTAGGACCGTACCCTATTAACCCAACTTAACCAATACCTTAAGTTCTATTAATAGTAAATATATTGCTCCAAATTATTGATTGGTCCTTTGCTTCCAAGAAAATATCTAATTCCCTTATCTTGGTCACTTTTCCCAAGAAAGGTGCTATAACAGGATGACTACTCATCCTCTTGCAAGATAAACTTGCGCAAGAATCTATCAATCTCATTCCGAGAAATTGGCCATTCTCTTGTGATCAAACCATAGATCATGCGACTCTGCAACTTATTGCACAAGTGTCGCATCTAATCCGTGGGACTATTTTACCCATCAAACTGCGTCTTCTAATCATGGATTCATGATTAGATAGGAAACAGGGCTAGGATGTCTTCATATCCAATCCATTCCTGATTGAACTAGGCTGACATCGTCGGTCCTAGGGTTCCAACTGAATCCGAGTTTCATCTTTTTAGCTAGCGATCCTCAGGGTAGAAACCCTAGATCATTTCTTGCAAGTATGTCCTATTGTCCCTACATTGCGTGAATGTGGGCAGGACTTTAGGGATATGAGAGTTTCGTCTTGGCAATAAGTGCGTATAGGTCAAGTCCTTAATGTGCTAAACCCTAGCTTGCACTTTGTATCGATTTAACCATCCTAAGTGAATCCTTTGCGGTTTAGGTGTTTTGGTAAACCAATTTACTTGTGTTACGACAAGAACGAACTATTTCTAAAGATATTGTCTTGATCAAAGAGGGGAAAACTGGTTGCATTACGATACAATTTTTGTAAGCACACCATTTATTGCCTCTACATATGATTAGACTTACAACCCCTATCTTTTTTGGTTAAGATCAAAGCGTATGTTAAGTTACAGCATGATTTCTATTGATCGTTCTAGAACATGCATTCAAGTTTCATGCCACTAAGCTTCTAGGGTTTTATGTTAAAACAAACCATGCAGCCTTTCCCTAACTTCATTTTTGAATGAAATATTCATATGCTAAATGAGCATTACATAACCATTCCTAACTACTTACGTAGTTGATTGAGATTTATGCAGTTTATCCTACTTCATGCAGCCCTAGAATCATTTCCATGCCTTGCAAATTCCTATGGTTGTTAGCAATCTTCTTTAATGAATTATTGCAAAGAAAGAGATGTCTAATAATGCAACATGTGATTTAATCTTTCCATGCATACTCGAAGTGTACTACAATAATTTCGTCTTTGTAATGATGGTCATTAGTTGATCTAGATTTGTTACTTTGCAATGCATAAAAAAAACTTGCTAAGAATGCATAGACACATCTTATGTTCTTTTTTTTGTTCGTTTCATTAAAAAATACAAATGACTGATCTTCAATTGTGAGTTATTTCCTTTAAAATGGCCAATATATTTCAATCGCAAAAGTGCATCTTATCAAACTAGGTGGGTTTGACAAGCATAAGCGCAACCTAATTCCATGAATAAACCATGTATGTTTGTAATACTTCGACATAAATCAAGAAATAGGAAGAAAACCTAGACTTGTGAGTTCCATGAAATGTCAACATGAATGTTAGGAGATGATCCTCCTGCAATTGCGCCTTGTGCCTTTTTAGGGGCCATCGTGAATTCGACCTTCTTGCCTTGGCCATAGTCCTGAACGATCATATTTGTGTTTCCTTATCAAATTTGTTGACTATTCACTTTTATCAGTATTTTGTTATATATTTTTAAACTAATATCGTTCTTTACAAATATATACTATATGATTCACCTTCATGCTAATATTTATTGTGGTAACATCTTTAATTTGGCTATGTAGGTCATTGTAGATGATCCACAGAGTAGGATGAGTTGACACATGATAGATGAGGAGTTGTAGGAGGTTCGCATTTGAATGTCTCTGGATTAGATGGCCCATTTTAGAGGTATGGCAGACCAAAAGTTTCTTTGATCATCATCTGGGCATTCTTGGAGCATTCTACCTTGGCCCGCTAAGATGCATTAATCTCAAGCAAGTAGAGTCAATGCTTTTGGCTAGACAAATAGAGGGGGGCTCATGGATGCCTTGCTCCATTGGTGTAGGTGGTGGTTGTGGTGGGTGCCTTGGAGAGCCACATACTTCATCTTCTCCTTGTTATAGGGATATTTCTTGGAGATGTTGTGGATATATAGATGTTCTCACATGTGAGTCCGGTTGCTACTTCTCACTCTTGTACCCATTCAAGTGAGGGTGGCTCATGTGGATGCTGTGGAGACATCGATACAATGTCTCTATCTTGTCAATCAAGTGAATGCTTATCACCTCCCATATTTGCTATATGCATACGGGCATCTACTCCCTTGACTCTTGGTTTCACTTAGTCATTTGTAGGTGGTACCCACCCCAACATGGTATGAGTACTTAATGGATGAGAAAATTGGTGCCGTGAACATGAATATTGAGGGGAGGAGGGCGATAGCATGTATGAGAGAGTTGTGTTAGTAGTTATTTAGGCACAATATTCTAGCATTGGAAAAGCATACCATAGGGATCGGACTATTTGATCACATCCTTGCACGAGGAGTTCTCAGTATCTACAACAGTTGATCGATTCACCACTAGATGGATGATGGACTATATGTGTGTACATATGTTGCATAGACGATCGAATGCACACAAGGTAGTCAAGAGTGGCTCTCCTAAAAGCCAGAGTGGTTGGAGATAGAGGATTGACATAGACTCAGGGAGGAGGTTGAAAACTCTCTAGGATGATGCTAATAACATTGTGAGGCAGTGACAATACGGTTGGAGGTAGGGGCCATGCATCATCTTGGGAGCAGTGGGTGGACAAAAAACTTATTTGAAAGATTTCATAAGTTTTCTTTTGGTTATATTCACTTTCTTATTCGATATAATACTTGTACTAATAATCTCATTTCTCACAATGAAACTTTTTTTTCTTAGAGAACTTGATCACAAATCACGATCCCATGGGATGGGAGACTCAATATATAGAGAAGCACAATCTGACTTCTCTTATAAGTGAATTGTATGTGCGACGTCTGGTAAGTCATGTCTTTCTCTTGGTTTCAATTTCTAGTTATTTTATGATACATTATGATATGTAGATTAATCATTGGTTGTTTTATATTGTAGAGTTTGGTGACGCTCCATTGCGTCGAGACAAGCTCTTAGATCGGGATGACTTTTAGCAATTTCTTGGATTCATGAAGCATGCATTTATTTCTTCTTTGGCCCTATAGTCGATGCATGCTCTTTCTATGAGTATCCTTTGATATATTGCTAATCTTTTATATGGGCTCGTATTTCACAATATTTATTGATACATCTATCTATTTTTGGATTCTGCTCCCTATCAATCCATGTAGTTTTATAATATATCATTTGCCGATGCTTTACTTGTTTTGAAATTTAATCAAAGAATATTTTTATTCTACCATATCACGATGTATGTGTTTGGACAATAGTTGTATACTCAAATCTATAAATGATTCATGAAACTTTTTTCAACACATGTGGTTGAAAGGGTGGTAAGGCTTACCCGATTTCCCCCCCCTGTAACTATCACTATTAGCATCACAAAAAAAACCTATATGGGTTGCTATTAGTATTGCAAAGAATTTGTACATATCATTGTTTGCATCACAATAATATGCATTGCTATTTGTGTTGATGCAAATAGTACAAATAGCATACATAGTGATGCAAATAGTGATGATTTTGTAGAGACATATACACATATCATTTTAATGATGATGGGAATTTTTTTTAAATTAATAATTCAATCACTTCAAATGTCGATATATGGCTCATATATTCTAATGAGCATTTTTAATGCTTTTTTTTTCTCTCTAATCCTTCTAAATCATTATTATTGTGATAAACTTAAGGACACAAGTAATCATAAGAGGAAAGTAGATTTGCATATTCAAGTGGATGAAGAGTATGCCCTTATAAAGACCCCTTATAACAAGCATGGCCTAGATGTAGCCATTGCTTCACAATATCATTCGGAGGGAAGGAAAAATATTAATATTTGGGTAGATGTTCCTTGTATCCCAATGACCCTAACACTAAGCTAAATCCAACTTTTAATTCTACCTCTTTGTTGCTCACTTTTGATGGGGATGGTAAATAAGGTCTATTAGTTTATTGCAAATGCTTAGGTGGTAATCTTAAATTGCAAGAGAGACTTGAAGAAGAATTAAAGCAATTCAAAGATAAGAAGAAAGAGACGGAAGAGGACATGCAACAAACTTCAACCTTAGAGGAGGAGAATACTTCATTGAAATCACACTTGAAGCAAATGAAGGAGAACAATAATATTGCAAAATTAAAGTTGCAAAGGTACAAATAAACTCGCATGGATTATAAGGAAAGAAAATGTCTACTACTACCAATGTTGTCATTATCCATTAATGGTGGACTATTAAAAAGATGCGTATAAGCATTAAGGTTCATGATCTCTTGTTGAATAAAAGTCAATTTAGAAATAAATACATTCCTTAATAGTGTGTCCCTTTTTAAAAGGAAATTTTTTGATGATGTTGAAGGCCAAGGTGAGGGCCAACATTTGGAGCTTCTAAAGATATCTAAAGACATTCTTAAAATGTAAGCATCTAATTGTAATCTTGAGAGACCCTCAACATCAAAAGCCCTCTACCTTGTTTCTTTGAATGAGGTTCTTAAGGATATTCTTGATAGCTTATCAGTGTGGAAGAAGTTCAAATCACATGTAATGTAGTTGGAGTTAGTTGATAAGGTTACAAGGCCATACACAACATGATAACAAATGTACTAGCTTGCAAGAGACAAACATGAAATGTATCAATTGGAGAGTCAATTAGACAATACTTTTTTATCATGGAGAAGATGGAACTAGAAGGAAGCATGCTTGAAAAAATCATTTTCTTTGATTATTATGATCTCAACAATATGTTTGTCGATCTATCTAAGTTGCAATGCGCAATGGATCATTTTTACAAGGTGCAATGCATAGAAGGGATTGACTTGTGATATAATATTAATAATACAATCTAGTGCATTTATATTGTAATCTGCTTATGATTTAGTATGTTTATCTAGCAACTCAGGAGTTCATTTCATTTTCCTAGTACTCATGCTATTATAGGTCTTATTTGGCATCCTACTTCATTTCCCTTGTACTCGTGCTATCATAGGCCTTCTTTGGCATCCTTGGGAAGGTAGTACTCTTTATAGTTAGGCAAAGAAGACCTATCATAGCACAACTACTAGGCCAAACTATAAAGAAACTCAAGTTAGAAAGAGTAGGTCTTATGATTATGAATTTTGTAATGGCCTACACTAAAGATGAAACAATTGTTTCTCCATTTAGTGTGTAGTCAGAAAATGAAATTTGGTAGATTTTAGTAGTTGAGGTGGCTAAGAAGTCGCACAACATGCTATCCTAGCTTTTTTGGTGAATCCTTTATCCCAATATAATTTCTAGGCAAACAAATGGTGATAAGGTTTGTGTGAAAGGCATAAAATAATGTAATGTGAACTAACACTTGGGTGGTGATCTCAAAATACTCAATTGTATGTGAAATGTGACACTAAGTCAATGGTATCACTACTATGTCGATATTGCATAAAAACAAGCAATTGTTCTCTAAGTCCTTGAAACATGTCACATGGAATGATAGGGCACTAGCATGTAATAGAAAGTCATTGTCTAATAGGTCACATTTGGACAAGAATTAGAAATCCATACTCCCTTTTGACATCAACAACATTCATTTTTGTACTTTATACTTAGGGGTTCACTGCCTCATGCACATGTTTGATAAGCTCTTAAAAGTTGTACATCAATTATATGTACAAAATGAGCAGTTGGATAAAATTGAGGAGTCATTGAACTCCATAGGCATTGATGGAGGCATTTTTGGGATCCAAAAAGACCAAAAGGCATCATGGCTAACTCATGATGTAGCCCAAGAGATATCTATAAGTGGGACAAAGGCCAAAAGATTCCTAAATAACACAATCTAAAAGTCACCAATATTGAAGCAGAAGCTTTGGAAAGATCTATGCACATGTAGTGTAGACTTAGAAAGAATTCCCAACATCATGAATGCTCTAAGTTTGGTATTTCATTGGTAAGCTTGTGTCCATCATGTTGAAACCCTCAACAAATCCTTCAATTGGATCATAATTCCATCAAGTAGTTGATGATCTCACAAAATATATGCTAATGCATGGAAAGAAATGAACATCACCCATCACTTGATACCAAATTGACTACCCTTATTGTACTTTATTTTGTGAGTATACTTTGGTGTTTTAAATATAATATTTTTAGCCCATATTTCTGTAACATATATTGTACACCCATGGATCATACTATTTGGACAAATATGGGAAACGTGAAGCACACAAGGAATGGAGAATTCACATATCATGCTCATAGACTATTTTGAGAATACTTGCCATAGGGGAGGCCATTAGAAAACTAGCTACCTTGTTGAAATATTTAACTATTTCTATAGATATATATTTGGTCATTCAATCACATTACAAAATGTAAGCGCAACTACTATAGCAAAATCTATTAGAAATGAAATAGGAGCTTGCAATAGTGAAAGATGGTGGATCACTCATAATTTTGCAAATAACATGCCACATAGCATAGTAGAAGATGAGGTAATGGCTCTAGATGGGCTTGTCCCTACACCCCATGCATTATTATCCTTTGCCCTCTATTGGCCTAGCAAACCCCCCCCCCCCCCATCCCAATAGAAAGGACAATGTTCATTCTTATACTTCACTCTTGTTCACTTGTAGGCCTCTAAATTTTTGTTCTCCACATGAATGGCTTGTACAAAGCAACTTGTGCAATGCAATCCACTTATTGGGTAAATCTAAGAGTGCCCACCATAGGACAAATAAGAATTTCCAAACTTTTGGTGCCATGAAGGCTTATCCTTAGCCTTTGGGCTAGGTCATGCATAGGGAAAACTATGCTCAAAAAGTACAAGGAAAAAAGGCCATGGGAGGATGACGAAGATGACACCTTCACTAAGGATAGAACATACAAGACACAATCAGAGTGGAGATGATGAGTATGAAGATTAGCATACCTATGAGGAGGAAGGAGATGAATAACCACACCATGGCTCTATAAAGGTCTTATGGAGGGAATCCTTAGGAGTGAAGACCCTACTCTTGTGAAAGAGTTAAGATGACTTCTCACACCACAACAATGACTCCCTCAATAGCAACTAGTCCTATTAGCTACACTAAGGTCACTGCCTTCCCAAGGATGCCAAAGAAAACCTATGATAGCATGAGTACTAGGGCAATGAAGGAGGAGGAGGAGGAACTACAACCTGAAGGCACTTGAGAGATAAGGAAATATCAAAAGAGCACAAACCTTCTAATACACAAAGCTCTATTTGCACAGATTGTAAATGAAATTTTATGGAGCTATAGTGAGTATAAGAATATGCAAGGTGCAGTGCTAGAGGCCTTATAAGAGGCAATAGAGGCTTTCATAGTAAGCTTGTTTGACAATACATACCTATGCATGATACATGCAAAGTATGTGATCCTTGTAGTTGTAAAATTTTTGTGATGAACCCAGCTTGTAATCCATTTGTGGAGCCTTTTTTTTTACTTCAATGAAATGTAATTCTTTCTTATTGTATATATTCTTTTCCATATGTTAATGTGTTTTTAGTAATGTGTGTTTTCACTTATGCTGACTGAATGCACTTAGTGCTTGTCATACTACTCCCATGATAATTGTTGCAAAGTTGCATACAAATAAATATTTTTACTTTCTTGATTGGAGCATTATATTCATGTCAAAAAGCTCAAATAGAGCTGTTAGGGGTTGTTGGGGGGTCCCATGTGTGTTGGACCAAAAACATTGCCATGGCACATGAACTGGCCTATGCTATGGTGGGGTTTTTCGCTCATAGTTCTATTTGAGCTTTTTGATGTGCTTTCTAGCCGATTTAGACACTGTGGCAAGGTTTTTTATCTAGAATGTGGGAGACCTTCACAATCCCCCTATAGATTTATTCAAGCTTTTGGACATAAATGTAGTGTCAAACAATAAGTTTGATAATAAATTTCTATGGATTGCATGCCTTGGACTAAATTTGATCATAGGCCTAGATATCCACAACTACAATGTAGCTAAAAACATTACATAATTTAAGACATGTACATGATTGAATTGGAACAAGAATATGAAATTATGTTTTCGACACAAGTCATATGAAAATGAAAATGTATTAATCTATAGCTTGTTTTAACAATGATTAGCTTCAGAGCAAGGCACCGGTATATAACTATAGAAAATACAAGGTAATAAGTGTTATAATACAATTACTCCAAAGAGGTAACTTTTTGATGGCTTCAGCCACTTGTTTGTGGCGTCTCTTAGCTGGAGTGGCCACTTATCCACCATACCAACCACCATCTTTAGTTTTGGAGCATAAAATCCATTCAATGCAATCAAGCTAACCATTGTCTCACATAAGCATGTGCCAAACACAAGTTTTATCGTGTCTTTCTCCAAAGGATTATCTTGGTTATTGTTATGAAGCGGAACATGTGGAAAATCTAGCAAATCAAACATCTCAACTATTAAATACAAACAACATTATAATACATAAGAGGATCTGAATAACTCAATAGATTAAGATATACAAGAGAAAAACGCAAGATTAGGCCCAACCTCCCCCATGGCAAAAGCCATGGTTTACCATCCTTAACTATATGTTATAGTTTTACATGAATATTTACATTCATATCTTACATAAAATTACAAAGAAAGTACAAATATCAATTGAAATGCAAATTTTTTAGAGTTAAGAGGTATCATGTAACATGTTGCAGTTGATGCATAAAATTATGTGATGTGAATCAGCATCGCATCCGGAGCATGCCAAAACCCCCAAAACGACTCTTGAAGCTCTGAATTCTGATTCCGGAGGAGGGAGAAATGAAAAAACTTAGTTTTCACCCTCTCCTATTTTGTGTGTGATCCTATTGCTTTTATAAAGAAAGCTAGAAAAGCCTTCTAAACTTAACCACATTAAGAAAATAACAAGGTATTCCATAAATCAATAAAAGCATATCTTAAATCTCATATTCTAAAATAATCTATATTAAAAACAAATAAATTAATAGTACTAAGAACAATTATCTAATTACTACTAAAGAAGTTTAAACTTATAACTTACAAATAGAGTAATAATTTCAATAATATAATATCATATAAAAATATATAATATTATATATTATACTTAAGATAACTAATCCTAATTATGAAATTTACGCTTGGACTTATGCTAATGCCCAATACTACCCGAAGCCACCGAAACCTGCTCTACACATCAATTGAAGCATTCACAATTTTTTATAAATAAAATAAACAAACAATAGTGAATACTTTGTAGTCTTCAGCCACAAAATAATTAAATAGGTTGGAACTGTGTCCTAACCTTGATTTAATACCAGTGCACTCTAAACTCATAAACGTCCATTACTTTAAATATGCATTTTGTGGAATCACTCGTTGTGGAATCACCCACGTGCACATTAAATTAGCATGATGCCCAAAAAGGACATGTATCTCTGTTAACTTCTCACACAAGGAATCGAGCTTGTGTACAAGCCTTGGCACAAATACATATAGTTTTACGGAATACACCGAAAAACCTCACAAAATCCATTGTGGAATATGCCTCTAGTTTTACAAAATCCACCGCAAAAACCTCATGGAATCCACCATGGAATATGCCTCCTGGCATCATACCCCCAGGGTGGGATAGCAATTATCCACAATTGCTATTAACTGCTCAATGTGGAGTTAGCAGTGTAGGGTAAGCAGTAAGGGCGTGGGTGGTCATCCGTTGCACATCTTCAACTGAATGAGTTTATTTGTTAGTCTCAATGTTTATCAAATCAAAAGATAACAACTTGAAAGGCATACTATAATCATCAAAAATTAGAGTGACAATCATATTGAAGGCCTACTTTGAATTAAAACAACTTATATCTTCTTGTGAATCAAGTTAGTCTATAACTAGAGAGTTGGACCTTATAAATAATTTTACAAAAACATTTACTTATGACTAAGACTAAAATTTAAAAAGAAACATATTCAAGATAAGACCAAGGTTAGATTAAATACTATTCTCTTGGTAAAAAATAGTAATATTTAAGTTCTATGGCATATTTAGATATGATTATCTTTTAATATATGCATATTTAGACAAAACCATGTCTAATATAAGTTTTAGATCTTTGTACAAGCTAAAACTTTTTCTTTGGGAGTATACTCAAACTCCAAATGGATTACAAGCTATCGTACTAGGAAATTAGATGTCTGTATATGTTGAAATTTACAAATT
Source organism: Lygodium microphyllum (assembly GCF_053477565.2). Classification (NCBI taxonomy): domain Eukaryota; kingdom Viridiplantae; phylum Streptophyta; class Polypodiopsida; order Schizaeales; family Lygodiaceae; genus Lygodium; species Lygodium microphyllum. The sequence goes on along the minus strand of NC_141137.1, from coordinate 43,101,889 downwards.
TCACCAAGTCTTGGTTAACTTTGACACCTACTTTCAAGATAAATAACTTTCTCTGTAGATAGAATCAGATCATGAAGATAACTAGAGAGTGGTAGAGAACAAAAAGGTCTACAGGTCATGTCCCTATGATGGATTACCAAATCTGAAGGTTAGGTCATAAAAAATAGGACTCAAAGTTGGATATTACACAATTTTACTAGATATTACTGTGAAATTTGCATTCACGGTCACTTTAAGACTTGAATAACTTGCTAAATATTCAGAATTTATAAAATATGTGTCGAATAACAATTGTAGATCTTTTTAAGAGCTAAAATTTTTGTTTTTTACACCATCTTCAAAATATGAACCAGTAAAATTTTACATTACTTGAAAAATATTTATTTGAGAGGATTTTTATGGTGAAGCATATGCAATAGCTAGACGACTTTCAAGTGTCTCTTCTATATAGCAATCGAAAACTCGGAGCGTAGCCAGGCACTGAGACCAATGCTATGAAATGCAACACATGGTAAATCTAGCAAATCAAACATCTCAAGTATTAAATACAAACAACATTATAATACATAAGAGGATTTGAATAACTCAATAGATTGAGACAGACAAGAGAAAAACACATGATTGGGCCTAACCTCCCCCATGGCAAAGGCCACGATTTGCCACCCTTAATTATATATTATATTTTTACATGGATATTTGTATTTATATCTTACATATAATTACAAAGAAAGTACAAATATCAATTGAAATATAGAGTTTTAAGAGTTAAGAGGTATCCTGTAACATGCTACAATTGCTACAAAAAATTATGTGCTCTGAATCACCATCACATCCAAGCATGCCAAAACCCCCCAAAACGACTCTTGAAGCTCTAAATTCCGATTCCGGATGAGGGAGAAATGAAAAAACTCAGTTTTGACCCTCTTCTTCTGTTTTGCACACGATCCTCTTGCTTTGATAAAGAATGCTAGAAATTCCTTTTAAACTTAACCACATTATGAAAATACTAAGGTATTCCATAAAGGAAGCTTATTTCAATAAAAGCATGTTTGAAATCTCATATTCTAAGATAATCTATATTAAAAACAAATAAATTAATAGTACTAAGGGCAATGATCTAATTATTACTAAAGAAGTTTAAACTTATAACTTACAAATAGAGTAATAATTTTAATAATACAATATCATATAAATCCATAATATTATATATTATACTTAAGATAACTAATCATAATTATCAAAATTTACGCTTGGACTTACACATCAAATGAAGCATTCACAATTGTTTAAAAATAAAATAAACAAACAATAGTGAGTACCTAACAGTCTTCAGCTACAAAATAATTAAATAGGTTGGAACTCTATCCTAATCTTAATTTTATACGAGTGCACTCTAAACTCATAAACTTCCATTAAGTTAAATATGTATTTTGCCGAATCACCCATTGTGGAATCACTCATGTACTCATTAAATTAACATGACTCCTAAAAGGACAGGCATCCCCGTTAACTTCTCGCACAAAGAATCCAGCTTATGTACGAGCCTCGAAAAATACATATAGTTTTAGAAAATCCACCGAAAAACCTCACATTATCCACCGTGGAATATGCCTCTAGTTTTACGAAATCCACTGCAAAAACCTCACGGAATCCACCGTGGAATATGCCTCCTGGTATCATTTACATTTGTAGTGATGCTAGAGACATATATTAACTTTGAAAGCACTTTGACAATGGTAAGCTAGGGATGAGTAGCATAAGTAACGGCATCATGCATCATAGTAATATGATGAGGGAAGATGCACCCTATATATTGAGCTAAGGCAGCATCTTTTACAAAAGCCGTCATCGCCGTCACAGTCTCCCCACCCCCCACCCCCCCTCGTAATCTTCTGGAAGCATAGAAGCTTCCAAAGGGGGGGGGCATCTTAGCCCCCATTCCCCTTGGCTATTAAACCTTTTATTACCCCCCCCCCCCGTATTTTAAGCCTCCACCCCATGAGGTGTTGGAACCATGTGTTAACCCTTAAGCCTTTCTTTTGGGTCTATTACCCCCGGGTCCTAAAAACCCCCAAGGCCCCCTTCTCATGTTTTAACCTCACCCCCACTCAACCCCCCCTCCCCGGTTTTTGAATTCCCTTAAGCCCCGTCCTTATGGGCTTGAAACCCTTTTTATCACCCCTGTGCTTTAATGCTTACTTAGCCCCCTTTTTTCGTGGATTCGGGATTACCCCCTTTGTGTTTGTATAAATCCTTGAGTCCCCTTTTCCTTGGAACCTTAACCCTGTGTATTAACCCTTAAAGCCTTCCCTTAGGCATTCTGAAACCACACCCCCCGTGTTAATCCCTTAATCCCCTATCCCTTTTCCTTGGAACCACCCCTCTTTCCTCTGTGTTTAAACCTTCCCTAGCCCCTCCCCTTGTGGCGTATTGAAACCCCCTTTCCTCCAAGTTGACTTAAGGGCCCTTCAATCTTACTTATAACCTTTACGGTTCCTATATCCCCTTCAAGCTCTCTCCCGTACCTTGTGCTTCTCCATCCCTTTTTGTTCCTCATTTGAACGAGTCATTAAAAGACCATTAAGTCTTCCCCATGGCTTCAATGGGTCTTATTCGTACAACACTCTGAAACACCCTTCGAATTCCAGACTTCAAGGAGGAAGCCTTCTAAATTTTTTTTTTCGACAGACGGTGAAAAGGGAGCAATGGTGAAATCCAAAGAAGAGTTGTAAAGCTGCTTCCACGTCCGGACGACTACAATTGCAATGCCTCCTAAGAAAGTCCAAGGCGCAACCGTGGGAGGGTCATCTTCCGGTATCCATGTGGATATCTCACCCCAAACCCAGGTTTTTCCTTCTTAATTTTTGTTTTATATCGTTGTAATTTAATCATGCAAGGTTAGTTGTTAGAAATAGGATATAATTTGTCCTAGTTATTCACGACGAAGGAATTTAGTCATTAATACATCTAATGGAACATGCAAAATAAATAAAGTATAAACATACTTTTTTTCAAATAGCTTTATGCATTGAAATGAATTATGAGCTAGATTATTACGCATTAAAGTAGTATACTTCAGTTAAGCCTAAAGGTATAAAAATGCATCTCGCACTATTAACCCCTATTCATTTTACAATGAATCATCATGGAAAGTGCAAATCATGAAAGGACTCTTACGATGCATAAACTCTATGAAATTATCATTGTTAACTACATAACTTAGCAAGAAAAAGGTTGTTATTTAGCATGAGTTTTGTTTGCAAAGAAAAGGGAAGATTAGTTGAAATTAACCTAACCTTAAATCGATAAAGTTTAGGATTGAAAAATCAATTGACACATAGATAACAAATCATGTGGAAGTAATCTCGAAATTACCTTCAAGAGTTAACCAAATTAATATAAAACTTAAAAATACCTATGCTGCGAAATATTCATTGGGAATGAGTTAAATTCCAATAAACGTTTATACCTTAAATACTTGTCCACATTCCATGAATGTACGGTCAGTAAATTGTAATCATAAAAGGAACTAGGGTTTGTCCTTGAGATTCTTACAAAAATAAAGCTAGGAAACCCCAGGTCTAACAACGTCAGCTTAAAGAACCTGAAACAAATTGTTTCGTGACTCATTATCACATAGTACGATGCGGGACTTATGCAGCAAGTACGGAGTCATATGGTCTTGTGATTGGATCACAAGAAGAAAGGCCAAATTCTCGCAATGAGGATGGCAACTTCTTATGCAAGATCTCTTGCAAGAGGATGTATACTTTGATATCCTTCTTGAATAAGGAAGATTAATTGAAGATTAAAGACCAAGAAACTGAAGTACCCAATGAACCTTAAGGTTTGACCAAGTTGGGTTAATAGGATATAGGGGATCTTGCCAAGTTGCAAGTCATCCCGGATCGAATGCTGGATGCATTCGAAAGAAAGGATTCATTCCGTAGCAGTTTGCCAATAAAAACGATCAATGGAAATGTTTGTGCTTGCTACAAATTTTAGAGCACTGTTTGACTTGTTTGACCAATGAATTAAAAGATAAATAAATATCCATACTTCAGGTTGAAGGCCTGAAGGGAGAGGCAGCTTCAGTTACCCCCAACTACGTGCGTGACCCTAACCAAGGGGGTTGTTGACCGCGCCGGTAACATGGACCGAACCCACCGTGAGAGGTCTCTCCATTGAGCGCTACTTGGAGCAGGAGGACGCTTGGGTGCCAGGGGGCTCTGGCCGTAAATCCCTCGCCTTTCGGGTCCTGCATAAGAGGCTAACGTGACTTGGGATTGGATGTCGAGGCCCGCATACTAGTCTACAGGCGGAAACTTGGATTAGTGATCCATGTGGATTGCTGGATAGCCTTTGGGCGGATTGTCGATAAGCCTACGATGTGGACTCTTTGTATTTCAAAGATAAATATGATAATGTGTTAATAAAGAACTTGTCTGATATTGTTTTTCTATGTCAAGTGATAAGATTATGTGAAAGAACCAGTGCCTAACGGGTTAATTAAAGAAGCTGATTGTTACATGTCCAACTAATGTGTTAGGTAATTAAATAACTAAAATAACCCAAGGAAAGTGCAGTGGATGTGGCTATAGGTCCGTCCTACGAATGGGTGGTCCCGGTTGGCCAAGAACTTTTCTCAAATCACGATGGACAGCACGAAGATTGTCAAAGAATACGAACAATAAAAGCGTTGACCTAGAGTTATGATTGATTCCTATTTACGCTATTTTAGGGGAACGGAATGGGACTATGCCTTATGGAAGAGAGGTTGAGCTTTGCATCCCTCTCATTTCCCATTCTCCTTGAACCAGGTGCAGCGTGAATCCGCTTCGGACCTGGTGTTTTTGCGTAAAGTAGTTTGCTTGGGTTCGACGCTAGTTGTTGTTAGGAAATGACCAGTCAGGAAAACCCTAATTCAGGTTGATCCTAAGTGGGCCGGAATACTTCCGCTACGTGGTAGATGCGAAAATCCCTAGATGGGAAACCCCGTAACATTCCATGGGAGTGCTGGGTGGAGCTTTCTAGACATCCTTTCCAATGGACTGCTAAGATGTGTCCTGGATGATACTAGTGGACACGTTATAGTTGGTATCAGAGCCGACCAACAACAGAATTGTTTTTATGAAATCTTAATAAGATGAAGTAAAGAAAATGTTGCTATCCAAACATTTCCTTACCTTCAATGCTGTCTTGCAGAATTACGAAGCGTGGAACAAGTTCTTGGTATTTCGAGTCATGTTTATGACTGCAATGCATTCTCTGTATTATAGACAAAGGGTTGGGATGATGAACATGCTAGAGCAGATCTATAATCCATCACCCTTGTACATGGAACAAATATGAACGGGTGCTTCAGGAATCTACTATATAGCCGCCCACCGGTTTGCTTATCTACAAACCAACCTAAAGAGGATCAAGTGGTTGGAAGACCTGAAAATCGTGAAGCTGTTCATTTTTGTAGAAGCTCACGTAAACTCAACTTTACATATTCGAGGACGGAGGGTTGATATGAACTCATATGTATATGAGGGAGTAACCCGTGTAATCCCCGCCGACAGGATTAAAGTGTTGGGCCTAGTCGAAGTCACCAATCAAATCATTTGTTTGATCATCCTAACAAGGATGATTGTAGCACATAACTCTGCAATTGGTATGACTCACTAATAGAGGTCCTTTAGGCATATAGAAACTCCCACAAAGCCACAACAAGACATGCATAATTCCAATTGGTGTATACCACCAAAGTTTTCTTTCCTATCAAGCTAAAATTTCCCTCTCTACAAGTTGCCATTAAGGAGTATCTAAGAGATGAAGAGTCCTTACAGTAGCATCTCATGTACTTGAATGCTTAGATGAGCCATGGTGGATGGCCTTACAATGCATGGAAGTTATGCAAACTGAGCAAAATCCTATCATGACAAGAAGAGTAATTCGGTTCTAGCATATGCTTTGTGCTTCAACTAGTTTCTAGGCAAACTCCAGCAACACTAGATGTGCATGTACAAGGTACTTGCAGTAAATCACAATGGTTCTATGTAAGTATGAGCTTGATACCTTTCATTATCCTTTCTTTATTAATCGATATTGCCTAAAGAATTGTCTTCCTCCTTGGAGATGTCAACAATCACAATGACTAGTCCCTTTCTCCTTTAGATGTCTCTCCATTGATGTTGTTAATATTGTTGACAATAGCTATTACTCTCATGATGAGAAAATGCTCATAAAATGGCATAGTTCTTTTGTCCCTCATCTCTAGTACTTGCTATCGTTTTACTACTTTTTCCTTCATTCTTACAGATGTGATCGGATTAGCTCTAACACATGGTGTTGATGCCATGAAAGAAAATAAGGAAAAAAAAATTGTTATGAGAGAAAAGGACTTTGGTCCTTGACATGCCAGTCTACTCTTTGAGAAAAGGTGAAAACACCCTTAGGAGTAGGAAAAAAGAAAATAAAAAAGAGAGAGAAAAGAAACAAGAAACAAAAGAAAAGTGAAAAAAGTCTATTATGGGAGAAAATCATGAAATGTCATAATAGGTCCCACTCCAAGAAAAGGTGGCAATACCCTTGGGGAGGGAAGTTCGATGAGGAAAAGATGGCACCAACTCACACTCCAAATAATTCGAATCACTAATTGATATTCTATGTACATACTATCAACCTTTCTGGATGTAATGATCTCTAGCATCAATACATGATGTAGTTTCGAAGTTACCTCCCTTGATGTATTATATCCTAGAACTCTATTGTATATCTAAATATTTGATATAATACCTTCTATAAAGTGATCACCTATAAGCTTCTATATGTTTGAACCCTATAGTTTATAGCTTTCCTATATGTTTGAACCCTATATGTTGGCTACCTCACTAGGTGTGCCGCTTCATCATTAGTAACCAATTTTTGGCATCATTGACAAGTGAATCTTCATTGATAAACAATTGATTGACATGAGCTTTCATCCTATTAATTCAATGGAGATGTGAGTAAAGGATACGGTTTGTATCTATCAACATAGTGCAAGATAGAGGGTGGGATGAGTGACCAATCTTTTCCCTTCAAAAAAAATAAGAGGTGAGATGTGTAAATATGATCATTGAACATGCAAGTTGAGTTACACTACTGCACCATCAACTGTGCATGTTGGGATACTTCTCATGTATTCTAAACCTTTTCATTTCCTAAACCTATGTGTCAAAATGGGTTCTCTTCAATATGATTTGAGTGATGCAAGTGATTGGGGTGATTGAATATTCTATTAGTTTAAATTGAGTGATTGGAAACCTTGAGAGATGTGCATCTCATCGATGACAATATTGTCACCACCACCAATAGTTGTTACATCTCTTAGACCATTCTAGTTCTCTTAGACCATTCACGTTGCTTTCACGACTTTGATGACTTGAAGGTTGTCATGGATAAACTTAATTGGGCTAAGTGTCTCTACCCCTATACTATGTATCCATATGAGTGTGTTTGAAGTTTTAAGTATGGGGATGCGTGGGTAGGCTCTTATGCATCTCTATCCCTCAGTCTCTCTATTTTCCTCTCTTTGCCCCTCTTCCTACCTCTTTATTTCTCTACCCCCCATCCCTTTCTCTTAGCTTTTCTCATTCTCACTCCCCTCCTATATTTTTTCATTTTTCTCTCTCTTTGCTTATCTTCCTCTTTGTCTCCCTCTTTGCTCATCTTCCTCCCTCTCCCTCTCCCTCTCCCTCTCTGTAATGTGTCCAATTGTTCCCTTTCAGGACACGTCTTAGCAGTCCAGCGAAAAGAGAGCCTAGAAAGCTCTGCCCGGCACTCCATGGAATGTTACGGGGTTTGCGATCTAGGACTTTCCGCGTCTGCCATGTAGCGGAAGTAATCCGGCCGTTCCCACTTAGGACCACGACCAGGGTTTCCCCTAATGGTCATTTCCTAAATGGCAACTAGCGTCGAACCCCAAGCAAACTACTTTACGCAGAAGGAGAATGGGAAACGAGAGGGATGCAAGGCTTGACCTCTCTTCCATAAGGCATAGTCCCATTCCATTCCCCTAAAACAACATAAATCGGGATTATTATAACCTAGATTCTAGGTCAGCGCCCTTGCTATTCATATCCTTTGAGAAGATCTCCTTGCTATCTATTATGATTGAGAAAAGTTCCCGGCCAACCGGGACCACCCATCCGTAGGACACACCCATGGACACATCCACCGCACTTTCCTCATGATTGCTTTAGTTGTCTAATTACCTACCACATTTAGTTGGACATGCATCAAGTGGCTTCCTTAATTAGCCCATTAGACACTGGTTTCTTCACGTAATCTTAGCAATTGACATAGAAAAGCAGTGTCAAACAAGTTCCTTTTCAACATGTTATCATATTTATCTTTGGAATACATTCATAAAGTCTAGCCCGCAGGCTTATCCATAATCCGCCTGAAGGCTATCTAACAATCCATAGGGACTACTAATCCAAGATTGCGCCCGTCGACTAGTATGTGGGCCTCGAGATCCAATCTTGAGTCATGTTGACCTCTTGTGCAAGGCCCGGAAGGCCAGAGATTTATAGCCAGAGCCCCCCTGGCACCCAAGCGTGTTCCTGCTCCAAGTAGCACTCAACGGAGAGACCTCACGCGGCGGGTTTGGTCCACCTTCTCGGCGTGGCTAAGAACCCCCTTGATTAGGGTTAGGCAGACAGTTGGAGGTAACCGAGGCTTCCTCTCCCTTCAGGCCTTCAACCTGAAGCATTAGATATCTTTTCATCCTTTAGTTCCTTGAGCAAACAAAGCAAACAATGCTCTTTAAACAGTTACAAGCACAATCATTTCCAGTGGTCGTTATTTGGCCAACTATTAAGGAGTGAATCCTTCTCTTTGCATCCAGCATTCGATCCGGGATCAAATTGTGACTTGGCAAGATCCCCAAGGGTTTTCTATTCTCCCTTTTGTCCTTGGGTTAGGGCTGTACCCTATTAACCCAACTTAACCAATACTTTAGGTTTTATTAATAGTAAATCATGGCAAATATGTTGCTCCAAATTATTGATTGGTCCTTTGCATCCAAGCAAATACCTCATTCCCTTATCTTGGAATTTTTTCCCAAGAAAGGTGATATAATAGGATGACTACTCATCCTCTTGCAAGTTAAACTTGCACAAGAATCTGCCAATCTCATTCCGAGGAATTAGCCATTCTCTTGTGATCAAACCACAAGATCATGTGACGTTGCAACTTGTTGTACAAGTGTCGCATCTATTCCATGGGATTATTTCACCCATCGAACGATGTCTTCTAGACAGGGAATCATGATTAGATAATAAGAAGGGTTTAGGGTGTCTTCATATCCAATCCATTCCCGATTGCACTAGGCTGACAACGTTCAGTCCTAGGGGGTTCCAACTCAATCCAAGTTTCAACATTTGATTGAGTGGTCCTTAGGGTAGAAACCCTAGATCATTTCTTGCAAGCGCGTCCAATTGTCCCTACATTCCGTGAATGTGGGTAGGACCTTAGGGTATGAGAGTTTGGACTTGGCAACAAGTGCGACTAGGTCAAGTCCTTAACATGCTAAACCCTAGTTAGCACTTGGGGTATATTGTATCGATTTAGCCATCCTATGACAATCCTTTGCGGTTTAGGTGTTCTAGGTAATTCCAGTTTACTTGTCTTACGACAAGGACGGACCATTCCTAAAGATGTTGTCTTGATCAAAAGGGGAAAAAAAAACTAGTTGCATTACGATAAAATTCTAGTAAGCACACGATTCATTTCCTCTACATACGATTAGATTCACAAACCCTAACTTTTCTTTTAAGGCCAAAGCGCATGTTAAATTTTGGCATAACTTCCATTGATCCTGCTAGGACATGCATTCGCGATTCATGCCACTAAGCTTTTAAGATTTTATGCTTAAATGAACCATGCAGCCTTTCCCTAACTACATCTTTGAATGAAATTATTCGTACAATGAATGTGCATTATGCAACCTTTCCTAACTACTACGCAGTTAAATGAGATTTATGCCAATTGAAGCTAGAGTTAACCTACTTCATGCAGCCCCTAGAATCTTTTCAATGCCTTGCAATTCCCTATGGTTGATAACGACTTCTTTATAATGGATCATTACGAAGAAGATTTGTCTAAAATTGCGACATGCGATTTAATCTTTCCATGCATAATCAAAGGTGTACTACAATAATTTTGACTTTGTAATGATAGTCATTAGTTATTCTTGACTCATCACTTTGCAATGCACCAAAAGGAAACTTGCTAATAAGGTACTAAAATTCATAGACACCTTATGTTCCTTTTTCGTTCATTCCATTGAAAATGCAAACTACCAGCTTCGTATCGTGAATTACTTCAAGTAAATTTCAACTAGCCAATTTATTTCAATCACCTTTAGCTAGGAGGATTTGACAAGCATAAGTGCATCCTAATTCCATGAATTAACCATGCATAGTTGCAATGCTTCTACGTATATTGAAAAAATAGGAAGAGAACCTGGACTTGTGGGCTCAATGAAATATCCACATGAATATTAGGAGATGATTCTCCTGCAGGTGCGCCTTGTGAATTTTTAGGGGCCATCGTGATTTCTGCTTCTAGCTTTGCCTTCACAGTCTACAAATTACTCACCTTTGTATGCAGCTAAAGATCTTTGGCCATCTCCCTTGTACGCGGAAATTCCCTTTGAAGTACGGCTCGTTGACAGAAGTACCAACTTGCGAAATTTGGCTTTGGAAGGCCTTAGGGCTCGGAGTTTTGGGCGTTCTTTCTTTCAGGAAAAGAGGGGGTTCGTGGAAGGGTTCTTGTGAAGGCCTTGCGGAAAGGGGGGCCTATGAGCTTTAGCTTCCTCTCCTTCAAAACCCAGGATGGGCTAATTGAGTGATTGGTGGAAAGGCACTTATAGGCTTCCCCTTCTTGTCTTCAAAGCCCGGGATGGGCTTATTGAGAATCTAATGGGAAGGGGGCTTTAAACTTATTTTCTTCAAAATCCCGGGGGTTAAAGATCTTGTGGAAAGGTGTTTAAGGAACCCTCTCCTTCTCTACAAGACCCGGGGCCTAGAGGGCTTATGGGAGATTTGGTAGGAAGGCCTCATAGGCTTCCTCTTCAAATCCCGGGGGAAAAAGATGATTGGTGGGAAATCTAGTGGGAAGGGGGCTTTAAATCCGGGCTAGGAAATGGGCTTGTGGTGGATCCAATGGGAAGGGGGGCTTAGAGAAGCCCCCTTAGAAGCTTCTAAGAAGCTTTTGCGGTGTGTGCAGGGCCATGTGGAAAGGGGAAGGCCAATAGTGGACGAGGAAGGGCGGCGTGAGGATGGTGTCTGATGGCCAATGGCAGCACGCACGGTGGCTTGGCGGCTTGAAGCAAGCGGTGACCTCCACAGCTCGTGACGTCAACAACCTCTATCCACTCTCTCTCCACGATAACCTTAGCTCCACCTCCTCTCACAGGACGGCCTCCTGCAGTCTGACGTAGCCTCTCCCTCCTTCCACACCTTCCTTACCTCCCCCTCCAAAAAGGGGGTTCTTATAGTCCAAGGGGGGGAGAGGACCTCTCCCCACGTGGCCCCCTTGCATGGCTCTCTTCCCTCCTCCCTTCCAAATGCATCCCTACTAGCCCATATCCCCACACTCCCTCTCCTCCAGCAGTGCATCAGCTGGGGGAGAAGGAATAGTTAAAAAATTTGAAATTTATCTCAACATTATCCTCTTAACCTCCTCCCAATTGGATGTTTCCCCGCGGCTATGCGGGTTTGAATCCCTGGCCTTATTTTGCCAAGGTGGAGTTTCTCCATTTCTCACGTGTGGTTATAGATTAGTTGCCGGCACTGGTGATAATCTTTGCACGAGTTTACAGTGAGAGTGGGAGGTCGGTTTAGTAATATTTTTTTCAAATGGGAATATTACATTCTCTCCCCCTTGGAGGAATCGAGATGTCCTCATCTCGAGATGAACTGGGGATATTGTTGGTTGAGAGTTCTTTCATCCATCCAAGTGGCATCCTCCTCGGGATAATCTCTCCATTGGATGAGGCATTCTCTCAAGGTTCTGGATCTCAATTGTCTCTCCCTAACATCTAAGATCCTGTCAAGCCATAGCTCAAGGACTCCTTGGCTAGGCATTACAACTTGTTGGTCATCAAGTACATGGATAGGATTAGATACATACTTCTTCAATAGGCTAATATGCAATGCATTATGAACCTTTAGGTTCTCAGGGAGTTGCAGTCTATAAGCATTGGGTCCTAGGCATTTGAGGATCTTGTATGGTCCACAATACCTTGGACTTAGCTTCTTGCAATCTCCTAAGGATAGAGAACTCTTCTTTGGCCATACGTGAATGAAGACCATGTCTCCTTCCTTGAAGGTTCTATCTTGACACTTCAAATCCGTGTATGCCTTCTGTCTATCCTTGGCGGCTTGGATGTCCTATCCAATTGACTTTATTTGGTCATCCATCTCATCCAGCATCTACCTTGAAGCTTCAACCCTTAAGGTTGGATCTGAGAAGTTTAGGGGACTTCGACAGTCATGCCCATACAATGCTTGAAAAGGGGTCATCTGAATGCTTTGTTGGTAAGAAGCATTGTAGGAAAACTCAACCAAATGCAAGTATTGAATCCACCTTTTTGGTTCAGAGCAGCAGTGTGCCCTTAGCATATCCTCAATGACTTGATTGACCTGCTCTGTTTGGCCATTAGTTTGGGGATGGTAGGCTGTACTAAAACATCGTTGAGTCCCAATGGCTTCAAAGATAGCTCTCCAGAAGTGTGATGTGAAGCGAGAATCACGATCACTAATGATTCTTCTGGGTAACCCATGTAGCTTGAATATCTCCTTGATAAACAACCTTACAATCTCTGAGGCTTTATAGTTTATCTAACTAGAATAAGGTGTGCAACCTTAGTAAGCATGTCAACCACAACCATGATGGAGTTGTATCCTCCTTGAACTTGGGGTAGGCCAACAACAAAATCCATACTGATGAATTCCCATTTCATTTGGGGAATGTCAAGTGGCTGCAACTTTCTTGGCATTTTGACATGTTCGGCCTTAATATGTTTACAAGACAAACACTCAGTGATATATTTGAGGACGTCACCTTTAAGCCTCTCCCAATAGTAGCTCTTCCTAACTACATTGAGAGTCTTGGCATAGCCAAGATGTCCTAAGAAAGAGGAATCATGAGCTTCCCATAGTATCTTCTGCTTGAGTGACTGGCTTGCCGGTATACATAATCTCGTTCTATAGTAGACAAGTCCACTATTGATAGAGAATTCATGATACTTAGCCTATAGCTTTAGGTCTTGTTCCTTGATAGGGATTTCCCTTAACATCTTTTGATAGGCTGGATCATGGCATGCTTCTTCTCTGGCTAGCTCAAGTATTGGGTTATTTGGCATGGATACCTTTGTGGCTACAGATCTAGCTGTTGATGGATTTTGCAAGATTAGAGAATTAAGGAATGCCTTGCGACTGAGTGGATCAGCAACTACATTCTCCTTTCCAGTGAGGTCACTTGTACTAGGCAAATTGCTAAGGTCGAATTCTTTCTGGGAGGAAAGACGACTTCGGTCAAATTCAGGGTCATGAACCTAGGTATCCATGCGTGTTTGCTCGGAATGGATTGGCTTAGACCTAATGACGCCCACATTCATTGTGGAAAGGGCCAAGTTTCCTTTCAAAACTCTAAAGGGGAATTGGTTACAACTCAAGGTGAGGCTAGAAAGCTGAAAACTCAATTGGCCAAAGCATCTCGGATTATAAAGGGAGTTAGAAATGGACTACCTGTCTACTTGATTAAGCTCAATAAGCTAGATCAGAAGCAGGAGTCTAGTGAAGAACCTTCATGGCTAAAGGAGTACGCGGACGTATTTCTTGAAGAGCTGACAGAACTCCCGCCTCAAAGAGAAGTGGATCATGAGATCAAGCTAGTGCCAGGAGCTACGCCAATTGCAAAGAGACCTTATAGGATGTCCATCCCAGAAGCAATTGAGTTGAAGGAGCAACTCAAGCAACTGCTAGATCAGGGCTACATCCGTCCTAGCAGTTCACCATGGGGAGCTCCAGTGCTGTTCTAGAAAAAGAAAGATGGAATGCTTCGATTGTGTATTGATTACAGAGGGTTGAATCAATCAATTGTTAAGAACAAGTACCCTATTCCTAGAATAGATGAGCTTCTTGATCGTCTTCAGGGTGGGAAGATCTTCTCCAAGATTGATCTCAGGTCTGGTTACTATCAGATAAGGATCAAGGAAGAAGATATCCCAAAGATGGACTTCAACACAAGATATGGACACTTTGAGTTCCTAGTTATGTCATTCGGGCTCACGAATGCGCCTGCCACCTTCAATAGGTTAATGCATGATATCTTTAGGCCATATCTTGATGACTTTGTACTTGTCTCCTTCGATGATACCCTAGTATATTCCAAATAAGAAGAAGATCATGAACCCCAGCTTCGCATTGTCCTTGAGACAATGAGGGCACACAAGCTCTACGTTAAGATGAAGAAGTGTGCATTCTTCAAATGTTAGATTGAATATCTGGGATTCATCGTATCAACGGAAGGAATCTTAGTGGATCTCGGCCAAAGTTAGAGATGTTATAGAATGGCCAATACCAATAACTGTCAAAGAAATACACACTTTTCTTGGATTGACAGGATAGTATAGGGTCTTCATCAAAAACTATGCTTTGATTGCAGCACCTCTGATGGATCTACTAAAGAAGCAAACATCCATTGCATGGTCAACAGATGAACAAACCAGCTTTGACATATTAAAGCAAAGTTTTTCTTCCAGCATTATGAGAAAATATAACTCTAATAGACAAAAACGTGTACAAAATAATACCTTCCTCTATGCTGCTCACATCGCCAATTTGATCCTTCCAATGGCTCTGCAGGGGGGGTTAAATACCATGACACCTGCCCAGAATCCTACCAAATCACTCCTTCTTCATCTCCCAGTTTGGGAGTGCTGTTCACTACCTGAAAACAGCGATCCGCGTCGCACAATTTTGATAATCTCTCTTTTTACATAAAATCCTCTCAAATTAGCTAAAAGCTACATGCTTTCTTTTACATGTCATCCTAATCTAGAAGTTGTCTATTGTTTTGTAGATTTTTTTACAAGAGATAATATTTAAAATATTAAAAATTGACTAAAATCTAATATTTTTGAACCATGGACACTAACACTAATGTCTAAAATGGCATTGGCTCTCTAAATCTAAAAGGAAGCCACACTCTAGATTTTTTTGCACCGTGTGTGCATAGCGGCATGACAACATCTGAGGGATTGAATCTGAGTGTACTCATAAAATTTTTCCCGGATCGGACCCCCAGAGCAGCCGTGGTTGGAGGCTCATGTTTGGGGGCCTAAATCTGCACACTCCCGATGCCTTAGAGCCCCTACTTGTAAATTTTTATGTGAATTTGATTATGATAATATAACATTCTTGGCATCATCTATCTGCTGCTGCAATGGAGCATCCAAGTCTACTCCTGCAAACTGGGCCACCATTGTCTCTCTTGGGAAGGTATTGTGTAGTCAGGTCGAGGTCCAAAAATTCTTTCTTGCAATCACTCAAACTCCTCATCTGAGATCTCATACTGTGGCACTACATTCTTAATCTACTCTTGGACGATCACAATGGCAAAGATGTCATCGACACTCGTGCCATCATATCAAGCCACCTCATCAACATGTGCTCACGCATCTTATATATCAAAATCTATAAAATCATCAAGTGCATCATGCACCATGATACAATATAGCTCTTCTTCCGTTAGCTCCAAAAATTTGAGTACATCGTGCATAAGTGAATATTCCATCCTCTCGATGATGATGGCATGGAGAGAAGCGAGGGGTGGCTCATCGCTTTTTAGTGTCTCAATAGGACAAGGAGGTGGGTGCACAATGACTAAGTTTTGTGTTGCCTCTACTCTCAGATCGAGTATGATCTTCTCAGGATCCCTTTCAAAATAATCTAGTTGTGGCCAAGAGGGTGTGTTGATGTCTTCCTCACTGTCCTCTTGCACCTTAGTGCACAAAACATATATGGAAAATGCTGCATCATGCTCGATGAGATCCATCATGGCTTGGTCCTGGGATGAGGTGGGCACTACTCTAGTGTAGAGATGCTACCCCACATGCACGAGGACTCAATTTATTACCTTTGCATGGTTTGATCTAGCACACAAACTATATAAGAAATCTATGGGGCCCCATATGAGAGCAGAGTCGAGAATAGACTAGGTGAGAGGGTTTTTCACATCACAAAACATTGCCAGTATACCAGAGCTAGGGTCTACGGCGGAAAGCGAGCTCTCTTGACCCCAGGTCATGTAAAACCTAGGGTATATTTGGCCTCCTATGTGTGCGTAGCATGTGGAGCTAATCCATGTGGCAAAGGTGGGAGTCGTAGCCATGGCACACAAAGAGAGAAGAAATGAGAGTACAAGTATAGGGATATAGAGAATGAAAGTGAAAATGAGTTTGGAGTTATAGCTTTTATGTATCTAGGGTTTAAAATAAAGGTTATTTTTTAACCCTAAAGTCTCAAATTAAAACTCTTACCTTAGTTTCTTTATTTCAATACTTCAAAGTAGCTGTTAAAATTACTCACACAAACAAATGCTTCGTTCTACATTATTATATCCACAAATATACTTGGATAGCTGAGTATATTTAAGTCCAACTACAAAAAATATAAAATTTCTTAAAGAAAAGAAATCTAAAAGACCTTCAAAATCCTTGGATCCAATTTAATATTTAATTTTAAGAAATAAGTAGAAGAGATTAGCTACAATATATTATTATGCAAAGGCAATATTGCATAGGTTATAGAACTCTAGCCTGCAATTTAATTATGATTTTAACCAGTACGATTGACTAATTACATTATATGTTATCGCACGCTTGGATCATAGTAAACTAAGATTATCTAAATTGAAAGTACTCAAAAGTTTTAAAAAAGTTTATATTCGTTCTTTATTTAAAAAAACTTAGAAGGATTCCACTATCTCAAGGATATGTGGATAAGCACATTGTTTACATGTCATGGATTTCTCACTATTAATCTTGACTTTTCTATTATCTAACTTGAAGTAGAAGTTGCACAGGGGCTCATTGGACATTAATTGAATTTCTTGTCTCAGAAAAGAAATGGGCCAATGGCTCTTTGTGGTGACCACAAAAGGATTATGACCATTCCACAAGATAACCACATCTATGAGAGCTCTATGTGTCTCCTCTCATGTATCTTGATCCAAGCTTATCCACTCCCCTCGCAAAAGTTGCCATCTTCTATATCAAAAGAGAATGCACAAAGTTTTTCTAGTGATGAAATACCTGTAATAAAAACAAAAATAATGGTAAGTAAATGCGAATAATACAACAATTCATTTAAGCAAGATGTATGTCAATTAAATCAAGGCATTCAAAGTAGTAAAAAAGATTTACCTGAATGTGAGATTAGATTGGTTAACGTTGCACTCAATTGTCTCATCAAAATGTGTTATTTTGACTTGCAGGACTCACTCAATAACTGACTCATCCATTCCTCGGATGGACACTTGCATTGATAAGTAATCTTTCTTTTCTTGAGAATATCACATGAACCAAACAAATGTGCAAACAATGAGAATGGAATAAACCAACTAAGATGTACATCTTTGGAGCTTATGGTGGGTTTCATAGCACTATTGATGTCAAATTTTATCTTGGACTTACATGCTTCTAACAACTCCAAGCTACCAATCAACCATTCACCACTAGATAGTGGCGACAATAAGACATGTTGCAATCTTTGGCTTTCTACTACATACAATGAATTATAAAAATATATATTTTGAGTTGCAAGCTGACTTGCAGAGTTATTATCATAAATCAAAGAACCTATATCTTCATGCTAAACATGTATCTTTCCACTCAAACATTCCACATTTTTCCATTCATGCAAAGTTGATGGATATAGAGTTATCAGTAAAACAGGATTGAATTAGAACACTACAAAGTTTTTTTTTAAAAATCTAATGCAAAAGAATAAACAATGATAAAATTTAAAAACTTAGTACTTTTTTTAATAATTTGAAATGTAGTTATTGTCATTGTAGAGAGATTTGTTTGTGCCTATAAACATGTTGGATCAACACTTCTGTTATTGTACTTGTTCCATTAAACACTTTTCTAAACTTTAAAATTCTACATTTGCAATGTTTGCTAGGGTTTGCAACATCATTACATCTAACCTTGAAACTCCCTCGAGTACTTGGGTGCATCAAAATCCAATCCAACTTATAGTACTTATCACGAATCCAAATACGACCACTATCTTTCCTATTGAAGATCTCCATTGCAATTATGTTACTAATGTTTTTCCTCCGTAAAGACATCTATGATAACCAAATAGAAAGTTATCGATCAACATGTGTATAATTTGCAAATGTTCTTTCCAAATGAAATGAAATTTAAATGGAGAATTTTTTTTAAAAAAATTGTACTTTAATTTTTTTCACAAAAAAGCCCACAAATGTTGAACAAGAAGTTGAATTATAACAAGACCATTATTCCTTCACTGGCAAATTACTAGAGTACAAAAACAAAAGAAATATGGAGTCAAACCATATATATAACTTACATAGGCTTTGTCCAAATGAGTTGAAACTTAACCATGGAGCAATAGTAAAAAGTGGCAATATACCTATGGCTCTCTTTGCAAAGAAGCCCAAAGAAGTTGAAGAAGAAGACTCTTGGAGTAAAAAACAAAGGAAAACAAAGTATGCATATGGCTTGCATACATTTAAATATCCAAACGAGATAAAATTTAATTATGGAGTAGCAAAAAGGCAAGACAACATACCTACAACTTTTTTTACAAAGAAATCGTAAGATGTTGAAGAAGAAGTTGAGTGTTCAAAAGATCATTGTTCTTAACTATAAAAGACTCCTAAAGTACAAAAAATAAATAAATTACATGTCAAAGAATGCAGATAACTTGTACAGGTTTTGTCCAAATGAGATAAAACTTTAACATAGAGCATCCATGGAAGAGAACAATATATTTGTAATGTTTTGTGAATCTTAGGGCTTTGGTAGAACAAGCTCTACTCTCAATAAACATGTGAAACTCACTCTGTGTTTGTGTAGAGGAAATGAAATTTCATAAGGTTACAGATAGGGAAAGCAACAATAAGGCTCTAAAAATTCATCACGAAAGAAGAAGCGAGGAAAGAGATATGATAAATTTGAGTTCCGCCTAAGAAAGAGGGGAAAAATAAAAAGGGGAGAAATGAAAAGTCAAACATAAAAAGATAATAAATTGAAAATTCAAGTCACAAATCTCCAGAAAGTGTCAACATTGTATTCCCCACATTTTCCCTTATTTTATTGCTGAGGGAAGATTTGGGCCAAGATATGACTAGAAGATTCATGTTACATGAATCTGGAATCCTAGCTCTCTCATTGGTTAGGTCTATATTTGTTTATTCACTCCTTAAGGAGCAAAAAAGAGAGTCCATATTTCTTCTAATGACAAGACTTCATCGAGTCTTTCACACACAAAGAGTGGTAAACACCTTCCATAGTATCCTTACAAGCAACCTCACGAGAAACTTTACAAGATATTGAAGAAACTTCTATATCATCATAAACAACATCTTCACAACATAACAAGTTTGGGTCAAAAACCTCAACCAAAGACTCATCAACACCTTCCAACTCCATTTCCCTAGTTTTAAACTTCTCCTCCCTCAAATTCTCAATCCTTTTCAAAGCCCTATTTAGATTCTCCCTCATATCCTCTTCAATCTCACACTCAGGATCCTCAAAACCCTAATCAAAGTCATCACAAACATTATCACAAACTTCGGGAGAATTCAAAGAAACTGAAAGACTATCAGATGAAGTTTTATCTTCAACATTATTTCCTAAATCTACCAAACAATCATCCACACAACTATCAAGAAGCATGAGGTTAGGTGTACTCAAAACAACATCAACATCACCAAAAACAGAAGACTCTCAAGAGCTACTCAAACCATCACCAACCAACTCACAAGACTCATTAGAGTTAACAACAACAACACCAAGATCACAACAAGAGTCAGAACCCAAAACCTCAATACTTTCTTGATCAACAAACTTACAATCAAACTCACAAAAAATCTCAACAAACTCATTAGGCAACAAATTCGAACCCTCAACTTCATCTTGAAAACTTACGGTTTCTAAGCAATCCCCCTCTTGTTCTTCTAACAAACTCAAAAAATTCATCCTCTATTTTCTCTTCTTCCCTCAAACACTTAGCTCCATCAAGACAAATACAATCATTCTCAAAGTTGTCACTACTATCTTCAGTAATCCCAAGACTTTTAGAACTTTTATCACTCCTTTCCTCATCAAAAATATCAAAATTCTCTTAACTCTCATCCTCTCTCAAAAACATGAAAAATCTTGGTCCTTAAAACAATCTGGTCTCTCATTTTCTTCTTTACAACTTAGATCCATCTCTAGCTCATCTCTATAGTCCTCAAGCTCCAAAGTATCATTATCGATTCCTCCTCTTTAGTTAAATCAATAATCACTACACAAAAAGTATCGCTGGTCAATGGGTCTTCCTCTCTTGATATTTAGCAATTTTCACTACTTCCTCAAAGGTCTTAGGATTCTTAATCTCTATTTTCACTCTCTATTCTTTTGATTTCAACCCATTTACAAAATACATTATCTTCAACAGAAGTGGGACTATCTCACCTTTTGACAATGTTAAACTCCATTGATTCCACAATATTTCAAAATCACTAGCAAAATCCTCAACACAGTGATCATCTTTTTGAACAAAAGTTTCTATTTTTTCCCAAATCTCACATTGGCTTTCTTTTTTTTTTAACATACATAAAAAATTATTTTTAATGGTCTCATAGTCCAAATTTTGTCTCCTAAACTTCAGGCTTCTCTCAAAGTCAAGCAACCAATTTCACTTCTCCCTGCAATTGATACCTCAGAATCTGGATTTTAGCTTCAAGATTGGTTATTCTCTCTATTAAATAATAGTACAGCTCTATTTTTTCTAAAACTCCTTCGAGATGTTTTGTATGATAACCATGGAACTTAAAAAAATCATCAACCATTTTCAACAATCACAAGAAATTAAAACTAGGTCACACACAAGTAAAACAACCAAGACAAAGTCAATTTCGAAACTCCTCCACAGGGGCACTTAAAAAGAGATGTTACACAGGTTATGATCGAGAACAAGTCTCTCTCACAACCCAATAACCACACATTAAGGAGTATTGGTTGGGGTAATTGACTTTTTCGGATGCACAACACAACTCAAAAAAATAAATAAATATTTGACAAACACCACAAGCCACACATGAAACGGAACAACACACAATGCCTCGTGTAGCTCAAAACAACTCAAAACCCAAATGTGGGTAGAGCATCACTTCAACACAAATTTTGAAAACACCAACACTTCACACAAAAGTCAAAACAAACTTTGAAGACAAATCCAACATCATGGAAATTTCATACATTGATAACCTTGGGCTGTCACTCATCGGTGCTTCAACATCCAAATTCTCTGACTTCACAACTAGCAAGACAAGAGTTCACACTCCTGCATGCGTCCCTCTTCTCTCCTCGCTCACAAGATACAATTGGAATCAAGAAGGAAGGCCCCTAAGACTCCTCTCACACCTCCTTATAAATTTTTTCATGTACACTCACATACACATTGTGTTTTGTTTTCCCAAAAAGCCCAAGGCTTTTATGCCTTTAGCTTTTCAAAAGGCTAAAGAACTTAATTTTTTTTCAAAAATAAAAAGCCTTAAGGATTTAATGAAAATGAATAGCTTTTTTAAGCTAATCAAACTATCGCATTACACTGCCACCACACTGAATATAGGCCGACATTCAAGCCATGCATAAGGTCAACGAAATGCAATCTTTGCATGTCTTCATGGCCACCAAATCTTCTGTAATTCTATGTATTTTCAGATTGCTTGCGCTTCATCACTCATCCTCATCAAACCACCATATTCTATCTCATTTACAATCTTTTTGCCTTCGTTAAATGTCTTCTTGCAACATGATTATGCCATCATCACTGTCATGGTTCTCAATTTTTCAAAACACCGTCATATCATAAAAAACAACAGTCGTTAATAGACTTTACACATTTTCCCACTACATCGCCACCTTCGTGCCATCAATAGCTATGTCATTACAACACCATTATTGCCTCTGTGATGCCATCTTCATTGTCAACAATGCTTTATAATAGTGGTTGGCCTAGTGACATATTTGAATCAAATAGCATGGCCCACCTTGTCACGTGATTCACAACCCATTTCATCACATACTCTTCTTGCCACGCTCATAGTAGCCACACGCCTAGGTTGAGTGCACCCAATCTTGCCATAGCTTGAAATTTATCCCCAAATTTTGAGTTCAGTTAGCTTGCTTGATGAGGAAGAACCTTTCTCTTGCATGTTTTCATAGCAAGAAGATCTTAAAAACCACCGTAAATGCTTTAGCTCTATTGGCACTTGGGTCTTCTTGCGATGTTCTTTTAAACTCTTGCAATATGGACCTTTCAAGTCTTGCATACCCTTGTATTTTTCATAAACTCCAATATGGTGTTCACATTCTTGGAATCTTCAAAATGAATATGTATTTTCATACAATGTGCCCTAGCAGAAATATGCTATGAAAGAGAACTCTGTGCACAACCATACATGATTCGAGAAATGTGCAATGTCGGATCCATGCTATGCAACCATTCAAGTGATGCTTCACACAAAAAATTATGGATGCACTTGAAGAATTGTGCCTAGCCTATCCAAATGTGCTCGTGCGTCATGCCTAATGCAAACAAAGTTCCTTTTTAATTTAAGATCTTTATCCTCGCCTCTCAACACTCAACAAACGAAATGTCAATCTCTGCTCCACCCATCCAAAATCTCACAATCTCTCTGGAAATGATGGTCCTCAATATGTTGACCAAATAAGAACAACCCATCTCACAAATGGCTGTGTCCTTCATGACCCTCCAACTCACCCAACCACCATACACACTCAACCACAGATTCCTAATTTGGTGATGAATATCCCAAATATCATGCGTGCAAGAAAACAATGTGTCCTAAAAGGGAGGTACTCTCTCAAGTGCACGTGCATCTAAGATTTATTACATATAGGTGTAGCAGGCCTCATGCTATGCTAGTGCTCAATGATGGTGCAAAATGTGCATAAACCCAACCCTTGGCATGGAAGTATTTGATAAGAATAGGAGACGACCCCCAAGTGCAATGCATCAACAACTGCAACGTGAAGTTCTCGTGAACCCATAATCCCTGTGATGTGCAAGAGTCTCAATGAAAAAACAAACCTTGTTCCCCAATGTTCGGCAACTAATAGCAAACTCTAGCTTCAACCTATCAAAAAAAATACCAAGCTTGACCAAGGCTATCAAGTTTCACACTCAACAAATCAAACAAAGTGACCAAAACAAATCCCAACCTAAACAAACACAAGAAATCCAATTACAAAACATCAAAACAATTAGTCGCGCAAACAACTAAGCTAGCAAAAATCAAACCTTCACTAGGGGTTTTACATTTTCAGAAATCCAACTAAGCTAAACAAACACAAGAAATCCAATCACAAAACATCAAAGAATCAATCATACAAGCAACTAAGCTAGTAGAAATCGAACCTAACTACATTTTGTTTAAGGGTGTTACATTTTCAGAAAAATGCTTAACAATGTGTCAGGTAGCATCTGCCATTGGAACAAAAGTTCAATGCCAATCGAGCAAACAAAGCTCAAAACATCATGGGGAAGGCATCCATACATCCAAGTTCATGTAGCATGTGATAGGAGCATAGACCTCAAGGTAATCTCAAGCTCCTAGGTGAAGTGACAACCCCCATGACATCCACGGCAATGTATTCCAACTTTGAAAGTGCAAATGTAGCCAAAATATGAAGCTCAAATTTCTGCCATAGCATAGTCAACATGTGGGAGCAATGGCATCCAATGTAATTAATCCGCAAATGGCATAAGTACATAAAGCTACCCAAATGACCAATAGTAGAAATCTCTGCACAAATTGACATATTTCAGCCCAAAGCATGAAGCTCAAAGCATATCCCAGCAATGACCAATATTAGAAATCCATGCACAAATTTACATATGTCAATCCAACATGAAGCTCAAAGCCTATACAAGCCTTGTCATAACATCCAACACCATAGCCATTTCCACAATAAGCATCAATAAAGCTTGTGACATGAATTAGTGGTTGTCTCTATGAGTAACTAGCATATTTCCTTGCTTTCAACAATGATATTTTTGTAAGACTAAGACAAATGTGGGCTTAGATCAGCCCCAAAAGCGAACCAAAATAATGGCACAACTTTACCATAATATCCTATCATCAAGGCAATTGTATATGAGCAACAATGACATAAGCCATAGTTACTATGAAACCTCTGTTGTTATAGGTACTCAAATGAGAGGTGAGAGAAGGTGGGGTCCAGCTCCACAATCTTGTTCTCATACCAATTCAAGGGAGTGTCCCCTGAAGTGGAAACATGGACCAAAAGCAAGAGCTATGGTGGAAGGAGCAAGAAAAATAGAGAAACACACACATAATGTGGGAACTCCAATACTCACAATGTGTGATCGGCTTTCCCTTTATTCAAATTTAACTAAAAGAATAAATAATCAAGTGAAAATTATGGGCACCTACCACTTCCAATATATAGGTGTGCATGTATGCAGATACTGCCAATGTAACTAATATATGGGTGACTAGCAAACATGTGCCTTTACACCCAACACAACAACCAAAACTCTCTCCCAATCCTATGAGTTCTCTTCAACCAAGAACCCCTAAAAGTTTGCCTCAAAGTTGGTGATGAGCTGCTAAATTTGATTTGAGTACCTCCAACTTGGCCATGGCTTTTGTGAGATCTCCAAGAAAGGCCGCCAATACCCTATGGTTCTCCATCACTACTCTTTATATCTCCTCTCTCAGCTATACCTATTTAAACTAGGTTTTTATTTTGTGAAATGTAACTAGATATGAGGAAAGAGAAGGAGGAAGGGACCAAAGATGGAAGCTCTGATACCAACTATAATGAAAGATACCTAGGAGAGAGAAGGAGAGAAGGGAGAGCATATAGAGGGGAGAGAGAAAGAGGGAAAAGAAGAGAGATAAAGACAAGAGAAGGGAGAGAAAGAGAAGGAAAGCCATGGAATTTGAAAGAAAGGATAAAAAGAGACTTGATTATTGATATATGATACCCTAATTCAGTCTCTCAATACCTTAAATACCCCATCAATGTAACTGAGTATTCGTGTGCTAGCCTCGTGTCCTACCATCTATCCCCACTCTTTTACAAATTTTGTGTGGCACTCTTCTCTCCATTTATATCTGTTTCCTTTCTTTAGCAAGGTCTTTAAAGGGTTTGTGATGGTGGTGACATGAGTTGTGGCACTTACAACTAGTCCAAGAAATTGTTGTATCTGCTTGACTCGCATGCATGGGATACTCTTGGATTGCTAGTACTTTTTTAGATCTATTTAGACTCCTATATTAAAAATTATATAGCCTAAAAATTTTGATGATGTTTTGGCCTACTTACATTTTTTGAATTGGATTAACATATTAATTTCTTAAAGATGATGGAGAACCCCCAAAAGCACATAAAGCTGCTCATCATAAGTCTTGGTGTGAATCTAGCATAAAAGTAAATACTTAACACTTTCTTTTTGAGTAAGTCTTGGAAAATTGCGTTGCCTATACATTGGAAAGTGCCCAAAGCTAATCCAAATAGCATTAGCTAATCCAAAGGGCTTTAAAGGTATCTACCAATAGGTGGAAGCCATGCCAATGAATAAAATATATGTTGGCTACCCAAGTTGATCAAAGATATCATCTATCATAGGTAGAGGATGCACATCCTTGATTCTCACTTTATTGAGTAGCTTGTAGTCCATATAGAATTAGTATTTTCCCTCTCTGATCTCTTGACCAAAAGGGGCTTAACTACCCACGAGCTTTTGGAGGGATGGATGAAAACTTTCCTTATCTATTGGTTGGTTCTTGTAGTTTGTTCATTTAGGGATCTTCAATGAATAGCGATCTTGATTGGCCAGATCTACTAGTTGTTTGGATTTGATGAAATATTGGCGTGTTGATCCATGTTTTACGCATGGATTTAGTAATAGGTTTTGATGTTGTGAGAACTTGATGGATCTCATATTGTTGTATTTTTGGAGCCACTATTTAGGGCTTCATATTTATGCTATTTAGTTGTCTTAAATATATAAAATCAATTTTACTAATTAATTTTCTTCCTCTTTCTCTCATGCAATCACCTTTCATAGTTGATGTTCTCTCTCTCTCTCTCTCTCTCTCTCTCTCTCTCTCTCTCTCTCTCTCTCTCTCTCTCTCTCTCTCTCTCTCTCTCTCTCTCTCTCCGTGTGGTGTCTTCACCTATTATTGCCTATTCCCTAACTCATTTCCCCTCTGTTACTGCCCACATATTAATCCAACATGGATAATTTGCATGGTAGCTTCTCAATTTAGGCAAATTGGCATTGTAAGGATATGGAAGGTATTTCCATCACGCATGTTGTCAAAGGAATTGAATCCACAAATTGGACTATGGAAAGAAATTCAAGTATCCCTAGGATGGAAGAATATATGAGTAAGAGAGCTTTTATGCATGAGTACTAGGTTTCTTAGAAAAGAGCACACAAAGAAGGAAAGAAAAAGAAAGCTATAAGTAGAAAGATTCATATTTAATAGATGAAGCAAAGCCAAGAAAGCATTTATGTTTAGGTATAACAAAGTTTTGGCACAAGCAACTAACTTGTAAAGTGTTCCACTTTTACAGTTGAGACTTTTTCTAGATACTTTGATAAGTATCTAGAAAATTTCTCTTTTTTTACGTTGTAGGAAAGTGTTCAAAGTTCCTTGTAAAATGATTTTGATTACTCTTAATGAGTTTGGGGCCTTCATGTATTGTGTTATAAAGGCTTGCATCCAAACCTCAAATGTCAATATTTTTGTAGGCTTTTATGAGCCCATAATGTTTATGGTTGGGACTACAATCCAAAGAAGAGTCTTACCTTAAAGATGACTAACCTAAGCATCTTTAGTTTGGTGATGCTTTGCTCAAAGTAAGGAGTCGATTATAATGCTTAAAGCCTAAAAGCAAATCCCTGTAGTGACATTTAGTGTTTATTATTCTTCAACTTCCTTCTTGCTTTCTTCTTATCCTCTATGGATTTGTGACTTGACTCGAAGCTCTTTTCACAATGCTAATGTGAGACCCCACCCATTGAATGTGTAGGATTTGTATGCCATTTTGCCATAAATGTGGCACTATTGGATGTAGTGAAAATTTAATTCTTTTAAAATATTCCAAGGCTAATGAGTCATGAGACTAATGGATTAATGGATTATTTAAATGATGAATATGATGAAGGGTTAAAGAGCAATTACCAAAGACAATCATGAATGGTTGAATAAACAATACATAAAACTACGTAATGAAATACTAAATTGATATTGATTAGCAAATAAAATCAAATGTGAAAAGCCATAGTAGAGGATTAAAGAAGAAGTTATTTTTAATTTTTTAAAAAATTGTTTTTCACAACTTGCAACATCTCATTAGCTTCTCCAATGCTTACTTTATTCTCCAAAAAACACCATTAATTCATTCACTAATCTCTTCATCTTCTACCAAATAAATTTTCGACACATTCAAGAATCTCATTGCCTTATCCAATAACTCTCATGTATGCTTTCATTTGTTTAGACGGAGACAAAACATGGGTAGCATTAATGAGTTTCATGTTCTTATGAGGAAGACTCAAGAGGACCACTATGTTATCAAGATAAGAGATCAAGTATATACTTCATTGGTGTTAGTACTACCATTTGGATGTATCCTTTCCTACCTAAAGGATCCTCCCTAGATTTTTCATAGGATTAACTTATCCCATTAAGAAATGTTTTAAAACAAAACCTTATTGTTGCTTGTGGTTAATGGTCTTCTATGTCATTGAAGTTAATTATCACATGCTATTAATTTGAACTATGCAATGGTGAGATTATTTTCTAAAGTAATGCTATGCCTTGAGATGAATCTTTTTTAAATAATAAAATTATGAAATTACTACTAAAAGTCTTGTAAAAAATGTCTTTTAGGCTTGGTGCTATACCTATCTAAGGTTGGTATACGTGTGCATGTTGCTTAAGATCCTACTCTTATATATAATGATAGAATCTATATTATGTATGTTGCATTTGGTTTTGGATGTTTTAATCTACCCTAACCTAAACAGTGTTCATACATCATTTTTATTTATATTGTACACTCAATTTATTAGTACAATGCTTATACTGAAGGATGGATTTTAGGCCCCGGAACATGCCTAAAAATAGGAGAAAAATATGGAAATGCGGGGGAAAATGCTCAATCACGAAGGCGGCAGCTCGAGCGAGCACGATTTTAAGCGTCAAGTACTTGACGGGCGCCCGTACGACACTCCGAGAATTTTCATAATTTTTTCGTGCGCCCATGCCAGTCAGTGAAGCTGCAGGCCTGTCCGGAATGTTGAGACGAGCTCACAGAAATTTTCAGAACGCAGTTCGGAGTTCGCACGCGAGAGTTGGCCCGAAACCGGCCGGGGTGCCCAAGAGGGGGCCCAAAATTGAAATTTTAAAAGGTGCAAGTGGGGGGGGGTGACCTTTGGCACCCCCCCACAAAAAAAACGTGGATATGGAGGGGGGGCGGCGACTGAAAACAGCCGCCGAAAAAAACGCGACCCCCCCCCCCCAATCGATTGCAGGGCTTACACATAAGCCATAGCTACGAGCCTCCAGGCCGGATCAAGACATCATGCCGATCAAATCGCCGGTCTCCGCTCCCGCAATGGTGGAATGGTTGAAGAGAGAGAAAATCAGTCTTTCTCTCTCCTCTCTCTCTCTCCTCTTGGCCCCCGTTCGTGCTTGAAGGAATAGGATGGAGATGGACGGCCGGATGGATGCCGATTCTTGACGGGATGAAAGAGCAATGCAAAACCGTTGTAGATTGCTGATTCCAAGCAGAATTCATGGCTGGAAATCAATCGTGGGACGTGTCAAATTTAATGAAAAAACCCGCAAGACACGGTAATAATTGTTTTTACAAAGAAAATGGTCTTTTGATGCAAATTTGGTTGATAAAAATGTGTTCATATGGATTGAGTTTTGAGTATGTCGTGCTTTGAGT
Source organism: Lygodium microphyllum (assembly GCF_053477565.2). NCBI lineage: Eukaryota > Viridiplantae > Streptophyta > Polypodiopsida > Schizaeales > Lygodiaceae > Lygodium > Lygodium microphyllum. The sequence goes on along the minus strand of NC_141137.1, from coordinate 43,072,578 downwards.
TGGTTTCTAGCTGTTCATCATTTAAAAATCTGGAAAACATGTGTGGGATAGCAGAAAATAGGGAACCGAGACACGAAAAACCATAAAAATAAAGGAAAACAAGGGTTTTGGGCATATAAATGGGGAACACCGTCGATACACATCAACTAATCTTTCAATTTTGTTGCAAATGAACTAAGGGCCACAGCCCACAAACTGGTTTTCATTTTCAGCAATTTAAAAAAAATACAAGAAAATGAAGAAAATGGGGAAAAATGATAAAAACACCATGAAAAATAGGGGAAAAATACATTTGGGGCTACGAAAAATATAGAAAAATAGGATTTATGTTTGTTGATGTATAGCAAGGCTGGGGCATGAAGTTATGCTTCAGTTCAGCCTTGTTTATATGTTTTAGTGCGTGTTTCCTTCCTTTCTCCACATAAAATGACAAGGAAACCCTAAAAGAAATGAATGCAATGATGCACTATCAACGGGGAAGGGTAGAGTTGTGGAAAAAATGGTTAAATGACGCTGAGCATGAGGAATAATTTGCTGATTTTATATGCATTGCATCTAGGACGGAATAATAATGATAAGAATTAAAACCTAGTAGCACGAAGATCACTTCGGTGCTAGGTGTTGCAGCGAAGCACAAAGCGGTTAGAAAGAAAAGCATGAAAGAGATGTTTTGCACTTGCACGCTGCTGGTTTTTAAAATGTTTGAGCATTAGGCATCCACCTCTTTGCATGATCATTTTTGAGGAAATTAAAAGTATCAGAGTTAGCTCCTGGATATGCATAGCAATTGTTTTCAGCAGGCCTGTGACCCACCATTGAGAGTGTGAGGTTCCTATGCTGTAGGCTAGTCGTGGGATCATAAATGGGAAGTCAAGTAAGGACAACGGTACATTCCTGGATACGTTTATTTGGTACCTTGAGTGACGTTTGTGCGAAATGTCTAAATGTTGAGCGGCGCATCGAGGGGCCAATCCCCAAGGTGTAGGAGAGTCGCAGAGGGTTGACGGCATTCAGCCGTAGGAGGAACCCCATGTGTGTGTGATTCGAGCCTTTTGGCTATGTGAAAGGGACTCCCTCTGAGGAGCAATATTGGGTTAGGATCAGTTGGACTACAACGTATTACAAACGCAATGTTTAGGAAGGCAGAGATTTTGATAGACGCTCCTGGCCGCGAGGCCGAGGGGTTGTCTTGTGCGTAGTGACGAGGTCCGGCTAGTGCATGAGCCAGTGCCGGCCCGTTTTTAGGTCCATCAGTGGTGCGTCTGCCGGGAGCTGCTTAAAAGTGGCGGTTCTCCAATCCTGGTTGTTTAAGGACCAACTAGCAGTTTATGCCAAAGGATACTGAGCTTGATCCGTTATTTATTGATAAGCATCGTCTAGCAGAAATCCAAAAGCAAGAAAGAGACGAAAGAGCTAGGCGACGTGCTGAAATTTTTAGGAGATATTCCCCTAAGCGTAGCGGTGCTGAACCCTTACGAGGGAGTGGATCTAGTGGTCTTAGGACCACAAGCAGTAAGTTAGGAGAAGGTGGAAGCTCTAGTGCTCCCCTTTCTTCTATAAGTCAGTCCACGTCAAGTACGGGAGGTGTAACCCCAGCGTCCCCTATTCCTAGTACAAATCCAATCCGCGTCATGGCGCAGCCTATTGCAATTCCAGCAGGAACGACGGATTTGCCGGCTCTAGGTTACCCGCTACCCATTTTTAATGGGCTAGTTGAGGAAGATGCGGAACTCCACATTAGGGAGTTTCAAAAGCTGATGTTTAACTGTCGCATTCAAGAGGAAGGACATTTGATGATGTTCTTCAATATGACTCTCAAAGGAAGAGCCGCTATATGGTATCATGGTTTAGAAGCCGGAACCATATTGAACATTGATGCATTTTATGGAGCTTTTCGAAGGGAGTTTCCCCCTGAAAGGGGTGGGCAATATTGGTTGCGTGTACTCAACGTGACCCGCCAAGATCCACATGAGGATATTCGTGCTTATGCGAAGAAGATAAAAGAGGTCTTCCGTAAGTTGGACACCTCTATTCCTATCCCCGCAGCTGCCCAATTGCAATATTTTCTACATGGGTTGGACTTCAATATCCAATTGCAGTTGAGTAGTGTCCCCTTGGGGGATATAGACACTGCCATTACACGAGCACAAGAGGTGGAATCCCGACTACAAGCAGCTTATGCTTCTCGAGGCAATTGGAATATGGGTTTAGTATTGGGAAACAATATGGCAATAGCCAATGGCAGTAGTGGCTAAGGGATAGCGATGGCTAACCCTAATGGGAGAGGGAACATGATACAGAATGTCCCTCTATTACCAGCTCCCCCTAGCATGTCGATGCCGACGGGCAGCCAAATGGCTCCAAGTGGTGGAGGCCAGGCGGTCAATTCCAATACCATGCCTGTGACTCAACAGCCTGTGCCTAATCGAATTGTTAGGCCGATTGAAAGACATGGTAATGACCAAGGCTATGAGTCGAGTTCTTCCAATGTTCTTGGCGAGGTTAAGGACATGATGAAGCATTATACCGACATGATTACGGAGCAGTATCGACAAATAGCTGTTGATGTCAACTTCCTTAAAAAACAACAAAATTTGATAGGAAGTAGATACCCGGAGGAGGGTGCACCGTCGAGGTTTAGTTGCAAATGGTGTGGCGGGCAGCACTATCCAAGAAATTGCCCAAATGTTAAGTGCGACATTTGTGGAAAATCCGGCCATTTAGCAGCTACTTGCTGGAGTAAGATCAGTTCTCTCCAGCGTGGAAGTCGGTAACCAGGGCCTGTTAATCATCGTGCCCAAGGAAATGACCCCCAGCCAGAAAATGGGCCTAAACAAATACTTCAACGACCAAAGACTACAGTGGAAGAGCTACCAAGTGGTAGTGGGGTTAGTTTGATTGAGGCTGTACGCGTTAATGATGCTGAAACCTCTAATCTACGAGCTGTCCTTACAAGAGGTAAAAAGGGTAGAGAAGCCGACATGGATAAGCCTGTCGACGGAAACCCTAAACAAGGCGACAAAGGAACACAAGTTTTGGATCCTGCCCTAGAAGGGGGACCTTTGAAGCCCGTAGAGAGTAAAGCCGATAAGGAAGCACCAAAGAATAAGGTGAAAGTTAAGAAAGAGGCAATAAAGCCAGTTCAACGACCTAAAGAGCGGATGATTTGGCGTGAAAAGTGAGCTCTATCGAACTATCATGAATTCGATTTGGCGGGCTCTCTTTGCGAAGTCAAGCCGGATGTGAACCTTTTGCAGCTTATTAAGCTTTCCCCAGGAGTACGTAAGGAATTTAGAAAGATCCTACGTACCGGGTATATCGTAGAACCTTTGGGTATTGTGCGAGTTGGTGATGACTGGTTCGAGCATGCTGAGAAGCATTGCCCAAGGGTTGCAGCCTATGTCGATGGGATATTAGTAGATTATGCCATTGTCGACACGGGATCATCTGTTAACATTATGAGTTCTGAACTGATGGAAAGGTTAGGTCTTGCGATTCAGAAAGATACTTCCACAATTCTCAGAATGGCAGATGATAGTTTGAGACAGCCGGAAGGCTGCATTACTAAGGTCCATGTCACTGTTGCAAATGTAGAATGCATGTTGGACTTTAGGGTGATTCGTTTTGTAGGGCGGCCAAGTTACCAAGTATTACTTGGACGACCTTGGATCTTGCAAGCGGATTGCCAAGTGGATATACCCGCCGGTCGATTGATATTCGGCAGAGGTGCCCAGCGTGTGGTGGTTGATGCTTATCCTGAGTCCCCGCAGAGTGAGAGAGCTCCTCTATCTTCTACAGAATTGGAGACATTAGAAGATTTATCTGCCAGTGAGACATCATCGAGCGATGAGTCCAAAGAGGGATCCACCACGGAGGACATCTATCAGATCACTTTGAACGAGCCGATAGAGGCCCAAGATCGTATAAGAGATGCAGATGTTATCGAGCTAGACCTTGGTACGCTTGATGATTCGCGGCCCATCAAATTAGGCTCTATGCTCAGCACAGCAGAAAGAGAGGACTATGTGGCCTTGATCCAAGAATTCCGTGATATCTTTGCCTGGAGTTATGATGAGTTGAGAGGCATTCCTCCTAGTCTTGCTGTTCATACAATTCCGTTGAAAGAGGGCAGTCATCCTGTACGGCAGAAAGTAAGGCGTATGCCTTTCGAATTGAGGGACGGGCTGTTTGAGGAGTTACAGAAGCTTCGAAAAGCGGGTTTGATTTTTCCTGTGCAACACACGGAATGGTGTTCGCCAGTTGTGATTAGAAAGAAGAAGAATAATCAGATCCGTTTATGTGTAGACTTTAGGGAGCTGAATAAGCGGACAGTTAAGGACTACTACCCATTGCCATTTATTGACCAGATTTTGGATCAATTAGCGGGTAGGGAGATATATTCGTTTATGGATTGCTTTGCAGGATACAACCAAATGGCAATTGCAGAAGAGGACAAGTTGAAAACAACTTTCATCACTGTATTTGGTACTTTTGCTTACCACGTGATGGCTTTTGGTTTATGCAATGCGCCTGGTTCGTGGCAACGAACAGCCGATAAGACATTCGGTGACATATCCCCTGAAGATTTGAGGGTGTTTATTGATGACTTAGGGGCCGCCACCGTGAGGGAAAGGCAGTTGATCATTTTGAGAAAATGCTTTGAGCGCTGTAGACAATTTTGCATCGCCCTAAACCCACGGAAGTGCGCTTTTGGAGTACCTTATGGGCTATTGCTGGGCCATGTGGTCAGTTCGGTAGGAATTGCGACAGACCCCGAGAAGGTCAAAGTTATAGTTGCCATGGGTCCACCACGCACTCCGAAAGAAGTTCATAGCTTTCTGTCTTTGGTTGGTTACTACCGTAGATTCATTAACGCCTTAGCAGAAAGAACGTTGCCACTTACAAATTTATTGTCCTTTAGCTGTTCGTTTGTATGGGGTGACCCTTGTAAGGTAGCATTCGAGGATGTGAAACAAGAGCTAGCAAGAGCGCCCGTTTTAAAAGCACCTAAAAGAGGTGAGGTGTTCTATATATTCTCAGCAGCCACCGTGTATAGTATCAGCTGCTGTTTAGCCCAATTTTGGGAAGAGAAGTGGTACCACCCGATTGCTTTTGCTAGTCGGAAGCTGGGGGTATCCGAAATCAATTACACCTACATGGAGAAGCTGTGTCTAGCGATGGTCTTTGGGACCAAGAAATTCAGGCATTACATTCTCTATGAGAAAGTCGTACTTTATACGAAGGCGGAGGGACTTCGACTGTTGATGAATAAGTTACAGCCGCCTGATCGTTTAGCGAAGTGGTTGATCACTTTGCAGGAATTTGATTATGAAATCAAGAGTAAGCCACCAAGGTTGCAAGGCATCGTGGAATGTCTTGTGGACTTTGGGGAGCCGAAAGAATCTGTGGCTGAAGGTAGTGACATGGAGTCGTTATTTAAAATAGATACGGCATCTATTCCCTCCTGGTATGCTGCAATAACGCATTATTTATCAACGGGAGAGGCGGGATCTGAGTTATCTAAGGCTGAGAAAAGGAAAATTAAGCAGCAAGCGTTAAAGTTTGCCTTGATCGCAGGTACATTATATCGGCAAGGGGTTGATGACATCTATCGCCGATGTGTGATGCCTGACGAGGTGCCATTCATTTTGGAAGAGTGCCATGATTCTGCTTGCGCTGGCCATTTTGCTGGATGACTCACAGCACAAAAGGCTTTAAGAGCAGGTTATTGGTGGCCTGCCATCTTCCAGGATGCGTTTGCGTATGTTAAGCGATGCGATATTTGCCAACGACATGATAGTCGAGAGAATAGGAAACGACCACTCAACCCTATTATGGCGATACTTCCGTTTGAGAAGTGGGGAATAGATTTTGTGGGTCCTATTACTCCGTCGTCGACTACACAAAAGCGATACATCATTGTAGCAACTGACTACTTCACAAAGTGGTCAGAAGCACGTGCAACAAGGAAAGATGATGCTAAAGAAACTGCTAGTTTCCTTTTAGAGCAGATAATATGCCGGTTTGGTCCACCGAAAGAATTAGTGTCGGACAGCGGAACTCATTTCCTGAATAAGGTGATCAAAGGTTTGACAGAGATGTGGAACATCAAGCACAACAAGACAACCCCATATAACCCGCAAGCCAATGGGCAAGTTGAAAGTACCAATAAGCAGCTTGTGGGCATCCTGTCCAAAATTGTATCGGAAAAGAAATGGGATTGGGATAAAAAGTTATACGTGGCAGTGTGGGCCTATAATACGACTTTCAAACGAGCCACTGGCCATACCCCGTTCAAGTTAGTATATGGGGAGGAGTGTGTCTTGCCTTTAGAGATTGAGCTGCCGACTATTCGGTTTGCCATCAATCATTCTTTGAGCGATGAAGACGCTCTTTTTGAGCGTTTGACGACACTGGCACATTTAGATGAGCTTAAGTTGCAGAGCTTATTGCACCAAGAAGTGGCGAAGCGCCGAATGAAGAAGCTACACGACCTCAAAGCCAAGAAATACACCTTCAAGAAAGGACAGCTTGTTCTGCATTATGACGCACGACGTGAATTATTCCCAGGCAAGCTAGAACCCAAATGGGATGGGCCTTATAAGATCGTTAGGATAGGAAAGAATAAATCTACAGTGTTGTTAGCTGACCTTGAGGGGATAGAATTTAAAAATAAGGTTAATCTTAATAAGATTAAACCTTATTATTTCTGATTGCACTAATGCTATGACTGCCTTGCAGGTCTAGGCACGATTGATCAAGCATCTGCAAGGAAATTGTGATAGAGGTTGATGGGTCGGCTGATCCCTTATTTAGAACACCCATATTTGGAACAGAGATATCATCAGGGAAAGCTCATTTGGTGGAGCAAAGGATACAAGGTGATTGAGCAAGAAGGCGGGACATTCATTTGGGAAATCAAGGTCTTCTGCCATCACTGCCTACAAATTTTGACGAGCATCCCTGTTGAATTCAATGATGATGGAGGGATGGAGCCTACAGTCCACCCGTTGAATATGCTGAATTTCGATTACCATAATTACGAGTAGAGTTCAGGATGGCAGAATATGTAAACCCTTTATGGACGTACACCTTGTACTTTGATGGGGCGTCCAGTGGTCCATGCAAAAAAGGAAGCGTAGGAGTTGTTATCCGAGACCCCCGACGACGCATTGTCATGAAGTTAGCTGCTTATCTCGGGGCGAATTTTACTAATAATATGGCCGAATACAAAGCCCTGATCATGGGTTTGAATATTGCAAAAAAGGGGGGTATCCGCCAGTTGTTGGTGAAAGGGGACTCTCAGTTGGTTTTAAATCAACTCAATGGGACGTACATGGTGCGGAACCCGATCCTTTGTATGTACCATCACACTGCCATAGCCCTGCTAGACGAATTCGATAGAGTGTCTTTTCAGCTGATTCCACGGAATTGGAATCAGTTTGCCGATTCATTGGCTAATCTTGCGTATGAAGAGGACCTCTTCTTTAATTGTGGCCCTTGTCACGATATATCTATTGATGGTGATACAGGACCTGGTCGTTTGTGGGGTATGCTTTCTGAACATGCCCTCTTTGGCAGACGATGGTTGATTTGGGTGATGCAAAGGGTAAGCGAGACGCATCTACCTTTATTATCGGGGACCCACAGACTGATTAGACGACATGTGATGCGAACACCTCTTGCGATATACGCAGGGGGGATAGGTCATAATTTAATGCACCTAGTTTAGGGCTACGAGCCTTTGTTCCCCTGGGAATGGTATGCTTTGATGTCTATCATGGTTGTTTCCAGGTGGATGTTCTGCATAGTATTGGTTTATTTCATTAGGCCAAGAGGGCCGATTCAGTTTTGTAGCAAAGTCATGTCTGATTTCATTAGGCCAAGAGGGCCATTTTCCTGTCTAGTGTGGGTGCGTTTAATTGGGTTTTTGTTGAGTGTTGTGCTGGACAGGTTTCGTGGTTCGTGGAATTTGGTGGAGCCTGGAGGAGCCTTTGCTGCGATGGAAGCTTCTTGTGGCCACTCCAGGTGATATTTCTCCTTTACGAGTACCTTTCTTTCCTGTTATATGTGTATTTGTACTTGTCGAGGGGATCTATTTTTTTTGGGGACCAGCAACCAAGGCATGAAGTCCCAGGTTTAGGCTAAGTATGTTTGAGGGAGGTCGGAGTAGTCATTGCCTCCTGTAAAGACATTGTTAGACATTGAAAGACCTGTTTTAGAAGGAAGCCCTAGTGGCTCTGTTCTACTAGCCTGCTAGGCAGCCGTTCTAGGAGTTCCTGTTAGTAGTGAGGCAGTTAGAGAAGCCTGCTAGAAGATAATAATAATGATGCCAAGAAATCCTGAATATCCCAAAAGATGAATATAAATGAGAAGGTGTGTAAAAAGGGGTTCTAACCCCTATCAAAGAAAAGAAATGAAATAAAAAAAATATAAGCAGTTGCTCATTGCCTTGCGAAGGCCTGGTAGGTTCCTAGGGACGAGTCAGACCCGGGGCCGATACCTTGTCTTCCTAGGGGTGGCTTCTTGCTGGAAAAATAATATCAAAACAAGGAAGGTTGGAGCGAAAATAAAAGTGAGCGTTTGAAAAGGATTAAGTGTCGCCTTGCGAGGGCTTGGTAGGTTCTTGGGTGCCGAGACAGGTACCGAGACCGATGCCCTGTTCTCCTTGGGTCACTACGCTCAGCTCCCTCCTTTTTACATGCCCAAGTATGTTCATCCCATAAAAATCCTAAAAGAAGAAATGGACTGAAAGAAAATATCCTTTGCTCAGGCTATAGGAGTCCTCGCCTTGTAGGAGCTCCTAGTGGTGTTGTCTTTAGTTGGTAAGTAGTTCAGACTACCATTTAGGGCAACCTCTTTGACAGTTCTTTTTAGTTTGGCTGTGTTGGAGCAGCTGGTTAGTGATTCACTTCGGATCTTCTGTTAAATGATGCTAGGCCTACTCCTTGTGGATGTCATGCCTTGGTTCTGTCTAGGGGTAGGGGGAGCATTGTGCTGAGTTTTATGATGATAATTGTTTTGTGTTAGTTTGATGCTTCTTTGGTTGTTTATGCGCAGATATGTTCGTGGGTTCGACGGACTGAGTCGTCCTATCCTGTGGTCGCCAATGAAGGATGGATTTTAGGCCCCGGAACATGCCTAAAAATAGGAGAAAAATATGGAAATGCGGGGGAAAATGCTCAACCACGAAGGCGGCAGCTCGAGCGAGCACGATTTTAAGCGTCAAGTACTTGACAGGCGCCCGTACGACACTCCGAGAATTTTCATAATTTTTTCGTGTGCCCATGCCAGTCAGTGAAGCTGCAGGCTTGTCTGGAATGTTGAGACGAGCTCACAGAAATTTTCAGAACGCAGTTCGGAGTTCGCACGCGAGAGTTGGCCCGAAACCGGCCGGGGTGCCCAAGAGGGGGCCCAAAATTGAAATTTTAAAAGGTGCAAGTGGGGGGGGGGGTGACCTTTGGCACCCCCCCACAAAAAAAACGTGGATATGGAGGGGGGGCGGCGGCTGAAAACAGCCGCCGAAAAAAACGCGACCCCCCCCCCCCAATCGATTGCAGGGCTTACACATAAGCCATAGCTACGAGCCTCCAGGCCGGATCAAGACATCATGCCGATCAAATCGCCGGTCTCCGCTCCCGCAATGGTGGACTGGTTGAAGAGAGAGAAAATCAGTCTTTCTCTCTCCTCTCTCTCTCTCCTCTTGGCCCCCGTTCGTGCTTGAAGGAATAGGATGGAGATGGACGGCCGGATGGATGCCGATTCTTGACGGGATGAAAGAGCAATGCAAAACCGTTGTAGATTGCTGATTCCAAGCAGAATTCATGGCTGGAAATCAATCGTGGGACGTGCCAAATTTAATGAAAAAACCCGCAAGACACGGTAATAATTGTTTTTACAAAGAAAATGGTCTTTTGATGCAAATTTGGTTGATAAAAATGTGTTCATATGGATTGAGTTTTGAGTATGTCGTGCTTTGAGTTGGTTTCTAGCTGTTCATCATTTAAAAATCTGGAAAAACATGTGTGGGATAGCAGAAAATAGGGAATCGAGACAGGAAAAACCATAAAAATAAAGGAAAACAAGGGTTTTGGGCATATAAATGGGGAACACCGTCGATACACATCAACTAATCTTTCAATTTTGTTGCAAATGAACTAAGGGCCACAGCCCACAAACTGGTTTTCATTTTCAGCAATTTAAAAAAAATACAAGAAAATGAAGAAAATGGGGAAAAATGATAAAAACACCATGAAAAATAGGGGAAAAATACATTTGGGGCTACGAAAAATATAGAAAAATAGGATTTATGTTTGTTGATGTATAGCAAGGCTGGGGCATGAAGTTATGCTTCAGTTCAACCTTGTTTATATGTTTTAGTGCGTGTTTCCTTCCTTTCTCCACATAAAATGACAAGGAAACCCTAAAAGAAATGAATGCAATGATGCACTATCAACGGGGAAGGGTAGAGTTGTGGAAAAAATGGTTAAATGACGCTGAGCATGAGGAATAATTTGCTGATTTTATATGCATTGCATCTAGGACGGAATAATAATGATAAGAATTAAAACCTAGTAGCACGAAGATCACTTCGGTGCTAGGTGTTGCAGCGAAGCACAAAGCAGTTAGAAAGAAAAGCATGAAAGAGATGTTTTGCACTTGCACGCTGCTGGTTTTTAAAATGTTTGAGCATTAGGCATCCACCTCTTTGCATGATCATTTTTGAGGAAATTAAAAGTATCAGAGTTAGCTCCTGGATATGCATAGCAATTGTTTTCAGCAGGCCTGTGACCCACCGTTGAGAGTGTGAGGTTCCTATGCTGTAGGCTAGTCGTGGGATCATAAATGGGAAGTCAAGTAAGGACAACGGTACATTCCTGGATACGTTTATTTGGTACCTTGAGTGACGTTTGTGCGAAATGTCTAAATGTCGAGCGGCGCATCGAGGGGCCAATCCCCAAGGTGTAGGAGAGTCGCAGAGGGTTGACGGCATTCAGCCGTAGGAGGAACCCCATGTGTGTGTGATTCGAGCCTTTTGGCTATGTGAAAGGGACTCCCTCTGAGGAGCAATATTGGGTTAGGATCAGTTGGACTACAACGTATTACAAACGCAATGTTTAGGAAGGCAGAGATTTTGATAGACGCTCCTGGCCGCGAGGCCGAGGGGTTGTCTTGTGCGTAGTGACGAGGTCCGGCTAGTGCATGAGCCAGTGCCGGCCCGTTTTTAGGTCCATCATATGCACATGGGTTAAGATAGTTATAGTGTGAGATTTCAATGAAATGAGGAGATCTATAGCTAAACATATAGCTCAATAAATTGGAGTAAAACCAATGAAGGCATAAAAAATATTTATGAAGGAAGAAAATGAGATTAATAAATGTGGATTTAATATTGATAAACATGGATCTAGAGCATGGCTATGGAGGTTGAAAGACAAAGACTAAACTCATGAAGACATAGATAGGAACAATGACTATCACACAAGTGAATTAGGTTCCAAGATTAAATACTTGGACTCATAAACACAATCTTGTTTATATGGACAATTACAGTGACACTTAACTAAAAGGACAAAGGAAAACAACATTCATTAAAATGATAAGAAAGTACAATACTTTATAGGCTCATGGTGGTTTCCTTTTTCTCCACTATACCTATGGGATTTAGGCATCTCTTCCTAGATTGCTTGCATATCTCTTACCCACTAGTCCATACAAAGAGGGATACAAACAGGTGTGATTGCAAAACTCTTGAAATCCCTCCTCAATCACAACTTAAAAGGCTTAAAGTGTGTAGAGGCTGTAGTGAACAACCACTTCCAAAGTGTGGGCACACGACAAACATGGTAATCATCTAGATATTGTCGCAAACAAGGCTAAGTGTGGGCACAAAAAACATGGTGGACATCCAGAGGCTTCACAAAGTGTACAAAGGCTATAGTGCCATACATTACATGAGGATTTTTACAAAGCTTGTGAAAGGAGCACTAAGGTAAGTACATACAAGACTTGTAATGGCTTGTAGAGTGAGATCCAAATGCAATTGGGAGTCCAAATAGGCCCATTGTAATGCAGAGGTAGGACGCATCATGCCATCGATGGATCTTCTCATTATATATTCACCATGGGCCTTTTCCAATGCAAAAGTAGCATGGGGTCCATCGCCACATTGAATGGCTGATGAATCCCATATGTAAATGTATCTACAGCCACTACATATGATACTTTTGATATTGATTTTTCAGTATTCATAATATGATACTTTTGCTATTGATTTTTCAATATTCATATGCTATTCTTATCTCCTAGCACTTTAGAAAAGAAGTCCTTATTTTACTTCAAAGGTTTATGTTGATCACCCTTTTCTTCAAAAATACAAGCTCACATGCATCTCTAACAAGCTCTATCTATACCTTTCTCCTTGTTCTTTAGTAGGTTGGCACTTTTCTTCTTCTAGCATGCAGATTTGTGGTACTTCTCTTCTTCTTGATCCATGTGTAAGCCCTTTTTTCTCCCCCTTTTTAAATTTCTATGATGGCCTCCTCCTAGAGCTCCCCCTTCATTCAACCTCATGTTTTCGCATCGTAGAATTTGCTAGACTTCCTCTTCTTTGGGTAAGTTTTTATTTTTTCACACCCACCTTTTTCTTCACAAGGGTTCATAATGCATCAAGTCCTTCGTGAGTACATACCTCAGCTTACTATGACTTTCTTGGATGATGTGCCCGTTAAGGGGTGTGCAAAAGAAGAGAAGGATGAGAGTCTAAATGAGGAGGGATGCAGGTTCTTTGTGGTTGATCATATTTCAGCTTGTGAAGAGATTTTGGCCAGGTTAGAAGAAGTGAACTTGACACTATCAGGGCAAAAATTTGTTTTTGGAGTAAATGAGGTTGTCATTGTTGGATATATGTGTGGCTATTATGCCAGCAAACCTTCACCTGAGAAGGTGGATGCTATAGGCAAGATTACACAGTATTGTTCTACCACTTTAGAGGTACGGAGATTCATTGGAGCCTGTGTGTTTTACATGATTTGGATACCCCATTTTGCACACATAGCAGATTGTTTATATCAGCTGCTTCGAAAGGGGCAAATTTTTTTTTGGGATGAGAGCCACACTAGAGCCATGCAGAAATTAAAGAAGTTATTGTAGATTGCTCCTACTCTCAGGAAAGCGGATTATAATTGCAGAAGGCCTATTGTATGATAGTTGACACTAGTCGAATTGGCATAGGTTGGGCTGTGGGTCAAGATGATGCAGATGGAAACAGGTATGCTATTCGGTTTGGGGCGAAAGTCCTAAACGAGAGATAGAGGAGGTATCCGCAAATTAAGAGGGAATTACTGGGAATTGTTACGGCTCTCAAATGTGACAAGAAGTACTTTATTGGAGCCTTAGTTGTGGTAGAGACAGATTGCTTACCATTGATAAGTATGATTACGAGTTGCTCTACTTTGGATATAGCTATGCTGAGATGGATTGAATACATCAAGTCATTGAATCTAGAATTTAAACACATAGCACGGAAGGATAATCCAATGGCGGATATGCTGTCTAGAGCCAGATATGATGATGAGGAGACACTACTTGCAGAAGAGGATGATGCAGAAATTTCAGCCACTATGGTTGATCATGTTTGCCATGTCTATGATATTGTGGCTTTTAGAGAAGAACTCTATGTTGGAGATTGGTTGCAGATTGGAAAATATCTTAGTACACTAAGCAAAAGAGATGAATGGATAGATGAAGAGTTCAAGAAGATCAGAAGAAAAGCTTATGGTTATTTTCTCAAGGACGGATTTCTTTGGAAGCACCCGAAGAAAAGAGGTGGATTACCCTTACGGGTTGTCTACGATAAAGAGACCTAGTTACAGGTGATGAGGGAGTTTCATGAGAGCCCTTGGGTTGGTCATAGAGGAGTGTGGGATACTTATGAGAAAATCAAGGAAAAATATTGGTGGAAAGGCATGTACAGAGATGTTTCTCACTTTGTATAGACTTGTAGAGACTGTCAGATGTATTCCGTAGTGTGTCATCGAGATGAGCTTCATCCGACCTATCCGCTATGCATTCATTACAAGTGGATAGTTGACTTGGTTACTATGCCTATGGGTCTATGGCAGATGAGGTATATTGTTTTGGCTAGAGAGGATCTTACCAATCATGTTGAGGGCAGACCTTTGAGAACGAAGACTACTAGTGCAGTGTGTAAGTTCTTATTGGAAGAAATTTTCTACAGGTATGGCTGTGTGGGTAAGATCACTGCTGATCATGGTGAATTGGATGTAGATGAAGCTAGGGAGTTTTTCTCTCAACTAGGGTATACAATCCAGAGGGAAATGGAAAGAGTAAAAGAGGGCATCAGCCCCCCCGATAGTGAAAGCATTACCCAAAGCATGCAGAGGACAGATTGGATAATGGCCGAGACTTCTACCATTTTCTTTGTGGGCTGATCGTACAACTCACAGTATTACCATTTTCTTTGACTTGGTCAGTTTTACCTTGGCAGGAGGATTTGACGAGAGAGGAGCTCTTAGCTCTTCGGATCCAGCAATTGGAGAGAAGACTAGAGGATATTCAGCTAGCTATTGACAGGTTGAAGGTTGCTAGACTTAGAAATAAGGACAGATTTGACAGCAGGCAGCGCTTGCGGCCTAGAGCAATAAAAGAGGGAGACTGGGTATTAGTCTTTGATAGCAGTCTTGAAAATCAGCATGCTACACTTTGTAAGATGGTGAAAAGATGGTTTGGACCGTACATAGTCAGACATGTCTTTGATAATGCGACATATGAGCTGACAAAATTGGATGGGACAGCGCTTAGAGTGCCCATTGCAGGAAAAAGAATCAAGATTTTCAAGAAAAGAGATGATGAGGATTATGCATTGGAAGAATTTGCAAGAGAAGAGCAACGAGAAGAAACTCCAGTAGAAGAGACAGAAGATATGACAGATAATCTTGCTGATATATTGGAAATACACAATGAAGAGATTGATCTGTTTGTGGATCTCGACGACAATGATCATGGGTAGTTGGCCTATCTGGAGGATGCGCAGGATTAGAGGGGGTGGATGTTGTACTGCTGCGCATCCGAGGTGTGGAATCCACCAAAAATTTGTGTGTGTGACATTTGTTACTTTGCACATATTTAGTTGTTGTGTTTGCATTTTTGTTCTGCGTACCAGTATAGTGGAGAGGAGTTTGGAAATGAATATATTTGTGGGAAGCATAGTGCTGGATATGTTTGGGAAGTTTGGATTAGTTTCAAAAGCACTAGAAGATCGATTACCATCTACCTTGGATCTTGCAATGGAGGTTCTTGAAGTTGAAAAGCTAAGCACTGCAACTTGGACTGCAATTATTACAGGATATTCAAATTATGGGTATGGTCATTTACATGGGGCTTGCGTCTGAGCTATTTATCTGCAAGTGTCTCATTGACTTGTATGGGAGATGTGGGTATGTCAAAGAGGCTTGTTGCATCTTTGACAGAATGCCAGAACAGGATACTGTGACATGGAGTGCCATTATTGAAGCCTATGCCCAGCATGGGAGAAGGGAGGAAGCTCTTTAACTTTTCAAGCAAGCACGAGATGTAGGACTAGTGTTAAATCAAGCTGTAGTTGTTAGCATCTTAAAAGCATGTGCAAGTACAAGTTGCCTGATGCAAGGCAAACTAGTCCATGCCTTTATCATTGAAGATGGACTACAGTTTAATGTCGTGGTTGCTGGTGCTCTTATTGACATGTATGTAAGGTTATATCCATGCTGGAAAGCCACCCTCAAGCTAATCATACCCAACAAAGAGGAGAAGGCCGCTTTTCTGAAGGAGAAAAAGCGGGCTGGGCCGCCTTTTCTGAGAAAAATGGGAGCTGTGGATCCGATTTTTTTGGAGAGCAGCGATGACGAGAATGGTGGCAAATGGCCCGAAATGGTTCGAAAGCCTCTAGATCCTAAAATTGAAGGCTACTCCTGTTGAGAAAGAAGTCCTCTCTATACTCACCGTTCTTGCTTCAACAATCAAAGAGGAGTCAAAGATGGCCTTTGGTCGAGCAAGTTTGTATTAAGAATTGAGATGAACAGAGACTGGGTGACAACTGCACCAGAAGTTGCTAAAACAAATATAGCAGATGCTGAATTTATTATCTTGGCATCAGATGGCCTTTGGGATTATGTTAAAAGGTTATAAGTCATGCTGGAAAAGCAGAGGTTATGTGTGGAGATCATCGTCCATATGGAAAGAGCAAGTCTGCTCTTAATAAGATTAAAAAGAATAAGGCAAGCTGGAGGATGGATAAACAATGGGCGTGTTTCTGGAATCCTATTAGTTTCACGTGATTTTGGAGATATTAAACTGAAAACACAATGCCAAGAGTAATTCAATTCTAATCTACTTCTGCAGCCTGGTGCAGAAAGCAAAAGGGGGCTGTATTCGGCGCTTATTGGTGAAACATCTTTGGCTTTCTGGTTATGATGCAGCTATCTGCACTTCTAAGTGGCAGAATTATGGCAAAGGCTTCTGGAGGAATTGGAGAAGCTATTGCTCGGTGATATTTTAGAGATGTTGTTGAAGGACTCATGTACCTTCTCAAGCAGAATGTCATTCATGGTGATATCAAGCCCAAGAACGTTCTTGTAAGTAGGGAAGGCAGGATCAAAATTGGTGAATTTTGGCATAAGCCAAACCTTTAAGGATAACAATGATGAGATACACAGGTCCCTAGGTACACCTGTTTTCACAGCACCTAAATGCTGCTCTGGCTCTGTATATCATGGCAAAGCAGTAGATATTTGGACATTGGGAGTCACACTTTACTGTATGCTTTTTGGCAGCTACCCTTTCATTGGTGATACTTTGCAGGATGTACCACAAGCTTCAAACCCAAATGTAATAAACCTTCTTCAAGGCTTGTTATGTAAAGGATATTGATGGAAATAAGATGGTGAATGAATTTGTTAGACAGTGTGCGATTGGTCGTGGGAGTTACGAAAAAGTGGTTCTACATCGCAGCTTAATAGACGGGACCCTTTAAGCTATTAAGGTGTTTCGCAAAACTTGTCTTCGCAAAGTTCAAGTCGCACCATTACAGACAGCCATGACAAATGTTCTGAGAGAGAAATCGGGTGAAAATATATGGGTCAAGGTCTGCACAATGCATGTATGTAAGCTTGAGGGGTAGGAGGGAATTTGGAATATACTTGTGATGTTAATGGATCTCTTCCGCCACTTTAGGAAGCTATGCAAACCTCCCTTTGCTTCATACATATATGATGGATTCTGGTTTGGCTTTCATGATCATTGTTTTCAAGCTAGCCATTATTCTTTCAAGCTGATTGTTTGATCTGCCACTGTGGAGCTCAGTACACACATTGTTTTGGTGTCGCAATAGAGAGGAACATCTTGATGTTGCTATTGTATTTGATATCTTAATGCCATTTCAATCTGAGGTAGCACTGATGGAGCTAATATTTCAACAAGAGCATCCTGAGCATTTCTATAGTGTAGTGGCTGTCAAAGTTCCAGCATTTCTCCAAGAGCCACCTATTAATTTATTGTTATGGTGGAAGTTTTTCTTGCCTTGAATGATGAATGATCCTACCCCTGGTAATCTGCATGTCAGACATGTAATATTGTGTACATATATATTGTGGACAAGTTCTGTATAGCAGATAATTTCTGCAGAGGGGAATAGTCGAAATCTTGTTTCAGTTTTCTATGAGTAAGTAGTTTAGAATCTTCAGGGAATGATCTGAGGCTTCTGCAACAAGCAGAGTGAAGGACTTCAGTTTTTGAGAAGCTAGTTTATAAATCAGATTTGTTTCCTTTATGAAGCTAAAGCTGTTGATGTCGAGCAAGTTGATTATAGGGCCATTATCCGAAATTGAGGTGATCTTCTTTCAAATTGAAACGTGATCTTGCTTGATTGATCTTCTATCCTGAAATTAGTCAAGGTCCTCTGTGGGGTCACGACTTTGCTTTCGAAAACCCTTTGACAGTGCCCATCAAAAATTGATGATAATTTGAATACACGCTATCCTCCAATGCTTCCCACTGCCACCGCTGCTTGCTCTACACATCAATTGAAGCATTCACAATTGTTAGAAAAAATAATACAATTAAACTGAAAAAAGTGAATACCTAGCAGTCTTCAGCTACATAAATAAATTGGTTAGAAATCAATCCTAACCTTAATTTATTATGAGTGTGCACTCTAAACTCATAAACGTTTATTAATTTAAATATGTATTTTGCGGAATCACCCGCTATGGAATCACCCATGTACACATAAAATTAACAAAACGCCCGAAAAGGATAGGCATCCCCATCGACTTCTCGCACAAAGAATCCACTTTGTGTATGAGCCCCAGTAATAAAATTTTATGGAATCCATCGCAAAACCTCACGGAATCCACCCTGGCATGGAATCCACCATGGAATATGCCTCCTGGCATCACATATCAACCAACTTTGCCTCATGCTTAGTTTGGATTGGGTAAATATCAACATGCGGATTCCAAGGGATGCATCTTATAGAAAATGTAAGGTACTACATGAGTTCAAAATAAAGGGTATTTTTTTCAACTAAAAAAGGGGTCATTTTATGGCCTTATAGCATGTAAAGAAAGGGTATTTCTTAATACCCATTGAATGCACATTATATAAGTGATTTCTTATAGGTGCACTCCCCTAGTCAAGGCTCTTATGATGAGATGAACTATTTTCACATAAAATAGTGATGCCAAAGAAAGATATAGATCACTAATAAGGGTTGTAGATGATGAGTTTCATAGGTACTCTCGTACAATTTTAACTGTAGGAAGAGTATGCTATAAGGTCTCCTTCTTCAGAATACCTCTAATTGCAACAATACTATCATCCATAATAAGGTATGGTAGCTTCAATATGGGGGTTGTAGTTAGGCATTTCTTAAGCTTGACAAAGCTCACCTTTGCATTAAGAGCCCAAATTGACTTGCTTGTTTAGTGAAGTTGTAAATGGGATGGGGTGAAAACAAATCTCTTGATGAAGATCTAGAGCCACCCTCTAAGACCACATAATTTTTGAGTCTTATTGGTCATTTGACGTGAGGGATAATCTAGTTCATCTTTAACCTTGGAAGTTCTACTAGTATTCTATGTTTGGTATCTTAGGTTCTCTACATCAACATAATAGTCCATCAAATGCCAATGTCATTTGTAATCACAATTCAGACTTTTCTACATAAAGTACTCTTAGGGCATGATTACTTTGAACATAATTATCATGATCAATAATCAAATGTAGAAGTTCTTTATCTCCAAAGCTCTTTGTAAAAGTAGCCCATAACATAAAGCATTAAGTCACTCATGCAGACTTGATAAGGGTCATTGGAAACCCGAGGCAACTAATCGTAATCTAATTTAATACACAAAGAATTAACCTTTTGTAATGAAACTAAGCTACTTGTTTTGTGAGGTCTTCATATGGGTCCTAGAAAATGCAAGGCTGCTAGTCATGATGTAATTCAACACACAAATACTTTATCTTTTTCAAACAACTAACTAAAATTTTTAAATCTCCTAGATGTTACCTAATACTATAGGAGGCGCACCCTAGCTACTCTGGGGGGTGATTTTGTGAGGAACTTTCTAGGAGCTTGAATCAAGGCTTAGAACAAAATAAACCTCTTGTACTTATTCATGATAAGGACACAAAGTCTTGCATGTGCTTAATAATGATGGAAAGATTTTGGAAGGAATCTTTTATTTTGAGCATACTTTCCTCATCATGAGGGTACAATTATTGTAGAACGGTTCAAGTCTTCATGAGGTTTTTTAATGACGCTATCGCAACACATAGGGTTGAAGGTCACCACAAGGGTTTGGCAAGAGAAGAATGTATGGGGGTTCAAGAGCTTAGACTCTGCAGATGGTAGAGATAAGAGAAGGGTATTCTGTAGAGTAAGAAGTGAATTAAAAGAAGAATGTTGTAGCTGATTCTCTGAACATGGCTGAAGTTATCAGCCCCAAATCATCCCAAATATCTTCCAAAATTCACCTTTGATGATAGCATAAACTTTCCCTAACACGGTGTCGGTGCGTTTGGTGTCGAGAGTCCACCATGAGGATAAGAGACAATAGGGTGAAGGTAGATTCAAGGAGAGGAGTAGATGGAAGAGAAGGGGTTTGAAGAAATTGAAGATGTAGAGGAATACTCCCAAAAAGAAGTAGAAAATGTAGAAGAATACTAACATGGATGAAGCATGCTAGTTTCTTTCAACATTATGAGAATGTATAACTCTAATAGACAAAAAAGTATATAAAATAATACCTTCCTCTATGCTGCTCAGATCGCCAATCTGATGCTTCCATTGGGTCTGAAAGGGGGGGCAAAATACCAGCACACCTGGCCAAAATTCTGGTAGATCACTCCTTCTTCATCTCCCCCTTTCGAGTGTTGTTTACTGCGTGAAAACAGTGATCCGGCCTTGTGTGATTTCTTCAATCTCTCTTTTTACATAAAATCCTCTCAAATTGGCTGAAATCTACATGCTTTCTTTTATATGTCATCCTAATCTAGAAGTTGTCTATAGTTTTATGGATTTTTACAAGAGATAATATCTAAAATATCAAAAATTGGCTAAAACTTGTCCAGAAATCTAATATTTTTGAGCCATGAACACTAACACTAATGTCTAAAATGGCATTGGCTCTCTAAATCAATAAGAAATTACATGGTGTGCGCATAGTGGTATGACAACGCTAGAGATTGCTAGGCACAAAAATGTTCCTAGTTAATATCTTGTATTCAAGATTGTATTCAAGAGGTGCAAGATCTTTGGTATCTACTTTGTATATTCTTAGTAGATAGTGGAGCAGGATGTCTTGAGATGAGACATAAGGAGAATATTAAATGCAATTTTATATGCATAAGAACATATATTAGTGAAATAAGGATTCTCAATAATGATTTTTCTTTTTTGGTTATATTAGGATAATGTTACATCTATCAAATTGGCATATGTATACAAGGGATTAATGCCATTTTGATTCAAGGAAACGATGTCATCATGATACATTTGTTTGTTGAGCTATTCGTGGAGCATGCCAACTAGAAACATATCACCTTAGTTTGGAGAATGTGCAATTTGGAGGCTACTTGTAGGCTACTATAGCCAAGAAGAAGATTATGATGATTAGGAATACATGTAGATAGAAGGAGAGGTTGATAGTCGATGTTTTTGAGAGTCCATGAGGCTACAATGCGTCCTATTTAGGTACTGTTATGATAGCCTATATAAGCATGATGGAGGGACTAACTTGAGAGGAAGAGACGCTAAACATATATGATTTATTTGTGAGGAGGATTCTTTCATTTTTAGTAAGATAGTGTTGAAGGATGTTTTAGCTTATCTAAAGGAGGAGATAGTATGCCTATTTAGAAGAAGGTACACATTGTTTTACTTGTCTAAGAGGGGGGGGACTATTTTGGATGGAAAAGAAGAAAGAGAAAAAAGTTATGATCTAAATGAGGAGACAATATATAATTAGCCCTCTTGCATGAGCATATGAGACAAATAGACCTTAGGTACATGGACCTGATTTGAGAGAAGAAGTAGTGTTTATGATATTGTTATTCATGAAACAAAGTTCATGTTCAAGAGTGGAAGATCCTACTTGCAACTTGCAAGTAGGAGGTGAAGTTCATGCTTTGAAGTCGAAGTGAAGCTACATGTGTGTAGACATTGAGTCTCCATGTGAGTGTTCCTTTATGTGTATATACTCCTGGACTATTTGGTTGCTCTTGGAGATCATTCTTGCTCCTGTCTTTTAGGATGTTTATGTTTCTAATACATGAACCATGGATAGATACCAATGCCTTTGTCTACTATGAGCATTATAAATATGAGGGGAAAATCATATCCTTAAAGGAAAATGGTTGTCTTGATAGTCCCCAACATCATGTCAACTGCTCTAAGATACACCCATAGTAATGTTTGTGCTAACTTTCTAAAGGAATAATTCATAAACATAGAGTCTCCCTGATATTCTAGGTCTATCCAATAGTATTCAATAAAACTCTATGATGTTGTCACCTTGTTTATGAGTTATAAGAGGTCTATTTGATTTTGTATTGGTTTTATGACCACATGATTAGATCCACTATTTCTCATGCATTTTATTGAGATGTCATCATTCTCATGTATAATTGTTTGCCTTAAAACCAATTATAACTCCATCCTAGTCAACCTCTTCAATAACCCTCCCACACTTAATGTATGCATCATGGACCCTAATCACTTTGAAACAAGTATAAGCTTTGTAGTGTCACAAGGACCAGAGGTTGAGCCCAATATGATGGAGGAAGCCGCATGATGAGAGGAGCTCCATGGAAGTTCACATGCAACACTTGATGGACCTACTTGCATGGATAGTGCAAGTTGATTGAGAATCTTCACAACCATGTAGCTCTTGGAGCTCAACTAGATACTCTCGAGCGAGGCCAAAAAATGGATGTGAAACAAAAACAAAAGATTGATAAAAGGAAAGAAAAAGGTTGATGAATCTCCACTAGTTCCATCTAGCAAAACCAAGCTAGATAGAGAAATGTTAGTATTATTGGGTCCACTTTAGGACTATCCAATGAGTAAGAGCTTATTAGACTCCTACTCTATCTGCTATAACTAAAATATGCATTTACTAACAAATGATTTGTTCATGTAGATTGATGATGTTGCAGAAATACTTTAAGATCAACATGAAAAGATAGCCAAAGCCCAATTTATTAGGGCAATAATTATATTGAGAGATATTATGCTCACTTCTCAAAGTGCACATGTTGGCGCTATGGTCCTAGCGAATTGAAATACCTTATGTTAAAGAGCATCCATGTGTGTGAAAATGGTTGAGTGTTGTTATGTGTTAGTAGACAATGTTTGGTTACTTTTTGAGCAAAGAGGCAAAGGCAATGATGAAGTTGATGAAATAGATAAAGAGTTAGACTTGCGTGATCAAAAAGTCATCATGAGCGCTATGTATATATGTTCATGTTTTCCTTTTATCTAATGTAACTTTATGGTGTCCACACAATTAGACAAAATAACACGAGGGAGAACATTTCTCCTTATAATATTAATGTGAATTGTATATGTACTGATAACCTATTGTTAAGATGCTTAAGAGAGCCTTGTTGATAATGTTTCAGAAGTGTTGTTTGTCTTATGACTTCATTGTAAGCCATAATATTTTTCCCTATTGGGACTATGAGTTGCTCATAAAGAAATCATTGAAAGACATGCCTTTTGTCTAATCTCAAAATGAATGTGTAGTTAATAATACAATATGTATATGAATATTTCCTTTTTCATGTACAAGTCATAGCTAGTTGGATAAATGGGAGTAAATTGCTTCACTTAATAGTAAGCTATCCTAAAGAAGTCAAACTTTATTTAGATTCAAAACAAATAATAATATCGCACATGTAGAATCTTCTTTAGTTATTAGATCTAATCGTCTTTTCAAAACATTGTGCATTAGCTATGAAAGTGTGCTGAGCTATTCAATCTCTATTTACATTTATGACATTATTTTTAAAAAAGCTTTCAATGTCTTTCAGACAATTGTTTTGGAGATAATTGTAAAAGTAAGCAATACATAAACTTTCTCTCTACGGTTGACCAATACTTACTTCAAAAGAGTTACACAAAAAGGAAAAAGAGAAAAACCCACCACTTAACAACCGAGAGGTAATCTCAACGATCATCTTTCCTTATCAAGAGTATCCAACTCCCCACAAGGGAATCTCTACAAGATGGAATTTTTGTTTCTCATATGTGGCAACATGAGAAGTTGCACATGGGAATATCAGGAGTCCTAGACAACACCAAATATCTGATAAATAGGAAAAAGAGAAAAACCCACCACTTAACAACCGAGAGGTAATCTAAGGGATCATCTTTCCTTATTAAGAGTATGCAACTCCCCACAAGGGAATCTCTACAAGATGGCATTTTTGTTTCTCATATGTGGCAAGATGAGAAGTTCCACATGGGAATATGAGGAGTCCTAGATGACACCAAATATCTGATAAGTATAGGAAAAAGAGAAAAGCCCGCCACTTAACAATCGAGAGGTAATCTCAGGGATCATCTTTCCTTTCCCCACAAGGGAATCTCTACCAAATGGCATTTTTGTTTCTCATATGTGGCAACATGAGAAGTTGCACATGGGAATGTGTGGAGTCCTAGATGACACCAAATATGTGATAAGTATAGGATACTTACCTACAAGGGACTAAATTTGGGAAAATGCCAATCTCGTCTTGTGATTGCTGGAAGTAAGAAGCTCGGTGATTCTGGTACAATTGGGATTCGGTGTAGCAACTTCTAGTCGGTTGCCACGTCTGCGCCACCCAATTGTACGAATCGGTGTAGCAACTTCTAGTCGGTTGCCACATCTGCGCCACCCGATTGTACCAGATGTGCACGTAAAAGTGACCCAAGAGACGGTTGAGAGAGAGAGAGAGAGACCCACGTGTCGTGACCTTGATCCTCGTTTTCAGCTCCTCAAATGTTCGCAACCAACCAATGGCGGGCGACGGACTCTTCACGGCCAAAAGCAAATGCAGTGTTCGACGTAGTCTTGCAGTGTCATTATCGACGGCACAGAGACGTACCCAATGTGACGATAATTTTCTAACAATACAAACTACTGTTTGCCCCGTCAGCGAACGTACCAGCGTGCACGGAGTCGACGGACATTACCGTCCGGTGGGGCCCGATATGATAAAGAGCTCCCGGCGAGACAAGGCAGAGGCAAAGTTTGTGGTAAAGTATTTCGGACCCACCAGCCGCGAGCTCCCAGCCGCTGCTCGAGTGGATGTGGCCGGTGGAGCTAAGGCTATAATAATATATGAGGCCCATGGTATTTTTGAGATAGCGCTGAAAGAACGGATGTTGACACAGGGTCGGCGACCAGGCCACATGGTCGATTGAAGGAAACTATCCATCCAATAGCAAGTCCGGGTATCCTATAAAAGCCCGAGAGCATCAGCCGTTGATATCCACACCGATCTTCCACAGCCAGTGCATCTGCAGCACCGATCGGTAGCAATTAACACACGAAGCAATTGAGCGGAATATGATGGAGATGCTGACTATGGGCAGCGGCTTCTTCTTCCATGTTGCTTCGTCCTCCGTGTTCTTCGCCTCCTTCCTGGTCTTCCTCTTGCTTAGCTACTTGGGCATTCTTAATGATAGCATTACTATTGACGATCACAACATGTGGGCTCGTGGTAGGCCGTCTCAGTACAGCTCTACTGCCTCTGCCTGCGGAAGCAGCTGCCACACGCGGCGTCTCCAAACGAGTAAGCGCGGCGGCGTCTCCAAACAAGCTCGCGCTTACTCGGTTTAAGCAACAAACTTTGCCCCTGCCTCGTCTCGCTATCGGAGATGATACGGCAGATCCCTTCTTCATATATCAATGGTGTATCATGTACCCCAAAATCAACCTCTAAGGTTGTTTAGTTTCTGTTTGCTATATAAGTGGTGGACAAGTTTTAATTCCGTCCACTTTTTGGACTGCAAATTAGCTTTTGACACATCTGGCATGTATCTGGACGTGTTTGAACTTGCCTTTAAAAGACCCATATCTACTGAATGGACAATTTTTCCTAATTCAGTTTGCATAGTTGAGCAACAACAACATTGGTAGAGACCAGTTGTTATTGGTGGTGCGCTGACATTTTTGCATGATAGTATGCTCCACTTTGTGAATAACTACATGATGTCTCTGATGGATGGAAGTAATGATATCCATTGAGGAGACATTTGCTTTTAAGTGGAATCAAACTAGATGATCATATTCACAGACTCTAGGCTGATAATTCCACTTGATCTTATATTTGCTTTTGCCCTACATTGTAGGCTAGGGCTAATATAAGCCATAATATTATAGTAGGCACAACATCTGTGAACATGTAAACTACATGTGGTGTGCTTGCAAAAGTGTAAGAAGTGTGACAAGATTCCATTTCATGATTTAGTCACTTGGACTACACTAATCAATGGATACATTGAGCACAAAGAAAGTGAAACTTACAACAATATAGGAGTAACTGAGAAGGGCACAGAAGTATATATTCATACGTATACATTCATGAGCATATATAGATGATAGTGGGATAGTGTGCCATGAATAGGCTAGCTATCTCCATGTTGCTCAAAGGGTTGTGGAGGAGGGGAAGAAATTCTAGAATATATTAAAATATGTGCCTCTAGGGAGAGAAGGTTGTGAAGGTCAAACAATATATTCCTTGTCTCAATGATCATTAATTGTGGTTACCCTTGATAGGTTGAGGAAATTTCCACAAGCTTTTGAGTGTATAGGACTTGCTACAATCTTAGACTAAGGTAAAAAATCTAAAGCTCTTAAGTATGTATTAAATGCTTAACAGTCAAGAAGGTAGAGAAGAGGATGCTTTGTCTATTGTAGTGGCATGAGAAGTAGAAGAAGTGTTTAATGGCAACAACAACAATTGCAGGAGTTATGGTTATTAGGAATGGTGAAGAGTAATGGAGGTTTCAAAATGAGATCCATGAGAACAATATGTTAACAAGGTTTATGATGTGGAAATTAGGGATGCTTGCATGTGAACTAAATGAACATGTCTGGTGCAAACATTTTGCAATTCCAAGCCTAAAAATCATACAATTCTTTTGCTAAAATTGGTGGTACAAACATTTATTATAGTCTATGTAAGAACAAGTATATCACTCTCTTGATTTGCCATGAATACAGATTCATAGCCCGTTAAGCAAGAGGACAACTCGAAAATATTAGTCTATGCAAGACAACTCACCTCATGTAGTCTAGAAATCTCTGCGAGCTTCCAAGCTCCAACAACTCTACTAATGCACATTGGGACAAGGTCCACACTTCTCGCCTCCATCGCTTGTTCCTCCAAGCTTCAAGGAGTTCGCCTCCTCTCTCTCTATATATATATCTCTCTCTCTCTCTCTCTCTCTTCCCTAGACCCCATGTAGCTCTTTGTCTTTGCAACACAAATTCTACCTTTCCACCCCACAAACCGGGAAGATCCCAAGAAGGTGAGGGAAAGTGATGGAGTAATGCATCAAAGATTAAGAGCAAGCTCACAAGCTCTCTTATCTCTCATAAATTCTATAAGTGTGAGCTCGCTACACATATATGGAAGCATAGATAGCGGAGAAGAAAAAGATAAGCTTGCTTTGCACTAGTTGTAATAATGATTTACAATAAGGTTTCCCACCGTATATATGTGGCCTTTGAATTTAAACTTGGGCTTGACCTCTTATCTCAAGGTGCCCACCACCCATAATCTATTGATGCCTGCTCTTCGAGCTAGTGTCTTGTTTATTTGTCCAAACTCACTCACTCACGTGCCATTAAATGTTGAGTGTCTCGTCTATTTGCATGGGAGTAAGTCAAGCACCTGGTGCTTTTATGTTAGTTTTGTCTTTTTTTCAGCTTGACGAGTGCTCTTCTTCCGAGCTTTGAATTTTCACCAACTAGATATAGTCATTGGTTCAGGCTATCACCCTTGAATGCTCCTCGACTTTTGCATCTCTTTCTTTTTTAAACTTTGGCTTACCTCAATGCACTCTAGTAACTTGTTGTCTTCTGCTTCTTGTGGCTTCTTTACAAAAAGGTTAACATTATCTTCTAGCGGTCACTTAGCATTGGTAAAAGTGCTTGCATGGGAAGGTAAGAGGTTACTTGCTATTGAAGGAAAGGGTGGTTGTTGATTGTGCTTCTAGCTCTTCAAGATACATGCAAGTAAAAGTTATGCGGTAGTGGGGTATCAATGGGTGGATGTCGATTGGGAGATGGAACTACGCTAGGAGAATCGAGATTCCTTAGGTCCTCATCCAACACTTGAGGACCAATCAATGAGAATTTTTGGTACAATGAGGTGATATTCAAGGAGATAGGTCTGCTAGTTCCTTGGGATGTCTTGCCCTTCAAGACCGTGAATGAATATGAGGGAAAGTGGACGCAAGTGGGAGAAGTGAAAGTTCTCGTTTTTTTTTGGGTAATAATACATAACTATTCTCTACCTCTCCTTTGATGTTGGGCTGGCAGGAGTAGGGGTCTCATGGATTTTTCCAAGAAAGATTTACTCATCATGTATCCCTTAACAGATCGGCATGTAATCATTGTTGTTGAAGGCAAGAAGGGGTGGTTATAACTAGTGAACCAACTCTCATTTATATCCTCTAGAAGATTCAGGTAGAAGGCAATTAGCATATTAGTTTTGAGTATGAGCCTAGATATGCCAGAGCTCAGCCATGGTATATCCATCTATGCCTACATTTATATAAAAAAAACAAGGGATATAGACTCTCTTCCTCTACTGCTCTCTTTTGAATTAGCAACAACATCAAGAGCTTCAGATAATTATAGGTTGCCAGAAGCTAGGACTTGGAAATTTGGAAATATACCTATAAATTTTTTTAATGAGGGAGTCATATCCCACCCTTGAAACTTGAGGCTATCCTCAGGGTTTTTGCCTTTTATATTGAATATCAAGGGAAAGCGATATTTCCCATGTAGTTCAAGGTTGTAGTCAATTCCATGCCTTTGTGATGGGTAGGGTAGATACACAGGATCTCATGGTTCTTCAAGTAATGCCCCGTAGAAGGCCATCCAAGCCTCATCACTTTCCTCAAATATAGCATATCTGGCTGTGAATCAAAACCAAGCACTAGTCT
Organism: Lygodium microphyllum; assembly: GCF_053477565.2. Taxonomy (NCBI): domain Eukaryota; kingdom Viridiplantae; phylum Streptophyta; class Polypodiopsida; order Schizaeales; family Lygodiaceae; genus Lygodium; species Lygodium microphyllum. The sequence goes on along the minus strand of NC_141137.1, from coordinate 43,043,849 downwards.
AGGTTTTTCAAATACCTTGTTTTACTAACATCATGCTTCTTCTCCTCTAAGATAGTTTGGGTCTTGCAACTTTGGTCTAACCATCTCCTGTCTAGCACAGCTCCAATCTCAATCACTTGCCTCATGTGACATTCACTGACATTACCTACTTGAGCTTGGCTATCCTATTGATGATGTAGGTTCTCCGTGCGTCCCAATTCTTTGCTCTTTCTATAGTTAAAAGCTCTTTCTCCTAGTGTATGCTGGCCTCTTAGGGCTCCCTTAGAAAGGTCACCTTAGGCACTTGTTGTTGTTCATCCCTTAGCGTTAGTTCTATCTCACTCGATTGTTTTTTCCTTCGTTGCTTTGAGTCTCTACGAGTACTTGAAGAGGTTGATTTCTCAGGTTAGTGCTTGGGCTATTGTTGTATTTGGGATGGTTCAGGAACATTGTCCACACCCCAATCCACTAGCAACAATAGGAGAGTAGCCTTCTCACGAATCACAAAGCTCAGTCTTACAAATAGCTCCCTTATGAGGCCTTCGTGTTCCAGTTGTTGAACCACTTCATCTTGAGTGGGCTCATATTCTAGTAGTTGTGGAAGTGGCACCAAGGTGTTTTGCAGGCCTTCCCTAGCCAACTATAGCTTTCTCTTTAGTTTCTCCATTGAGTCCTCCTCTCTTGGGTTGAAGACCTCAATGAGGTTCTTCATAAAGCTCTTTTATTGGATTTTCATCATTTTCTCAGCTAGCTAGGCTCTATCATTTGCCATATTTCTATCATGCTTTTCCTTCACCAATTTGCGAGCAATATCTTGCATGGGTCCTAAGCTTTCTATCTCCTAATGATCAATCCTTTTCCAAACTTGCTCTAGCCCTTGCTTTGGCCGCTTCATTAGAGCTTCTATAATGGAAACCTACTCTTCTTTGCTTTGTTGAAGTTGTTTCTTCTAATTGGTGAGTGTGGCTATGATCTTCTTAAGGTCCTCCTGCCCTTTGGTGGCTTCCTCCCATTGCTCAACCAGCTTGAGTGTCCTTTCTTTTAGCTACTCTACTTCTTCCTTGTCTTGTTCTTGCAGTTGCACAATTTTTTGATCTTGCTCTTTCAACCTCCTTGCAAGTTCAGCCACATTTTAAGTGGTTTCCTCCTATTGTGCTTCAACCTTCTCCCTAATTTTCTTCTCTTGTTTTTGTTGTGCTATTAGTTACTCATACTTGCCATCATTCATAGCTCTCCTAGCCAAGCTAGATAGCTTTGTTTTGAGGCTATAAATGTCCTTGGTATATTGGCAGTGCAATGTTGCATATGCCACCTTCTTTTTCTCCAAGGCAAGTACTACTTGCTTCCTTTACTCCTCCTTCCTTTCCTATTGTTCTTTCAATGTCTTAAGGAGCTTGTCAAAGTCTTGCCACCTTCCCTAAGTGATGAGAAAACTAGGATGATGTCTCCTCTAGATGCAATACCTTCTCTGTTCTTCTTTCATATTCTACTTCGTCTATTGCATGCCTTTTTTATTTTGTGAGGGCAGATCATACAGGTGGAATGTCGGAAAAGATTGAGTAGAGTGCTTCTACCCAGCACCTACCTTCATTTGAGATTTGTTTGTCCCTCTCTAATCTAAAAAGTGGTGGAAATGGTAATGGTGCAATTAGTAGCTGGGTTCTCTCTATTACTTGAGAAGGATGTGGTGGTGGTGATGGCAAAAGATGGATAGGTGCCTTCCTCTTATCTTCTACTATCTTGTACCCTTCTGCACTTACTATACTTTTAGGCTTGCTTGATGGTGTCTCTTCTCTTCTACATGTCTCTTCTATGGAGTTTGGTTCACATAGTTTGGCTTAGACTTTCACTAAGTCTGACTAGCCAATGGTGGCACCATTGTAGGTAGTTTGCTTCTTTGGGTCAATTGGTTTGCCCAGCCTATACCTCAAGTTACAATCATATTTTAGTGATTTTTTTGTTTCTTTCACATAGTAAAGTATAGCAATGCCCTATTTGATCATTCAATCATCAACATGACCAAGAAGAGGTTTCCTGTAGGCCTCGTAAACTTGCTAGTCAAACCCTATCTAGCTCTTGCGCTTATACTTCATGTAACCAATGAATTTTTAGAAATTTTCACTACTTTCCAAGAGTTCAAATAGTAATATTTAGTAATAAACCCATCCAATTTCTTGGGCAAAACACTTTCAATGACAAGCTCCATAATCACACTATTTCCACAACAATCAGGCAGCACTAATAAGTGTTCAGTAAAAGATGAAGTAGCCAGTCATAGATTTTTGATTGTTCATGATAATCAGACATTCATTTCCATCGTTCTCTTGTTATGCATGCATGTCCTAGTCTCTTGAAACTACCTGCACTATACTTGTAACTAGATTATTTTGTAGTGTGGTACTACCCCATCATCAATTCTTTCTCTTAGCCTTAATCCACATGAATTTCAATTATTAATAATGGAAAAATTCATTAAATTTTCACCATTAATCATGTGCTTCAATCTTTATGATTCATATCAAAATTTCATTCACAAGCGATGCATCTAACTGTAACAAGCATGGCCGCTTCTATGAGTTCCCCCTGCCAAGCTCTCAATTTAGTAAATTCAACTTAGCTACATCAAACCATCAATATTTTCATACTCTTGGGATGCATCTTTCAACCTTTTTTGTTGCTAGCATTGACACTCATAGTTAAGGGCTTTTTTGGGTAGTTGGATGTTGACCGCAATTAGCTAGTTGCCATCAAACTCCCAGCCTCTGACATGCTAATGCAACTCATAATGAAAAATCATAAAAATAAATAAAATATTAGTAATTTTGTGGAATTTTTCATGACTTATCAGTCCCCATGCTCAAATCATAGAGTCCTCATTGTTGCCTATGATGCAAACCGTGTCATTTTCGACAAGCAAGAGTAGTTTTATTTTTATTTTACCGTTTTTGAATCATTCTTTAAAAAAATGTTTTTTTAATCCTAATCCAAAAATTCTCAAAAATCCATGTCTATTATTTTTAAAAAAAATACAAGTGCACACCATGGATCAGTTTCTTTCCAATCGGTCCTTTCTAACTATGATATGTGAGATGTCTGCATTGAACCTATCATGGAAAAAATATCATCTAGCTCAAATAAAACATATTTTAATAGCCATGTATTGTTGAAAACTCATCAAGATGGATTCCATTGAGTCCCAGCAATAGCAAAATCAAAATGTAGGACCACTTCGCCTACATGCCAAATCTGACAAAATGATGCATATCAATCATGTGGTCCCTTAAGTCAAATTTGCTCATGGTTTCTCACCCCCCTTGAGGTTTCCTACCATCTCCTCTCACTCTCTTGACTTGCCATGAATATAGATTCAAGCCCACCAAGCAAGAAGATAAGTTGGGGATATTAGTTGGTGTAAGGGAACTCACCTCATGTAGTCTAGAAATCTGCACGAGCTCCCAAGCTCTGACTAATCTAGCGACGCATGTGAGGTTGCCTCTTCTCTCTCTCTCTCTCTCTCTCTCTCTCTCTTCCAAACCTTCTTTAGCTCTCTATCTCTGCACCTCACAACCTGAAGGATCCCAAGAAGGTGAGGAGAAGGGATGAGGTAATGCAACAAATACCAACAGCAAGCTCATAAGTTCTCATGTCTCTCAAAACTTCTGCAAGCATGAGATGGCAACATAGAGATGGAAGAAAAGAAAGAGGAGAAGAAAGAGACAAGCCTACTTTGCATTAGTCATAGGAATGGGTTACAATAAGGTTTCCCACCATATATATGTAGCCTTTGGATTTAAATTTGGGCTGGACCTCTTATCTCAAGGTGCCGATCACGCATAATCTCTCGATGCTTGCTCTTTGAGCCTAGCCTAGTGTCCCATGTAATTGTCAAAACCCACTCACTTTTGCATCATTAAATGGACATTAACTAAAATTTTCACGAGAGTGAGCTTCGCACTCAAAAATGATTTTACAAAACTTATTTGGTCCTCTTTCTTAATTCCTATTTTTTCTAGAGCATGTGGTGTTTTTATGTTGTTTTTATGTTTTTCTTTTTAGCTTGATGAGCTTTCAATCTTTGAATTTAAACCAAATGGATGCAATCATTATTCCTTTAGGCTGTCACTTTTGAATGCTCCTTGACATTTGTGCCTCTTGCTTTTTAAATCTTTGACTTCCCTTGGTGTACTCCAGTAGCTTGTTGCTTCCCACTTCTTGTGTAGAGATTCCAAAATAATATTAGAATAAGAGATCTTCTACAATCAAGCAAATCTCGTATTTGCATTTTCAATATATTTTACCTATTATTTTATTCCCAAGCTGTAGGATACTGCAACTTTTTCTCAAAATCCTCATAACTAAGAAAATACAATTATTTTTAATCTAAAAATGGAGCCAATCATTAATTTACGACTCTTTAATGCCCTCCTGACTTTTCAACATGAAAATAATTATGAATCATTCTCATTCTTACTTCTTAAAAGGGTGGAAGCTAAAAAACGATATAAAATGACGTACACATCATATTTTAAGATTATTTTTAACTAGAGGCACCTTTTTGACTTAAGAGTTTCCTTGTAAATTTTTATCATTTTTAGACAACTATATGCCTATTTTTAGGCATTTCTTCATTCCCTCTCAAAGCTCTAGTTTTGTCCAAAATTTTGTGTACTCTTCTCCTTCCCTCCAAAATATGGTTTCTTGCATACGAATTCTTCTGAAGAAACACTCAATACTATCTACAACACTCTACCTTGCAACAAGCAATCTCACGAGTGATTTTGATAGCATTTGCTGAAATCAAATAATCTCTATCTACAACACTCTCTACCTTGCTACAAGCAATCTCCCTCTCTTGAGTATTGTGCTATAAGATATCTTCCTCTTCAACACTCGATACTACAAGCAATCAAGTGATAATGGAGGTATCTTAATTTTTTAAATCTCTATGATATTATTATTCTTCATAGTTGTTGTTTAATCCTTAAGTTCAATTCAGAGAGAGAGAGAGGGAGAGGGAGAGAGAGAGAGAGAGGGAAAGAGGGAGAAGGGGAGAAAGAGAGACGTGTGAGAGAACTAAGAAAATAAGTGATAGAGTGACACAAAGTAAATTAGGATAGAAGATAAGATGATATCATTGTTCTCCACTAGACAAGCTTCTGTATAAATGTTTTTAAATATCTTTGATCAATTCTTCTTGAGAGAGAGAGAGAGAGAGAGAATATTTTTGATAGAACAAAAAAAAAGATTGGATGCTAAATAGAGGTAGATTAAAAGCTAATATTACAAGCAGATTTGGGGTTGATTAGGCTCTATCATGACTGAAATCAAGAGAAAGAGACAAGATCCAATTGGGTGAAAAGAAACACATATATAGTGAAGCAAAGGGGTGTAATTGTGTGATTTGAATGTTAATCCAAGTTAAAATTTACATATATTTTTCTTTACAATATAGATGCAGGACATACCAAGAGAAAGAGAGATATTCACTTTCAATTTGAGCATGAATATGCACCAATGTTCAAAAGAACTGTAGAAAGGGATGATGCAATAAGATACATGATGCAACAAGAAACAAATGCAAGGAAAAAAAACGTGGACCTTTGGGTTGATGGGTGCATTTATCCACCTGATCCAATCACTCAAAGGCCACCACAATTTGAAGGGCTTACATCATTTGTAAAGTTCATTTGTGAAGGCAATGAAGGATTTTATGGATACACATGCAGACTTGTCACACAAGGATTAGCATTGGTTCATCAAGCCTTGACAAATATGCAGATGAGATTACAAGAAAATATGTAGTCTTTGATGGAAAATGATAGATTATTGGCTAAGAAGGATACAGAGAACCAAAGCCTACAACAAGCAATGTCTATCATTGAAGATGCTATGCAAGCTACACATGTGCAAAATATGGAGTTACAATCTAAAGTTATGGACTTGGAGAAGGAGAATTGAAACATAAAGAGGAAGCTTACAAAAAATTTGGAGCTAGGCCCACTTTAAAAACCAAAGAAGCATGTCAGCTCATCTGATTAGTTAAACCAATTCACCAATTAACCAAAGGAAGTGGACAATATCATAGACGGATATATGCTCAATCTGCTACTATGAGAAATATGTTCCCTCATGCAGAGAATGATACTATTGCCAAATTCTTAAGCAAAAATATATGGTGGAAAATGCATTGGAAAATTGTAAATTCAGGGACATTATAGATGGAGTCACAAGTGAATATCTTAGGGATGTCAACAACTTATTTACTGATATAGATGCTCAAGGATTATGTGATAAGATGGGAATGAGTTTTGAGTCATATAGTATGCTCTATGAACAATTGGATACATGATTTAAGCAAGTTTTCAAAACTAAGTGAGTAATGTCTTTGCCAAAACCATTTCAGATGAAGAAGACTCTAAAACAGCTAAATGACAAAGTTTTAGAACTAATTGGTGATCCAACGCGTCTGGAAAATACACACGTATTGAAGTATGGTTCCAAAGAAGTTGCATTTGTATTAAACACATCCAACAACTTTGTATTGGATATATGTAGGGTTCATATTGCTATGGTCAAGTTCTACAATATGTCTATGGAAGAATGTAGAGGCAAGCTTAAGTTTTTCCTCAAACTTGATGAGAGTGAGATTATTAAGGGGAAAAAATTTGAACATGTGAGTATAACACTTATGAATCGAGCATTGGATCCAAAAATCGATGAAAACCATCCTTTATACTTCACTGTACAGTCAGAGAATGAAATATGGTGTCTTGTAGTATTTGAAGTACCAAAAGAGGACCATGAAATACTTAAAGTTCTTTTTAACCTCACTAATATACCCAATGTTATTCACCAGCAAAATAATGGAGCAATTATACACATCAAAAGGTTTGGGGACTTTCAAGTTGAATGGCATCTTGCAGGTGATTTAAAAACATTGAAGTGTATGTTTGGTTTATCAAATGTAGTGAATGCAAAATTTTCATGTATAAACTGCATGAAAACTAGGAAGAAAGGGAAAGATGGAAAGAAAGAATGGCTTGCCATGGCCAGACAACAAGGTGCTTCAACACGTGATAAAAAATTCATGAGAAATGGAATGCTAGTTCCAGTGGATCCAAATGGGCACCCTATTTTTGAAATACCACTAACAAGGGTTCACTTTTGCATATTGCATTGTTTGGTTAGAATAATTGAGAAGCTAGTATGTGAATATATATGTTTTGCATACAAGATGTAACATGTGCCAGAAGTTGATGCTACATCCAAACGGGCACCCTATTTTTGAAATACCACTAACAAGGGTTCACTTTTGCACATTGCATTGTTTGTTTAGAATAATTGAGAAGCTAGTATATGAATATATATGTTTTGCATACAAGATGTAACATGTGCCAGAAGTTGATGCTACATGCAAGAAGATAGAAAAAGTTATCTTTGAAGTTGGATTGCACGGGACCAAGTAGAAAAAACAAAGGACGAGAAAAAATCGGGAAAGACTAAGAATATCCCTTGTAAGCCATGCTTTGGCAGACCCATGGCTAGGAAGTTTGTATCTCCACCTCGAGATGAGGAAGGCAATATACTTGTAAAACAACCAAAGAAGTATGAAGCATGGAAAAAGTTGCACCTTGCTATTTCGGATTGGAGCAATGGGGGAAGAGCAAGGATTGCAAAGGCAGAAGTGTGGATACACCTAGATAGATTAGCAGCTCTCTTACAAAAGTTGAGGTTTAGGGATGGTGATGCCAATACATTTAAAGAGAGTTGCTAAATTTCATAAGTCCATGGTGGAGGCATGGACTACAAACAGTATAACACACTACATGGTCAATATTGTCACCATTATAAAAAAATATCATTGTTTTGAATTAGTTTGTGTCTCTAATCTCTCTTCTTGTCAGAATGGTAGGCAACCCGAGAGAGAGATGGCAATAAATGGAAACCTAGATAAAGATATTACTTTTTGATGCATTTAGAGTCCACGAGAGAGCATAAGTACCCAGGATATGACATATCAATACTCCTATCTTTAACATAAAACACAATATTAGTGAGTTTGGGAATCTCTCAATTCCCATTTTTTGAAGACTAAAAAGGTGGCACCTGGATAACATGCCCATAAGTTTCTCAAAACGGTATGATGTACCTATCATTGGAAAGCACTTGAAAAATGGAATCTATTGAACTATAGAACGTTTGATTTGAAGCTATAGTGTTCAAGTTATGACAAATCCAAAGATTTGACCATGTGTCCCAAACTTTTGGGAAATTCCCATATTCCCCAATATGGTGTTATAAGATGTCTTGCAAATTTTTTTTAAAAAATCGAAGGTTTGTCACTATGTTTTTCAATTTAAAAGTTCATTTACACCACAATAAGTTTAAAAGTTTCGTACTTAAGTCAAGTCTCTCCTTTTATTTTTTCCCATTACTCTTCATTCTACCGTCCATCTTTATATCCTTCATCATCACAACCATGGCACATTCAAGCTTCCTATCAAGAGGGTGCTTGCAAGAGCAAGAGCTCAACACTCTTCCAAATCTAGTGAGTGTATTGTGAGTGAGAATGGTCACTTGGTGGCTGACAATGGTGGCCCTACTATAGCTAATAATGGTGGTGCTACTATGTCCAACAATGGTGGCCCTAGTGTGGTCAATAATGATGGTTCACCATTGTCTAGAAATGGTGGTCCATATACTCCAGTTGCTCCACCTCCCACTACTGCTCTACTAGTAATACACGTCCTCCAACAAATAAGAAATGAAGATGGAGAGCAGGCACAGTTGCACTACGTGAGATAAGGAAATTGTAGAAGAGTGCCAACTTGATTATTCCTAAGGCACCATTCTTTAGGTTGGTGTGAGAAATACTACAAGATTTGCAGTTAGGGCATCATTGTAAGTTCTTTTCAAGGAACCATGCAAGGAATGTGGGGTGATGGTCAAGCCAATCCTTGCTTGCTCTCCAAGAAGCAACTAAAAATTACTTGATTGATCTAATGGGTGATTCTCAACTTTTAGCCATTCATGCGCAACGTATCACTATTAAGCCCATAGATATGGTTCTTATTCGTAGGATCCACAACAACAAGGATGCATTTAATCTTAATGTTAACAATATGCTTTGAGAAGCTACCTTGTAATTGGATCTATGTTTTTAGCTCAAGTTTGGTTATAGATTCTAAGGAGCCTAGTTTTGGTTTATCTTTCCAGTAGACCTTCTAGTATTTGATAGCAGTGGTCTATAAAATGGACCTAAATTTTGCCTAGCTCTAGTTGTACTTAGTACGATGTACTATCTACCATGTACTTCATGGTTTCTTAATGCCAAATCTAATATTTGATCTTCTATTTTTCCATGATTTGCATTGTGTGTATTTCCAAGTTTCTAATTTTGAAAGTAGTTTTGTTGAGGATAAATTTAATGCGCAATCACACACATCAGTGATCAGTTGTACATGGGTTGATGCACTATATCTTTACTGTATTTAGCGGTTTGGCAATACTATATCTGATATGCGATTTTCCATTTGACACATGACTTATTTTTTGTGAATTTGTAAGTTTTCAATATTTCACATAATTTGGTTGACAACACATTTAATATGCAGTCGCGCATACTTAGTGTGGTGGTGAGTTTTTATGTTTATTAGTGAAGTATAATCTAGTTAATGCATTTTCAAAAAATGATTGAACCATTAATTTTATAAATTTGAATCTGTTGAAACATCATCCACATGTCGGGCATCATAAAAACTCATGGATATTAAAAAATTGGCCCCATCAGAAGTATCTGGGTGACACCTGTCCGGAGGCTAACATCTGGGGCCCTGAATCCCTAGATTCATAGCCGCATACGCTAGTGTCCCAGAGACTTCTGATGGGACCAAAATGTTTTTAGGTAGTTGATGTACCCTAAAGGAGTCCACAAGTAAAATTTCATGTCAATCGGATCATTGGTCATTTTTTTCCAAAGCCTAGATACATTAATTTAGGTTTAAGAGTTTTTTGTAAGTCTTGCTATAAGTTTAAAGTTTCACCTCATTTTACACATTTCACTGTTAATTTTTGAATTTTCTCTCCTAGAAGACATGGCACGCACCAAGCAAGCAGCTTGAAGACACCCCCTAGAAATCCTATGTACAAGCCACCTCCCCTAGCTCCACCATCACCATCACTACCACCACGATTCCAGCATTACAAGCATCGATGGAAGCCAAGCACAATGGCTCTTTGTGAGATCCACCATTACCAGAAGACCATGCACCTCCTGATACCAAAGGCTCCATTCCAGAAGCTAGTGCATGAGATTATGATGGTATACTCATTAAAAACAGTAGGAGGCACTTCCCTGATGGAACAAGCTTGCAACAACCCGATCACTAAATTGCCCAAGCCCTTCTTGCACTACAGGAAGCTGCCAAAGCTTACATCATCAACTTGTTTGGAGACTCGGTCTATGGAGATGTACATGCAAGGAGAGTCACCATCACCGATAGGGATTTGCAGATAGTGAGGTTCTTCAGGCGTGATAGAAGGATAGTTCTCGTAGAGATCAACAATGATAGGGTTGTACTACCAAAATATATATGGAATGTAGCTTCCAAAGAGATTTTGTGAAACCCTAGTTGTAATGGATTCCATGTAAAATATTATGAATATGAATACAAATTTTTTGATATGTCTTATTTTTGTATATTCACTTGTTATTTGTTTTTCTTTGAATTATCATTACATGTGTTTGAATGAATACATGTTGCGCACGAACTCGATAAAGCACTACATCTTGAATTTAGGGTATGAATTGTGTTGCATATAAATCCGATAAATAAACTTAACATTCAAGTAAAAAACAATAATAAACGATGCGTATGACAAACTACATTGCATGCAAATCCAAAAATATATGTCTTCATTACTTCAAGAAAATTACATTACATTACATCTACTCTCTCCTAGGCTTCTTTGAGCTAGACTCCCCATGGTTAGAGCTATTTTTTATCATAGGAAACAACACATTTTGCCCTAGTAGTTTCTGCCTAATGACATAGGGATCTTCAACACCAGCAATCATACCATGGGCCACCACGGAAAAAAGTGGTCCACACCTAGTACTAAAGAATAAGAAGAGGAGCTTTGAACTTCAAAGCAACACTACTTTCTCCAAGCTATAGTTTGTTAGGATGGTCTTGAAGTGCCCAGCATTCTTTAATGCCCTCAACTTCAAGAAGTTATCAGCACAAAAGTCAGAGAGCATGTCTTATGGAATACAATAATGTAGCTCACAAGGTGGCCAATATACTCATTCAATGCTAAATCCTGCACCCTTCCTTGGCTACCGAATCGGCCACCTTGTCTAGATGAAATTTCATCTATATAGACAATGTCCTACATCACACAAGTTCAGTGTGTCCACACTCACTATATCAGACTCACTATGCATGGAGTTTGCTAAAGATATATATATCAGATTCAAATTCACGTAAAAATTTACTAGTATGGCCTCTAAGGCATCGGAAGTGTGCACATAAAATTTTTCTAGGATTAGGTCCCCAGAGCAGCCCTGGCCAGAGGCTCACGTTGTCGCAGCATGTAGGGTTGAAGGTCACAATAGGGGTTTGGCAAGAGAAGAATGTATGGGGGTTCAAGAGCTTAGACTCCACAGATGGTAGAGATAAGAGAAGGGTTGAAGGTTTCAAGTGAAGTTCTTGAAGATAAGTGACAGCATGGTGAAGGTAGATTCAAGGAGAGGAGTAGACAAAAGAGAAGGGTTTCGAAGTGATTGACGATGTAGAAGAATACTTCAAAAAAGAATTAGAAAATATAGAAGAATACTAACAGAGATGAAGCCTATCAGTTTCTTTCACCATTATGAGAAAATATAACTCTAATAGACAAAAACGTGTACAAAATAATACCTTCCTCTATGCTGCTCAGATCGCCAATCTGATCTTTCCAATGGCTCTGAAAGGAGGTTAAATACCAAGACACCTAACCAGAATCTTGCCAGATCACTCCTTCTTCACTCCCACTTTTAGAGTGTTGTTCACTATCTGAAAACAGTGATAGCACATCGTGTGATTTCGCTAATCTCTCTTTTTACATAAAATCCTCTTGAATTAGCTAAAAGCTATATGCTTTCTTTTACATGTCATCCTAATCTAGAAGTTGTCAATAGTTTTGTAGATTTTTTTACAAGAGATAATATCTAGAATACTAAAAATTGACTAAAATCTAATATTTTTGAACCATGGACACTAGCATTAATGTCTAAAATGGCATTGGCTCTCTAAATCTAAAAGGAAGCCATACTCTACATTTTTTTACACGGTGTGGGCATAGCAGCACGACATCCACCCCCTCCTAACATGCATATCCTCTGGCATGTGGCAAAGTCTTACAGATTTGCAGTGTAAGAAGAAGTATCTTATGCCATGTCAATGTCTTCATCTTCTGCCTCTTCTTCTTCCTCTATGTCTTCATTCTCTTGAATTCTATTCAAGTCTTCTAGCTCATATGTTGAACTTTCTCTTCGTTTGAAGAGCTTGATTCTTTTTTCAATTATGGATATCTTCATGCTTATTCCATCCAATTCAGTCAATGAATATGTGGCATTGTCATGAACGACCTTTACCACATATGGGCCAAACCAACGCTTCACCATCTTCCTAGAAGTAATGTATTGATTGTCTAAGCTACTATCATAGACAAGCACCCAGTCATTTTCTTGAATTGCTCTTGGCTGAAGTTGATGTCACTTATCAAATCTTCTTTTGTTCTTTAGTCTTTCAATGTTTAGCTTCTCAATAGCTACTTGAACATCTTCAAGCCTTCTTTCTAGCTGCCATATGCGCAAAGTCAGCAACTCTTCTCTACTGATGCCTTCCTCCCAAGGTAGAAGACTCCATGTGAGAATAGATTTTTCAATTATCATAATTGGTTGTTGTCCATGTATAAGTTCAGCTAGCATATAGCCAGTCACTGAATTATGAGTAGTCCGATCAGCCCATAATGCAAAAGGTAGCATTTTAGGCCATTCTTTGCTCTTTCCTCTACAAGACTTTGCTAGAGCTTTGAGAATAGGTTGATGACCTCTCTAACTCTTTGCATTGCCTTCAGGGTTGTAGGCTGATGTTAAAGCCAACTTAATACCCAATTGAGCAAAGAAGTTGCGTGCCTCATCAGCATCCAACTCTCCTCTATTTGCTGTTACTTTACCCACACAACCATATCTACAAAACACTTCTTCAAGCAAAAAATATCAAACAGCTTGAGTGGATTTGGTTGTTAAGGATTTGCCTTCAACTTGATTGGTTAGATCCTCTCTTGCAACCACTAAATACCGCATATTCCATATTCCTGTAGGCATAGTTACAAGATCAATAACCCATCTATAATGTATAGACAAGGGATAAGTCGGTTGTAACCCATCTCGATGCTTAACCATAGAATACATTTGACACACATAACAGGTTTCAACAAAATGTGCTATGTCCCGATACATGTTTTGCCACCAATATTTTTCTTTGACTTTACTAAAGGTTCCCCATATGCCTCTATGGCCAGCCCATAGGCTTTCATGAAATTCCTTCATTACCTATTGTTGCAATCTTTTGTTACCTAAAACTCAGACAGGCACTCCTTTCTTCTCCTTTGCACGCTTCCATAGATGTCCTTCTTTTAAAAAAAGGCCATAAGCTTTCCTCTTGATATGCTTGAACTCCTCATCAATCCAAATCTCCTTCTTCTTCATTGTGCTCAAATATTGGCTACCGCGATCTTCAGCCAATCTTCTTCATAATCTTCTTCAAGGAAATGAACTAGAACTTGAGCAATGCAATGAGCATGTTGGCTTCTAGTTGGCCATCCTGTTGTTTGCAGCTTTGGACCAGTATATACAGTAACTCAAAATGTATTTTCAGCAGCCATGGAATGAAATTTAGCAAGTATAGATTCTTTAGCTTCATCTTTTTCCATCAGCTCTTCGTCATTGTCATACCTTGCACGTTGTCGAAGGGTTTGTGAAAGCAATGTCGCAACCACACAGGATCCTGACTAATTTTAGGATAGAAGATCAATCAAGCAAATAATCAAGATGAGAAAATGATGTCAACTCTATTTTACTTTTTGGACCAAGGCCTTCCGTGTCTTTCCATAAAAAGGTCTTTATTCTTCAGCAATCCTGACAATCAGCCAATAATGCTTGCATAAAAGGGTAACTGTATAACAGCAACATTCAGAACTTTCCGATTAAGCAATTCAAGCTTTTCCACTCCACAAGAGCTCAAAACAGAGCTCATACAATATCAGCATGATTCAAAATCCACCCTCCGAAATAGAGCAAGGGATGACATCTTCCTCTGTTATATCCGATAATTTTGCAACATCATTAACTCTTATGAATGATTAAGCTGTAGATAACAGTTTCAAGATCTTTAGTGAATAAAATCCCATGGACATATTTCCACATACATTGTCCAATTTCCCACACAGTAACAAGTTCTGGACTGTTCTGTATTATAGTTATGGGTTTATGCTTTTACAAATATTCTGCACTATTCAGTTCAGAGACAAGTAGAAAAATCAGACAGAGAAGTACAGGTGTGTGCTCTTGAGGTAAAATATTTATCTCTCCTCTACAATTTCTGTTGTAAAACCAGTTATCTACTTCTTCACCGAGTGCAGTTTCTCTCCTTGGAATACTTATACAGAGAATGCTATTGTTCACTCTCGAAAGCTAATATGAAATTCCAGACTTTTATGATCTTTCTTTCACCTGCACTATCTACCCTGTCTGCTCCAATGAACACAAAGTTGAACTATTGGCTGACACCAAACAACATCCATTGCGGGATTTCGGCATCTATAGAAGCTACAGCACATGAACCCCATCGATTCTTTGCCTTAGAGATACCATCCGATACTGTTTCGACCTCTGCTGCCTGTGACCGCTTGAAGCGAGGTTTGTGGCTCTTCTCATCTCTGCCGAAGCAACATGAAATCCAACTTCTGAAGTCTCCACAGTTTCAGCTACTCCATCAGACTCTGCGGAGATGGAAAAGGTTCGCGGCCCCTACGAAATCCATACTTGCTGTCGGCTGTAGCATCGGTTTGTCCGATTAAGCTCCGCAGACGCTGCAGCATCAGCCAAGTGCCTACTAAATTCAGAAAGAACCCTTCCTGCAGGATAAAAGAATGACTCTACCATCTCCACAACCCTGTCCATGCCAACAGTTTTCTCATTCAAACAGAGACTTTGTACTTCGCAAAATTTCCAATTTTCACCCGAGTTCAACCCATGATGAATGTTTATGTATGACAAAATCTGTTCAACAAAACAACCAAACTGCTGAACATCAAGTCTCTGTTGTTTGCTGTCAAACTTTTCTTCACATGTAAGATGGTCAATCAGAAGCTGTGGCTCAAACTCCTCATCAAGCAGGACCCTTTTAGCTGTAACAGAAAATAGAACTTCTTGTGCATGAAGATACTGAATACCACAGGCAACACCAACAAGAACTCTGTAGCAGTCCTTGATGGCTAGTGGCTTGCACATTTGATTGGCAACATGTAACCAAACATCTAAAGATCTTTGCTTGTGTGTGTACTTGTAAACACACCAACTGCGAGAGTCATGAATGCAAGTCGCAAAGAAAGGGACAACATTGCTGTGTCTCAACTCAAGTTTCTTTGATATTTCAATCCAGAATCTATTGTTTTGAGTTGGATTTTTGATCTGTAACACAATAATGCTTGATCCATCACTGAGATCTCCACAAAAACTTGAGTCTAGAGTGACATTTTCTGCTCTACAAGTAAAATTAGAGGTCACATTAACAAGCTCTTCCTATGAAATAATAACGGTGGGAAGAGAGATCTCTCTGATTTTGATAGAAATCCAGTGAGCTGTTCTCCCTATGCTGTGCCCCCAAATTTCCGAGCTTTTTCCCTGCGTGTCGACTCCTTTCTCTCCAGAATTCTGCGCCTGTATTATCCTCCTTCTCTCCTTTCTTTAGACTCCTTGCCTTTTCCCTCTTTCTCTTTTCCCCCCCAAAGCACTTTTTAAAAAAAACAAAAGCTTCTCTTATTCCCCCAAAAGCACGGCTCCTTTCCCCTAAAAAAGCCCCTATCCACATATCTTTAGAAGGTGAGGAAGACATCATTTCCCGAATTCCATCTCCTTTTGGCAAAGCCCACAACTCCTCCATCTATCTCAGCATAAATCGTGCTGTTATTAAACCAAGGCGATCTCCTCACAGTAAATAGGACATTGCCTGATGCATCCATAATAGAAGCAATGAATGGCCGCCTTCGGTGTAGAAATTGACGAAGCAGCCAATGGCTTGATTCAATTATGTACCCAACCATCATTAATCCTTCTCGAGGGTCCATGATAACATATCAATTTGCTTTTTCAAAACCAACCAAAAGATTGGCCCACTCAATATTTCGTGTAACTATAATATCACTTCTTGCAAGTAAAGGTGCAACTTTTGCTTCTTGGGGGTTTTTTTTTCTGCAAAATTCCCACCAAAGGTTGACTTGGTATGGTTGTCCCAGGCCGAATTGACGATGAAACAGTTTGCCAGTCTCTCCAAAATTCCTTATTCTTCTCCGTCTTCAGCATAGAATAAAAGAGCAAACATAACAACTAAGTATGTACAAAATATCAAATCACACACATGACTTTTGGGTGGTTTACACACCTCGAATGCGCAGCAATACGACATCCACCCCCTCTGATCCTGCGCATCCTCCGGATGGGCCAACTACCCATGATCGTTATCATCAAGATCCACAAACAAATCAATCTCTTCGTTATGCATTTCCGGTAGATCAACAAGATTATCAGCCATATCATCTGTCTCTTCCATTAGAGTTTCTTGTTGTTGCTCTTCTCTTAAAAATTCTTCCAATTCATAATCCTCATCATCTCTTTTCTTGAAAATCTTGATTCTTTTTCCAGCAATAGGCACTCTAAGCACTGTCCCATCCAATTCAGTCAGCTCATATGTTGCATTATCAAAGACATGTCTGACTATGTATGGCCCAAACCATCTTTTCACCATCTTCCGAAGTGCAGTATGCTGATTTTCAAGGCTGCTATCAAAGACCAATACCCAATCTCCCTCTTCTATTGCTCTAGGCCGCAAGCGATGCCTGCTATCAAACTTGTCCTTGTTCCTTAGTCTAGCAACTTTCAACCTGTCAATAGCTAGTTGAATATCCTCAGGTCTCCTCTCCAACTGTCGAATCCGAAGAGCTAAGAGCTCCTCTCTCGTCAAATCCTCCTGCCAAGGTAAAACTGACCAAGTCAAAGCACAAGTCTCAATCGGCATAACAGGTTTCTGACCATACATCAACTCTGCAGGCATATATCCTGTGGTAACACTATGAGTCGTGCGATCAGCCCACAAAGAAAATGGTAGAAGTCTCGGCCATTCTCCAATCCGTCCGCTGCATGCTTTGGCTAATGCTTTCACTATCGGCGGATGCCCTCTTTCACTCTTTCCATTTCCCTCTGGATTGTATGCTGTGGTTAGAGCCAATTTGATTCCTAGCTGAGAGAAAAACTCCCTAGCTTCATCTGCATCCAATTCACCACGATCCGCAGTGATCTTACCCACACAACCATACCTGCAGAAAATTTCCTCCAATAAGAACTTACACACTGCACTAGTGGTCTTCGTTCTCAAAGATCTGCCCTCAACATGATTAGTAAGATCCTCTCTAGCCAAAACAATGTACCTCATCTGCCATAGACCCATAGGCATGGTAACCAAATCAACTACCCACTTATAATGAATGCATAGCGGATAGGTCGGATGAAGCTCATCTCTATGACGCACTACTGAATACATCTGGCAGTCTCTGCAAGTCTCAACAAAGTGAGAAACATCTCTGTACATGCCTTTCCACCAATATTTCTCCCTGATTTTCTCATAAGTAGCCCATACTCCTCTATGACTAGCCCAAGGACTCTCATGAAACTCCCTCATCACCTGTAACTGTGTCTCTCTATCGCAGACAACCCGCAAAGGTAATCCGCCTCTTTTCTTCGGATGCTTCCAAAGAAATCCGTCCTTGAGAAAATAACCATAGGCTTTCCTTTTGATCTTCTTGAACTCTTCATCTGTCCATTCATCTCTTTTGCTTAGTGTACTAAGATACTTGCCAATCTGTAACCAATCTCCAACATAGAGCTCTTCTGTGAAAGCCACAATATCATAGACATGACAAACATGATCAACCATAGTGGCTGAAATTTCTGCATCATCCTCTTCTGCAAGTAGAGTCTCCTCATCATCATATCTGGCTCTAGACAACATATCTGCCACTGGATTATCCTTTCCTGCTATGTGTTTAAATTCCGGATTTAATGACTTGATGTATGCAATCCATCTCAACATGGCTATATACGGAGTAGAGCAACTCATGATCATACCAATCAATGGCAAGCAATCTGTCTCTACCACAACTGAAGCCCCAATAAAGTACTCCTTGTCACATTTGAGAGCCGTGACAATCCCCAATAACTCCCTCTTGATTTGCGGATATCTCCTCTGTCTCTCATTTAGGACTTTCGCCCCAAACCGAATAGCATACCTATTTCCATCTGCATCATCTTGACCCACAGCCCAACCTATGCCAATTGGACTAGTGTCAACTGTCAATACAATAGGCCTATCACAATTATAATCCGCTTTCCTGAGAGTAGGAGCATTTTGCAATAACTTCTTCAATTTCCACATGGCTCTAGTGTGGCTCTCATCCCAATAGAATTTCTGCCCCTTTCGAAGCAGCTGATACAAACAATCTGCTATGTGTGCAAAATGAGGTATCCAAATCATATAAAACACACAAGCACCAATGAATCTCCGTACCTCTGAAGTAGTAGAACAATACTCTGCAATCTTGCCTATAGCATTCACCTTATCAGGTGAGGGTTTCCTGCCATATTATCCACACATATACCCAACAATAACAACCTCATTCACTCCAAAAACAGATTTTTACCCTGAAAGTGTCAAGTTCACTTCTTCTAACCTGGCCAAAATCTTCTCACATGCTGAAATATGATCAGCCACAAAGTATCTGCATCCCTGCTCATTTAGGCTCTCATTCTCCTCTTCTTCTGCACACCCCTTAATGGGCACATCATCCAAGAAAGGCATAGTAAGCTGAGGTATGTAATCACAAAGGACCTTATGCATGGCATTCATCATATGCGCAACAGAATTAGTGGCACCTAGAGGCAAGGTACACATCCTCACAAGCCCAATAGGAGTTCTCATGGTGGTTATGTCCTTGCTTTCCAAAGCCAGTTGAAACTGATCATAACCTGAATACAAATCACCCAAAGAATAGATGGCACGTCCAGCAAATGCCTCTGCAAACTCATCCACAACTGGACCTATACCAACATTCCTGATAGTAACTCTGTTCACTGGCTGCATGTCCTGAATAAATCGAAGAGTACCATTCTTCTTTGGAACTGTAAACCACCTATTTGAGTATGGTGCAGATGAAGGCTCAAGGATTCCCATCCTGATTTTCTCATTCAATAAATCAATCAGCTTTGGCAAGTGTGCTTTAGGCACTGGAATAGGTCGGAGATTCCATGGGACATGAGGAATAGTAAAAATGACCATAGGAGCAACAATATCAGGATTCACACATCCAATCTCATGTGGGACAAAAGCAAATCCCCTTCCATGACGCTCAAGCATATCCTGAAAGCATTGCTTCTCTATGGGTAACAAGAAATCACCATTTCCAATTTTCAATTCAGCAAGTGTCTCTGCTGAAAATTTATGACCAATATGCTCCGGATTCCTCAAAATTTGCTGTTTAGCAGCCCTCTCTATTTGCTGATCACTGTCAGGTGGAAGCGGTACAGCAACCGGCTTCACCTTCTTATCCACAGTTTTGTATTTCGTGTCAACCCTCGCTTCATTATGCTCTTCTGCATTACATAAACCTTGCTGTAAATCAGCAATTCTGCACTCCAATGGCTGAATATTCTCAGCCCTCTGCTCTATGGACTGCATAGAAACAACCCCAAACTCTGAATGCTGAAATATTTCAGCAGCAAACTTTGTTGATTGAAAATTTTCAGCCCTCTGTCTCTCTGAAAGCTGATCATAACCAGCTGAAAACTCTGTTTGCTGAATTTCTTCAGCACTCAATACTCTTTGCTGAGTTACCTCAGCCTCTGACTCAATCTGTGACATAAAATCTGCAATTTCATGAAACATGTCCAGGGACTGCACTAATACATTACCATGACAATTCAGCATATCAGTTTTCAGCATATCTCCCATCTCTGTCATCGTATCTGCACAAATCACACTGTCATACATACCATCTATGTGCTCATCATCCTCCAAAATTCCTGCATTTTTCAAATTTTTCTCCTTCCTGCATATATACTGCCTGGCAGCTCTAGACAATCTAGAAGTCTTCTGATAGCTCATCGAACTGTTTGCTGAAATCCCAACATAACCGGAGGAGAAAACACCGCTGCAAGGAGGTGAGAACTCCAATCTCCTCTCCTCTATACCACCGTCGTCTCGTGAAACGGCGGTACCTAATGAAAACCCGAATCCCTCACAGTGGGTAAGGGTGCATCTCTGAGAGTATCCCTGTTTCTAACATGATTCACACATACAGTCATAAACTGAACTTCTCTCATACCATCTTTACTGCGAATCCGTGCATAAGCAGATCCATCATCCATGACCTTTGTTTCCATGCGCATCTCTGTAATGAATGGCTGTCCAAGAATTATGGGATAAGAGCATGAATCCTGCACAAAGAAATGAAAATCCTCCTCTACATCACCAATAGAAACCCTAACACTAGGGCAAGCAGCATATAAATCACCTGCAGTGTTATTGCCGGCTCTCATACGCCACCCATGCTCTACATCCATAGGCCATCTGTTACTCTCATAAACTCCACGAACAATGAGATTAATCTCTGAACCATGATCAACCAATGCAACATAAGGCACCTGTTTTTCTCCAACCTTTACCATCGTCTCTGTAGTTGCCCTAGCCCAATGGCTCCACGAGAAGTGACTACGCGGTATCAAAACAGGCTCATCAATTTCAGCATAATGCATAGGCTGAACCCTCTTCTCTACCTGCGGCAAAACAGAAGCATTATCAACCATAACCTCATCATCATCATCATCCAACTCTCCAATCAAAACTCCATGTGTATCAGTGGTAGCCAATGCATGTCTTTTCCTCTTCAGGACCTCCTGAAACTGATCCTGAAACTCTCTTTTTGAGATGCCCAAAATCTCAGAAATAGTGAAAGTCACCTCACTGCCAAGTATCTTATCATTAAAGATTTTCTTCATGTCTATAGATGTCTCAATATCGGACATCAATCTGAATCCTGGCTGCTTTCTCTCTCTAGGCTCTTGCCTCTTTTCTCTCTTTTGAGCATCCTCCATCTGTCGATCTGGCCCTGATCGTGAAGACGGTCCTGCAGTAGGTGGAGTAACAAACTCACCCCCTCTAGTCTTCTTAGCTGCACTTGGATTTTCTTCATCCCTCTTACGCTTCTCCTCAACAAATACATCTGCACCATGAGATTTAGCCAAATAAGCATAAATAGAATACCTGTCAACAGGCGAGTCCCAACCTGTCTCTGATATGATGCTAGAGCCTGCGTTAGTCAAAACAGTTTGCTGAATTTTCCCCTTGTTTGCAGTCTCCATAGCATAAGTCCATAGTGCGGACTGAGTCTCCGATCCCTTCTCAATCTGTACTCCATATGCAGAAGCATCACCTCTAGCCGTCACATAAGAAGTACGCGCAACCATGTCCTCTATTAACTTCTTCATTCCACCTTTACCAAAGTTGGTAGCAAGTGGAGCTCCTGTCTCGGTCAACCAAATCTTACCATCTTGCCCCCAATATACCAAATTCTGCCTCCTTGCATCCTAGAAAGAGTCACAATCCCTGCAATGCTGATGCTCCGTACTATCACACCAAATACATCTCCGATCTCTCCTAGGTGCATTAGGAGCACTCCTAGGTGTAGTAGGAGCACTAGAAGAAGTAGTAGGCACAGTTGAAGCAAACTGCTCCTTCAACTTACCCACCAACTCCGCTTTGACTGACTCAAGTGTCAAATCTGTGATGCCTTTGATTATGTCATCAAGAGAAGTAGGCACCGATGGAGCGGATGGTTTTGGAGCAGAAGGTGTAGGCATCGGTCGTGGAATAGGAGGAATAGGTGGAGTAGAAACAGTAGGCACTGGCATAGGCCAAGAAACTGGCTGAGGAGGAGAAGAAATAACAGGGATAGAAGTAGGCATAGGAGCAGATGATGGTGTAGGTGTCATGGAACCATTCTGTAGGCGAGTCTTCCATATCCTCCTCTTGGTCAAAGTCGAGACTGCATCCTGAGCATCCTGCCAACCAGTTTTAAGACCCATAGGCTTCGTGCGATCTTCAAGAAGCTCACCCAATTCTTCTTGAAGAGCAGGATCTGCAGCTTGCAAGAAAAGCTCAACTTTTTCAACATCCAATGCTCTTTGTTCAATAGCATCAAGCTGACTATACCTCTCTTCAAATTCTCGAATCAACTCCGAAGCAGCAAGACCCTTGTTTGGCATGTAGACCCACTCTCGGAATGACCGCCGAGTAGCCATACCAAAGGCCTCAAGGAAGTATTCTTCTTTTAGAGCCTTCTTAAAATCTTGCCAATGTGTATTTTGAATAAAAAGATCAGTCACTTTTGTCCTCAAAGCAGGTGTGACAAGACGAAGGAAGTACTTACTCATAAGTCCAGTAGGAACGCCAAAAAACCCCATCTTGATCTCATATGTCTTCAAATATGCTGAAACATTATGCCTGTCAAATAGCTTCTTCTCACTCTCAACTGCTTCAATAGCCTTAGTCGCGCTGTTTGCATTCTCCTGCTCCGAATAGAGTTGCCTTTGCTGAGACAACTGTTGTTGATGCAATTGTTGTTGCTGCTGCATATACATTTGTGTTTGCTGATTTTGGAGCTACATATACATGGACATATTCTGCAAAATCTGTTTTAGATCCTCCGTTGAAGTACTTGACGCAGCAGTCATTGATGGAGCTGAAGTAGAGGCAGCTGGAGTTGTAGAGGAAGCTGAAATAGAGGCTGAAGTATCTCCCATCCTAAAATTTCTGCGACGCTTTCACGTCGGGTTCACCAAAGATGTCGAAGGGTTTGTGAAAGCAATGTCCCAACCACAGAGGATCCTAACTAATTTCAGGATAGAAGATCAATCAAGCAAATAATCAAGATGAGAAAATGATGTCAACTCTATTTTACTTTTTGAACCAAGGCCTTCCGTGTCTTTCCATAAAAAGGTCTTTATTCTTCAGCAATCCTGACAATCAGCCAATAATGGTTGCATAAAAGGGTAACTGTATAACAGCAACATTCAGAACTTTCCGATTAAGCAATTCAAGCTTTTCCACTCCACAAGAGCTCAAAATAGAGCTCATACAATATCAGCATGATCCAAAATCCACCCTCCGAAATAGAGCAAGGGATGACATCTTCCTCTGTTATATCCGATAAGTTTGCAACATCATTAACTCTTATGAATGATTAAGCTGTAGATAACAGTTTCAAGATCTTTAGTGAATAAAATCCCATGGACATATTTCCACATACATTGTCCAATTTCCCACACAGTAACAAGTTCTGGACTGTTCTGTATTATAGTTATGGGTTTATGCTTTTACAAATATTCTGCACTATTCAGTTCAGAGACAAGTAGAAAAATCAGACAGAGAAGTACAGGTGTGTGCTCTTGAGGTAAAATATTTATCTCTCCTCTACAATTTCTGTTGTAAAACCAGTTATCTACTTCTTCACCGAGTGCAGTTTCTCTCCTTGGAATACTTATACAGAGAATGCTATTGTTCACTCTCCAAAGCTAATATGAAATTCTAGACTTTTATGATCTTTCTTTCACCTGCACTATCTACCCTGTCTGCTCCAATGAACACAAAGTTGAACTATTGGCTGACACCAAACAACATCCATTGCAGGGTTTCGGCATCTATAGAAGCTACAGCACATGAACCCCATCGATTCCTTGCCTTAGAGATACCATCCAATACTGTTTCGACCTCTGCTGCCTGTGACCGCTTGAAGCGAGGTTTGTGGCTCTTCTCATCTCTGCCGAAGCAACATGAAATCCAACTTCTGAAGTCTCCACAGTTTCAGCTACTCCATCAGACTCTGCGGAGATGGAAAAGGTTCGCGGCCCCTACAAAATCCATACTTGCTGTCGGCTGTAGCATCGGTTTGTCCGATTAAGCTCCGCAGACGCTGCAGCATCAGCCAAGTGGCCACTAAATTCAGAAAGAACCCTTCCTGCAGGATAAAAGAATGACTCTACCATCTCCACAACCCTGTCCATGCCAACAGTTTTCTCATTCAAACAGAGACTTTGTACTTCGCAAAATTTCCAATTTTCACCCGAGTTCAACCCATGATGAATGTTTATGTATGACAAAATCTGTTCAACAAAACAACCAAACTGCTGAACATCAAGTCTCTGTTGTTTGCTGTCAAACTTTTCTTCACATGTAAGATGGTCAATCAGAAGCTGTAGCTCAAACTCCTCATCAAGCAGGACCCTTTTAGCTGTAACAGAAAATAGAACTTCTTGTGCATGAAGATACTGAATACCACAGGCAACACCAACAAGAACTCTGTAGCAGTCCTTGATGGCTAGTGGCTTGCACATTTGATTGGCAACATGTAACCAAACATCTAAAGATCTTTGCTTGTGTGTGTACTTGTAAACACACCAACTGCGAGAGTCATGAATGCAAGTCGCATAGAAAGGGACAACATTGTTGTGTCTCAACTCAAGTTTCTTTGATATTTCAGTCCAGAATCTATTGTTTTGAGCTGGATTTTTGATCTGTAACACAATAATGCTTGATCCATCACTGAGATCTCCACAAAAACTTGAGTCTAGAGTGACATTTTCTGCTCTACAAGTAAAATTAGAGGTCACATTAACAAGCTCTTCCTATGAAATAATAACGGTGGGAAGAGAGATCTCTCTGATTTTGATAGAAATCCAGTGAGCTATTCTCCCTATGCTGTGCCCCCAAATTTCCGAGCTTTTTCCCTGCGTGTCGACTCCTTTCTCTCCAGAATTCTGCGCCCGTATTATCCTCCTTCTCTCCTTTCTTTAGACTCCTTGCCTTTTCGCTCTTTCTCTTTTCCCCCCCAAAGCACTTTTTAAAAAAAACAAAAGCTTCTCTTATTCCCCCAAAAGCACGGCTCCTTTCCCCTAAAAAAGCCCCTATCCACATATCTTTAGAAGGTGAGGAAGACATCATTTTCCGAATTCCATCTCCTTTTGGCAAAGCCCACAACTCCTCCATCTATCTCAGCATAGATCGTGCTGTTATTAAACCAAAGCGATCTCCTCACAGTAAATAGGACATTGCCTGATGCATCCATAATAGAAGCAATGAATGGCCGCCTTCGGTGTAGAAATTGACGAAGCAGCCAATGGCTTGATTCAATTATGTACCCAACCATCATTAATCCTTCTCGAGGGTCCATGATAACATATCGATTTGCTTTTTCAAAACCAACCAAAAGATTGGCCCACTCAATATTTCGTGTAACTATAATATCACTTCTTGCAAGTAAAGGTGCAACTTTTGCTTCTTGGGGGTTTTTTTTTCTGCAAAATTCCCACCAAAGGTTGACTTGGTATGGTTGTCCCAGGCCGAATTGACGATGAAACGGTTTGCCAATTCTCTCCAAAATTCCTTATTCTTCTCCGTCTTCAGCATAGAATAAAAGAGCAAACATAACAACTAAGTATGTACAAAGTATCAAATCACACACATGACTTTTGGGTGGTTTACACACCTCGAATGCACAGCAATACGACAACGTGATAGCATGTTAGCAACTAGATTCGCCTTTCCTGCAATGTGCTTTAATTCGGGGTTGTGAGATTTATTATATGCAATCCATCTTAGCATAGCAATGTCGGGTGTAGAGAAATTGGCAATCATGCCCAAGAGTGGAATACAATCAGTTTCTACCACTATGGAAGCACGTATAAAGTATTCACAATCACACTTTAATGCTGTTACAACTCCCCACAATTCCCTTTTTACTTGTGCGTACCTTCTTTGACATTCATTGAGAATTTTTTCTCCAAAATGAATTGCATACATGTTACCTTCAAGATCCTCTTGGCCAACATCCCATCCTATCCCAATGGGACTTGTATCCACAGTAAAGATGATGGGTTGATCATTTGAATAATCAACCCTTTTGAGAGTGGGGCCTGAAATTAAGAGCTTCTTTAATTTTTGCATAGTGAGAGTATGCTCATTATCCCAAGAGAATCTTTGGCCTTTTCTAAATAATTGATAAATATTTTTGGCTACATGAGCAAAATGTGGTATCCATATGAGATAGAATACACATGTGCCAAGAAATCTTCTCACCTCTGAAACATTTGTGCATTTTTCTTGCATTCTGCTGATGGCATCTATCTTGATTGGAGAAGGTTTGTGTCCATAGGGGCCACATAGATGACCGACCACTAGGACTTCTTCTACTCCAAAAATCCACTTAGCCCTAGAAAGGGTAAGATGTACCTCTTCTAGCCTTGTCAAAATGCAGTCACAATCATGAATATGGTTAGCTACAAATGTCCTGTAACCATCTTTGTCAAGCTCCTCATTCTTTTCATTGACTTCACATCCCTTGATAGGTACATCATCAAGAAATGGAATACTAAGTTGTGGAATAAAGTCCCTTAATAGTTTGTGCATATGGCATTCATCATATGGGCTACGGAGTTTGTTGCACCTTGTGGTAGAGTGCACATGCGGACCAATCCAAGAGGTGTCTTCATTGTGGTAATGTCTCAGCTTTCTAATGAAAGCTGAAATTGGTCATATCCTGAATATAGGTTGCCCATAAAATAAATTTCTCTACCTGCAAAAGCTTCAGCAGACTCATCAACAATTGGACCCTAACCAACATTTCGGATTGTGACACGATTAACAAGTTGTAGATCTTGAATGAATCATATAAAGATCCATTTTTCTTGGGCACGATAAACCATCAGTTTGAGTAGGGCGCTGAAGAAGATTCTAAAATCTTCATTCTGATCTTTTCATTTACAAGTTCTAGTAATTTGGGCAAATGCGCCCTTGGAACAAGAATAGGCTTGAGGTTCCAAGACACATGTCAGACCGTAAAAATGACTATAGGAGCCATAATATTTGGATCTACACAGCCTATTTCACTTGGTTGAAATGCAAAAGCTTTTCCATATTTCATTAGCATTTTCATAAAAGAGTGTTTTTCAGTCGGCGAAAGAAAAGAATTTTCATCTATTTTGAGCTCTTTTATACTTTCAGATGTGAACTTGTGACCAATGTTGGAAGGATCACAAAGACTTGGCTGATTTGCTGCCCTATCAGCTAGCCCTTCACTTTCAGGAGGCAGTTGGGCTGCCACAAGTTTGACTTTCTTATCCACTGTCTTGTACTTTGTCTCCACTTGCATTTCAACCTTGTTGAGTAAACCAATGTCTTCCTCTCAACAAATTCTTGAATTGTTTGATAAAAATGCAATGTACATACTTCTATGGATTGATTCTCTGCATGAGTAGTTGCATATATTTCAACCAATGTGTCAGTAGTAATCAGTCCAAAAAAAGTGCCCAAAATATCTTCATTTTTAGTCATCATGTCATAAGTTTTCAGCTCCCTGTTTACATGACATAAATATTTTCTTTCAGCCTTAGTTATGGCCGGAAGAGACTTATAACAGCCCATACTATTGGCTATACATACATACAAATTTTCTAGAGACACAGTTTCTGTAGCATAAGGAGGTTCAATCTTTTTACATGATGCACTACCATAGCCTCCTTTTATAGCAGTGCAGCCCGAAAACCCTTGAATTCTTGGGCATTAGGAGGCATAGGATAATCACGCAGTCAATCTCTATTTTGATGATGGTTAACACGCACAGTAAGAAATTGGGCAGCTTGCTCATTATCCTTGCTTCCGATTTGAGCATAGAAAGAACCATCATCAAGAGCTTTTGTTTCCAAGCGGGCTTCAAAAATTTAAGGTTGTCCAAGAATGATAGGGTAACTATAAGAGTCTTGAACAAAAAAGTGAAAGTTGTCTTTTATGTCTCCAATAGTTACCTGCACATTAGGACATGCAGCATATAACTCTCCAAAAGAGTTGTTTGTAGCTCTCATTCACTATCTTGGATCAACATCTATGGGCCATCCACCACTTTTATAGAGACTCCTTGCCATGACATTTATCTTTGAGCCATGGTCTAAGAGCGCAATACATAGTGTTTCTTTTTCTCCAATTTTGATGATTGTCTCTGTTGTTTCTCTTACCCAATGCGTACGGGAGTAGTGACTGCTTGGAATGAACCGAGCCTCTTCCTCCTCATGCATGTGATGTAGACTCAGCCTTCTTTTTGGAGGTGGACTGCCCAACTAGTTTGGACCAGCCGACCATTACATTTTCAGCTTTCATTTCTTTAATTTTTGCATTCATGTTTTCTTTATCTTTAGCTTCAATTACTGCAATTTATTCTTTAACTACTTCAAGATGAATTTCTTGTGAAGTCAGCTTACCTTCATCCTACACCAAAACTCGAAGAACTTGAAAAAAAGCATGCACTGTTTCTTCAGCTTCATCACCAACATATTGTTTTTTCCTTTTGATTACATTAATAATTACATCATGGAATTCACGTTTGGCAATTCCAAGGATTTCGCCTAATGTAAATTCAATTTTGCTTCCTAGAATTCATTCTTCTAGGACTCGTTTGAGATCGGTTGCAGATTCTATGTCGTG
Organism: Lygodium microphyllum; assembly: GCF_053477565.2. Classification (NCBI taxonomy): domain Eukaryota; kingdom Viridiplantae; phylum Streptophyta; class Polypodiopsida; order Schizaeales; family Lygodiaceae; genus Lygodium; species Lygodium microphyllum. The sequence goes on along the minus strand of NC_141137.1, from coordinate 43,014,966 downwards.
AGACTGCAATTTGTAGCCTAGCTGCTTGCTTTTCTTCTTTCCTTCGGTCTTCTTTGTTTGTGGCGCATCTTCCATTTCTTGATGTGGGGTTATATTTTCAACAAGCTTTGGTTGTTTAGGCATTCTTCTAGTTACCTGTTTTGGAGGGCTAGAAGAGGAAGACCCCGGTTCATCCTCTCTTCTTCTCTTTTCTTCAATCAAGACTTTTTTATGATTGACGTTAGCCAAATGTGCAAAGGCAGAAAAAGAATCTATCGGTTCTTTCCAACCAGTTATTTCTCGAATGCACTGACTGGCGTTAGCCAAATCTTCCTTAGCTACTTTACCACATTCCATTTGATCTACTCTATGCATCTATACTTTAGATTGCACATTAGCTTTACATGCTTTCAAACTTGATTTAGTTGGCTCAATTTGCAGCCCATAGGTAGCTACATCAAATGCTGTCTAGGCATTCTTTACGACTAAATCTTCTAATCTTTTCTTCATTCCAACATTGCCAAAATTTGGCTCCAGTGGAAGACCAATTTCAGCTGCATGGATTTTTTCGTCTTTCCAAAAGAGGAGTTTATGTGCTTCAAGCTCACGGAAGGCAGAACACTCCCTCTTGTCATATTGTTGGCTGGCGCACCAAGTACAATTAACTTTTCTATTTTCTAACTTGAAATAGAAGTTGTAGAGGGGCTCATTGGATATTAATTGAATTTCTTGTCTAAAAAAGAAAAGGGCCAATGGCTCTCTGCGCTGACCACAAAAGGATTATGAACATTCCACAAGATAACCACATTTGTGAGAGCTCTATGTGTCTCCTCTTGGGTATCTTGATCCAAGATTATCTACTCCCCTCGCAAAAGTTGCCATCTTCTATATCAAAAGAGAATGCAAAGAGTTTTTCTAGTGATGAAATACCTATAATAAAAACAAAAATAATGGTAAGTAAATACAAATGACACAACAATTTATTTAAGCAAGACGTATGTCAATTAAATCAAGACATTCAAAGTAGTAAAAAAAGATTTACTTGAATGTGAGATTAGATTGGTTGACCTCGCACTCAATCGTCTCATCAAAATGTGTTCTTTTGACTTGCAGGACTCACTCAATATTTGACTCATCCGTTCCTCAAATGGACACTTGTATTGATAAGTAATCTTTGTTTTCTTTAGAACATCACATGAACCAAGCAAATATGCAAACAATGAGAATGGAATAGACCAACTAAGATGCACATCTTTGGAGCTTGTGGTGGGTTTCATAGCACTATTGATGTCAGATTTTATCTTGGACTTACATGCTCCTAAAAACTCCAAGTTACCAATCAACCATTCACCACTAGATAGTGGCGACAATAAGACATGTTGCAATCTTTGGCTTTCTACTACATACAATGAATTATAAAAATATATATTTTGAGTTGCAAGTTGACTTGGAGAGTTATTATCATAGATCAAAGAACCTATGTCTTCATGCTAAACATGTATCTTTTCGGTCAAACATTCCATATTTTACCATTCATGCAAAGTTGATGGATATAGAGCTGTCAGTAAAACATGATTGAATTAGAACACTACAAATATTTCTTTTTTTAAATCTAATGCAAAAGAATAAATAATGATAAAATTTAAAAACTTACTGTTTTTTTTAAAATTGAAATGTAGTTCTTGTCGTGTAGAGAGATTTGTTTCTGTGTATAAACATGTTGGATCAACACTTCAGTTACTGTACTTGTTCCATTAAACACTTTTCTGAACTCTAAAATTCTACATTTCCAATGTTTTCTAGGGTTTCCAACATCCTTACATCTAACCTTGAAATTTCCTTGAGTACTTGGGTGCATCAAAATCCAATCCAACTTATAGTACTTATCACAAATCCAATTACCGCCACTATCTTTCCTATTGAAAACCTCCATTGCAAGTATGTTACTGATGTTTTTCCTCCGTGAAGACATCTATGATAACCAAATAGAAAGTTACTTATCAGCATGTGTATATTTTGCAAATGTTCTCTCCAAATGAAATGAGATTTAAATGGAGAAATTTTAAAAAAAAATTGTACCTGTAATTATTTTCACAAAGAATCCCAGAGATGTTGAATAAGAAGTTGACTTATAACAAGAGCATTATTCCTTCACTGACAAATTTCTAGAGTACAAAAACCAAAGAAATATGGAGTCAAAGCATACATATAACTTACATAGGCTTTGTCCAAATGAGTTGAAACTTAACCATGGAGAAATAGTAAAAAGTGGCAATATACCTCTGGGTCTCTTTTGAAAGAAGCCCAAAGAAGTTGAAGAAGAAGACTCTTGGAGTAAAAAAACAAAGAAAAACTCAATATGCATATGGCTTGCATACATTTTGTCCAAAAAGAGATAAAATTTAATTATGGAGTAGCAAAAAGGCAAGACAACATACTTGCAACTTTGTTTACAAAGAAATCGTAAGATGTTGAAGAAAAAGTTAAGTGTTCAAAAAATCATTGTTCTTGACTGTAAAAGACTCCTAGAGTACCAAAACAAAAGAAATTACATGTTAGAGAATGCAGATAACTTGCACAGGTTTTGTCCAGATGAGATAAAACTTTACCATAGAGCATCCATGGAAGAGAACAATATATCTATAAAGTTTTGTAAATCTTAGGGCTTTGGTAGAACAAGCTCTACTCTCATAAAACATGTGAAACTCACTCTATGTTTGTGTAGAGGAAGTGAAATTTCACAAGGTTATAGATAGGGCAAGTAACAATGAGGCTGTAAAATTTCATCACGAAAGAAGAAGCGGGGAAAGAGATATGATAAATTTGAGTTCCGCCTAAGAAAGAGGGGAAAACTGAAAAGGGAAGAAATGAAAATTCAAACATTAAAAAATAAGAAACTGAAAATTCAAGTCACAAACCTCCGGAAAGTGTCAACATTGTATTCCCTACATTTTCCCTTATTTTATTGCTAAGGGAAGATTTGGGCCAATATATGGCTAGAAGATTCATGTTACATGAATCTAGAATCCCGACTCTCTCATTGGTTAGGTCTATATTTGTTTATTCACTCCTTCAGGGGCAAAAAAGAGTATCCATATTTCTCCTAATGACAAGACTCCATCGAGTCTTTCACACACAAAGAGTGGTAAACACCTTCCATAGTATCCTTACAAGCAACCTCACAAGAAACTTTACAAGATACTGAAGAAAATTCTATATCATCATAAACAATATCTTCACAACATAACAAGTTTGGATCAAAACCTCAACCAAAGACTCCTCAACACCTTCCAACTCCATTTCCCTGGTTTTAAACCTCTCCACCCTCAAATTCTCAATCCTTTTCAAAGCCTTATTCAAATTCTCTCTCGCATCCTCTTCAATCTCACACTGAGGATCCTCAAAACCCTAATTAAAGTCATCAAAAACATTATCACAAACTTCAAGAAAATTCAAAGAAACTGAAAGACTATTAGATGAAGTTTTATCTTCAACATTATTTCCTAAATCAACCAAACAATCATCCACACAACTATCAAGAAGCACGAGGTTAGGTTTACTCAAAACAACATCAACATCATCAAAAACAGAATACTCTCAAGAGCTACTCAAACCATCACCAACCAACTCACAAGACTCATAAGAGTAAACAACACCAACACCAAGATCACAACAAGAGTCAGAACCCAAAACCTCAATACTTTCTTGATCAACAAACTCATAATCAAACTCACAACAAATCTCAACAAACTCATCAGGCAACAAATTCGAACCCTCAACTTCATCTTGAAAAGTTACAGTTTCTAAGCAATCCCCCTCTTGGTCTTCTAACAAAATAAAAAATTCATCCTCTATTCTCTCTTCTTCCCTCAAACACTTAGCTCCATCAAGACAAATACGCTCATTCTCAAAGTTTTCACTACTCGCTTCAGTAATCCCAAGACTTTCTGAACTTTTATCACTCCTTTCCTCATCAAAAATATCAAAATTCTCTTGACTCTCATCCTCTCTCAAAGAACATGAAAAATCTTGGTCCTTAAAAAAATTTGGTCTCTCATTTTCTTCTCTACAACTTAGATCCATCTCTAGCTCATCTCTATAGTCCTCAAGCTCCAAAGTATCATTATCGATTCCTCCTCTTTAGTTAAATCCATAATCACTAGACTGAAAGTATCCCTCGTCAATGGGTCTTTTGTCTCTTGATATTTGGCAAATTTCACTACTTCCTCAAAGGTCTTAGGGATCTTAATATCTCTATTTTCACTCTCCAGTCTTCTGATTTCAGCCCATTTACAAAATACATTATCTTCAACATAACTGGGACTATCTCACCTTTTGACAATATCAAACTCCATTGATTCCACAATCTTTCAAATTCCTAACAAAATCCTCAACACAGTGATCATCTTTTTGAACAAAAGTTTCTATTTTTGCCCAAATCTCACATTGACTTTCTTTTTTTAAAAACCTACATAAAAAATAATTTTTAATGGTCTCATAGTCCAAATTTTGTCTCCTAAATTTCAGACTTCTCTCAAAGTCAAGCAACCGATTTCGTGCTTCTCCCAGCAATTGATACCTAAGAATCTGGAGTTTAGCTTCAAGATTGGTTATTCTCTCTATCAAACAACAGTACAACTCTATTTTTTCTAAAACTCTTTCGAGATCTTCTATAGGATAACCATGGAACTCAAAAAAATCACTAGCCATTTTCAACAATCACAAGAATTCAAAACTAGGTCACACACAAGTGAAACAACCAAGACAAAGTCAATTTTGGAACTCCTCCACGGGGGCACTAAAAAAGAGATGTTACACGAGTGATGATCAAGAACAAGTCTCTCTCACAACCCGATAACTAGACGATAACTAGACGTTAAGGAGTGCCAGTTGGGGTAATTGACTTTTTCGGATGCACAACACAACTCAAAAAATAAATAAATATTCGACAAACACCACAAGCCACACATGAAATGAAACAACACACAATGCCTCTCGTAGCTTAAAAAAACCCAAAACCCAAATGTGGATAGAGCATCACTTCAACACAAATTTTGAAAACACCAACACTTCACACAAAAGTCAAAACAAACTTTGAAGACAAATCCAACATCATGGAAATTTCATACGTTGATAACCTTGGCCTGTCACTCCTTGATGTTTCAACATCCAAATTCTCTCACTTCACAACTAGCAAGTTAAGAGTTCACACTCCTGCATGCGTCCCTCTTCTCTCCTCACTCACAAGACACAATTGGAACCAAGAAGGAAGGCCCCTAAGACTCCTCTCACACCTCCTTATAAAGTTTTTCATGTACACTCACATACACATTGTGTTTTGCTTTCCCAAAAAGCCTAAGGCTTTTATGCCTTTATCTTTTCCAAAGTCTAAAGAACTCAAATGTTTTTCAGAAATAAAAAGGCTTAGGGATTTGATGAAAATGAATAGCTTTTTTGAGCTAATCAAACTATCACATTACACTGCCACCACACTAAATATATGCCGACATTCAGGCCATGCATAAGGTCAATGAAAATGCCATCTTTGCCTGTCTTCACAGCCACCAAATCTTCTGTAATTCTATGCAGTTTCAGATTGCCTATGCTTCATCACTCATCCTCATCAAGCCGCCATATTCTGTCTCATTTACAGTCATTTTGCCTTCGTTAAATGTCATCCTCCAAAACGTGATTATGCCATCATCACTGCCATGGTTATGCATTTTTTTAAACACTGTCATATCATCAACAATGACAGTTGTTAATAGGCTCTACACATTTTCCCAGTACATCGCCACCTTCATGCCATCAATAGCTATGTCATTACAACTTCATTAATGCCTCTGTGATGCCATCTTCATTGTCAATAATACTTTATAATAGTGGTTGGCCCAGTGACATATTTGAAACAAATAGCATGGCCCACCTTGTCACGTGATTCACAACCCATTTCATCACATACTCTTCTTGTCACGCTCATAGTAGCCACACACCTAGGTTGAGTGTACCCAATCTTGCCATAGCTTGAAATTCAAATGCTGAGTTTAGTTCGATTGCTTGATGAGGAAGAACCTTCCTCTTGCATGTTTTCATAGCAAGAAGATCTTAAAAACCCCCCTCAATGCTTTAGCTCTATTGGCACTTGGGTCTTCTTGCGATGTTCTTTCAAACTCTTGCAATATGGACCTTTCAAGTCTTGCACATTCTTGGAATCTTCAAAATGAATCTGCATTTTCATACAATGTGCCCTAGCAGAAATATGCTATGAAAGAGAACTTCATGCACAACCATACAAGATTTGAGAAATGTGCAATGTCGCATCCATGCTATGCAACCATTCAAGTGATGCTTCATACAAAAAATTATGGATGGACTTGAAGAAATGTGCCTAGCCTATCCAAATGTGCTCATGCATCATGCATAATGCAAATAAAGTTCCTTTTTAATTTAAGATCCTTATCCTCACCTCTCAACACTCAACAAACGAAATGTCAATCTCTGCTCCACCCATCCAAAATCTCACAATCTCTCTGGAAATGATGGTCCTCAAGAGGTTGACCAAATAAAAACAACCCATCTCACAAATGGCAGCGTCCTTCATGACCCTCTTACTCACCCAACCACCTTGCACACTCAACCATAGGTTCCTAATTTGGTGATGAATATCCCAAATATCATGCGTGTAAGAAAATAGTGTGTGCTAAAAGGGAGGTGCTCTCTCAAGTGCACGTGCATCTAAGATTTATTACATATAGCCGTAGCGCACCTCATGCTGTGCTAGTGCTCAACGATGGTGCGAAATGTTCATAAACCCAACCCTTGGCATGGAATTATTTGATAAGAATAGGAGACGACCCCCAAGTGCAATGCATCAACAACTCCAACGTGAAGCTCTAGTGAACCCATAATCCCTATGATGTGCAAGAGTCTCAGCAAGAAAACAAACCTTGTTTGCCAATGTTCGGCAACTAATAGCAAACTCTAGCGTCAACCTATCCAAAAAAATACCAAGCTTGACCAAGGCAATCAATTTTCACACTCAACAAATCAAAAAAAGTGACCAAAACAAATCCCAGCCTAAACAAACATCAAAGCAATTAGTCAAGCAAACAACTAAGCTAGCAAAAATCAAACCTTGACTAGGGGTTTTACATTTTTAGAAATCCAACTAAGCTAAACAAACACAAGAAATCTAATCACAAAACATCAAAGCAATAAGTCATATAAGAAACTAAGCTAGAAAAAATCAAACCTAACTACATTTTATTTAAGGGTTTTACATTTTTTGAAAAACGCTTAAGAATGTGTAAGGTAGCATCTGCCATTGGAACAAAAGTTCAATGCCAGATGAGCAAACAAAGCTCAAAACATCATGGGGAAAGCATCCATATATCCAAGATCATGTAGCATGTGATAGGAGCTTAGACCTCAAGGTAATATCAAGCTCGTAGGTGTAAACCAATGTAGCATTAAAGCATAACCCATGCAGGAAGTGACAGCCCCTATGACATCCAAGGCAATGTATTCTAGCTTCGAAAGTGGAAATGTAGCCCAAATATGAAGCTCAAATTTCTGCCATAGCATAGTCAACATGTGGGAGCAATGGCATCCAATGTAATTAATCCCCAAATGGCATAAGTGCTTCAATACATAAAGCTACCCAAATAAGGCTAGAAGAAATGACCAACAGTAGAAATCTCTACAAAAATTGACATACGTCAACCCAAAGCATGAAGCTCAAAGCATATCCAAGCAATGACCAATAGTAGAAATCTCTGCACAAATTGACATATGTCAGTCCAACATGAAGCTAAAAGCATATCCAAGCTTTGTCATAGCATCCAACATCAAAGCCATTTCAACAATAACCATCAATAAATCTTCTGACATGAATTAGTGGTTGTCCCTATGAGTAACTAGCATATTCCCTTGCTTTCAAAAATGATATTTGTGTAAGACTAAGCCAAATGTGGGGTTAGATCAGCCCCAAAAGCAAGCCAAAATAATGGCACAACTTTATCATAATATCCTATCATCAAGGCAATTGTATGTGGGCAGCAAATGACATTATCAGATAAGCTCCAAACACGGAGAAGTGTAGTTCCTTTGATAGGTTTCAACAAGGTAACTGTTGTATACAACAGTGTATTGAAATACAAGAGCTCAAAGTTAATGCATATAATGCCGGAAGCCTAAGACTCAATGCCCAAGAGTACTAACCAATGCTAAAAGGTTTCACAAGTTGTAAGTGATAAGTAGGAGTTGCAATTTATATAACTTGGAGGATCGGCTGAACGGTAGGCACAAATTTCTCAACTCACATTGGCTGAAGTAGGTCATGGCATATGCTGAAAAGTAGGGAGGGCACAAGGGAGGGGCAATGCAAACTCCAAAAAATCCTTGGAGTGAAGACAAAGAGTTCAAGTAGCCCAAATATCAACCAAAACAATTGAAGAATGCTCTTATGCTATCCAATGATTAGGCGCCAAGAACTTGAGAACTCAATGAGTTGCTACTATGTTGGTTGGTCACATAGATGCTCAAGAAGCTTTAAAGTACCTCAACAATGGCATGAAGCAATGCCAGACAAGTCTGAGAGCGGGGAGGGTAAACACATATAGTATTGGAATGAAGCCATAGTTGCCATGAAACCTCTGTTGTTGTAGGTACTCAAATGCGAGCTGTGGGAAGGTGGGGTCCAACTCCACAATCTTGTTCTCATACCAAATCAAGGGAGTGTACCCTAAAGTGGAAACAAGGACCAAAAGCAAGAGCTACGGTGGAAGAAGCAAGAGCAACAGAGAAACACACACATAATGTGGGAACTCCAATACTCACAATGTGTGATCGGCTTTCCCTTTATTCAAATTTCACTGAAAGAATAAAGAATGAAGTTAAAAGTATGGGCACCCGCCACTTCTAATATATAGGTGTGCATGTATGTGGATACTGTCAATGTAACTAATATATGGGTGACTAGCAAACATGTGCCTTTACCCCCAACACAACAACCAAAACTCTCTCCCAATCCTATGAGTTCTCTTCAACCAAGAACCCCTAAAAGTTTGCCTCAAAGTTGATGATGAGCTGCTAAATTTGAGCTGAGTACCTCCAACTTGGCCATGGCTTTTGTGAGATCTCCAAGAAAGGCTGCGAATACCCTATGGTACTCCATCACTACTCTTATAGCTCCTCTCTCAGCTATACCTATTTGAACTAGGTTTTTATTTTGTAAAATGTAACTAGATATGAGGAAAGAGAAGGAGGAAGGGACGAAGGACGGAAGCTCTGATATAATGAAGGATACGTAGGAGAGAGAAGGAGAGAAGGGAGAGACTATAGAGGGGAGAGAGAAAGAGGGAGAAGAAGAGAGAGAAAGACAAGAGAAGGGAGAGAAAGAGAAGGGAAGCCATGGAAGTTGAAAGAAAGGATAAAAAGAGACTTGATTATTGATAATTGATACCCTAATTCGGTCTCTCAATACCTTAAATACCCCATTAGTGTAACTGAGTATTCCTGTGCTAGCCTCATGTCCTACCCATCTATCCCCACTCTTTTACAAATGTTGTGTGGCACTCTTCTCTCCATTTATATTTGTTTCCTTTTTCTAGCAAGGTCTTTAAAGGGTTTGTGATGGTGGTGACATGAGTTGTGGCACTTAAAACTAGTCCAAGAAATTGTTGTATTTGCTTGACTTGCATGCATGGGATACTCTTGGATTGCTAGTACTTTTTTAGATCTATTTAGACTCCTGTATTAAAAATTATATAGCCTAAAAATTTTGATGATGTTTTGGCCTACTTATATTTTTTGAATTGGATTGACAGATTATTTTCTTAAAGATGATGGAGAACCCCCCAAAGCACATAAAGATGCTCACCATAAGTCTTGGTTTGAATTTGACATAAAGGTAAATACTTAAGACTTTCTTTTTGAGTAAGTCTTGGAAAATTGTGTTTCCTATACATTGAAAAGTGCTCAAAGTTCATCCAAACGGCATTAGCTAATCCAAAGGGCTTTAAAGGTATCTACCAATAGGTGGAAGCCATGCCAATGAATAAAATATATGTTGGCTACCCAAGTTGATCAAAGAGATCATCTATCATAGGTAGAGGATGCACATCCTTGATTGTCACTTTATTGAGTAGCTTGTAGTCCATATAGAATTATTATTTTCCCTCTCTCTTTTGACTAAAAGGGGCTTAACTACCCATGAGCTTTTGGAGGGATAGATGAAAACTTTCCTTATCTATTGGTTGGTTCATGTAGTTTTTTCCTTTGGGGATCTTCAATGAATAGCAATCTTGAGTGGCTAGGTCTACTAGTTGTTTGGATCTTATGAAATATTGGAGTGTTGATCCATGTTTTATGCATGGATTTAGTAATAGGTTTTGATATTGTGAGAACTTGATGGATCTCATACTGTTGTATTCTTAGAGCCACTATTTAGGACTTCATATTTATGCTATTTAGTTTTCTTAAAAATATAAACTCAATTTTACTAATTAATTTTTATTTGGTAACATATAGTAAATTATTAATTAACTTTTATCATATAATATATGAAAATATTTTACTATATTGGTGATTCTAACTAGTTTTCTTATATAGCAAAATTTTACTGTATTATTGGTTCTAACTAGTTTTCTTATGTAGGAAAATTTTACTATATAGAAACTTTTGGAGTTTCTATATAAGAATAGTTTACTATATTACTAACTTGTAAAGTATTCCACTTTTACTAGTTGAGACTTTTTCTAGACACTTTGATAAGTATCTAGAAAACTTCTCTTTTTTTATGTTATAGGAAAGTGTTCAAAGTTCCTTGTAAAATGATTTTGATTACTCTTAATGAGTTTGGGGCCTTCATGTATTGTGTTATAAAGGCTTGATCCAAACCTCAAATGTCAATATTTTTGTAAGCTTTTATGAGCCCATAATGTTGATGGTTGGGATTACAATCCAAAGAAGAGTCTTACCTTAATGATGACTCACTTAAGCATCTTTAGTTTGGTGATGCTTTGCTCAAAGTAAGGAGTCGATTATAATGCTTAGAGCCTAAAAGCAAATCGCTATAGTGACATTTAGTGTTTATTATTCTTCAACTTCCTTCTTGCTTTCTTCTTATCCTTTATGGATTTGTGGCTTGAATGAAAGCTCTTTTCATAATGCTAATGTGAGACCCCACCCATTGAATGTGTAGGATTTGTATGCCATTTTGCGATAAATGTGGCACTATTGGATGTAGTGAAAATTTAATTATTTTAAAATATTCCAAGGCTAATGAGTCATGATACTAATGCATTAATGGATTATTTAAATGATGAATACGATGAAGGGTTAAAGAGCAATTACCAAAGACAATCATGAATGGTTGAATAAACAATACATAAAACTAAGTAATGAAATACTAAATTGACATTGATTATCAAATAAAATCAATTGTGAAAAGCCATAGTAGAGGATTAATGAAGAATTTAATTTTTAATTTAAAAAAATTGTTTTTCTAGCAACATCTCATTAGCTTCTCTAATGCTTACTTTATTCTCTCAAAAACACCATTAATTCATTCACTAATCTCTTCATCTTCTACCAAATAAATTTTTGACACATTCAAGAATCTCATTGCCTTATCCAATAACTCTCATGTATGCTTTCATTTGTTTAGAGGGAGATAAAACATGGGCAACATTAATGAGTTTCATGTTCTTATGAGGAAGACTCAAGAGGAGGACCACTATGTTATCAAGATAAGGGATCAAGTGTATAATTCATTTGTGTTAGTACTACCATTTGGATGTTTCCTTTCCTACTTAAAAGATCCTCCCTAGCATTTTCATAGAATTAACTTATCCCATTAAGAAATGTTTTAAAACAAACCTTATTGTTGATTGTGGTTAATGGTCTTCTATGTCATTGAAGTTAATTATCACATGTTATTTGAACTATGCAATGGTGAGATTGTTTTCTAAAGTAATGGTGTGCCTTGAGATGAATCTCTCTTTAATAATAAAATTATTAAAGTAATACTAAAAGTCTTGTAAAAAATGTCTTTTGGGCTTGGTGCTATACCTATCTAAGGTTGGTATACGTGTGCATGTTGCTTAAGATCCTACTCTTATATACAATGATAGAATCTATATTATATATGTTACATTTGGTTTTGGATGTTTTAATCTACCTAACCTAAATAGTATTCATATGTCATTTTTATTTATATTGTACACTTAATTTATTAGTACAATCCTTATGCACATGGGCTAAGATAGTTATAGTGTGAGATTTCAATGAAATGAGGAGATCTATAGCTAAACATATAGCTCAATAAATTGGAGTAAAACTAATGAAGGCATAAAAAAGAGTTCTTAAAGAAGAAAATGAGATTAATTAAATGTGGATTTAATATTGATAAACATAGATCTAGAGCATGGCTATGGAGGTTGAAAGACAAAGACTAAACTCATGAAGACATAGACAGGAATAATGACTATCACACAAGTGAATTAGGTTCCAAGATTAAATACTTGGACACATAAACACAATCTTGTTTATATGGACAATGACAATGACACTTAACTAAAAGGACAAAGGAAAACAACATTCATTAAAATGATTAGAAAGTACAATACTTTATAGGCTCATGATGGTTTCCCTTTTCTCCACTATACCTATGGGATTTAGGCATCTCTTCCTAGATTGCTTGCATATCTCTTGCAAACTACTCCATATACAAAGAGACATACAAACAGGTGTGATTGCAAAACTCTTGAAACCCCTCCTCAATCACAACTTAAAAGGCTTAAAGTGTGTAGAGGCTTTAGTGAACAACCACTTCCAAAGTGTGGGCACACCACAAACATGGTAATTATCTAGATATTGTCGCAAACAAGGCTAAGTGTGGGCACAAAAAACATGGTGGATATCCAGAGGCTTCAGAAAGTGTACAAAAGGCTATAGTGCCATACATTACATGGGGATTTTTACAAAGCTTATGAAAGGAGCACTAAGGCAACTACATACAAGACTTGTAATGTCTTGTAGAGTGAGATCCAAATGCAATTGGAAGTCCAAATGGGCCCATTATAATGCAAAGGTAGGACGCATCATGCCATCGATGGCATCTTCTCATTATATATTCACCATGGGCCTTTTCCAATGCAAAAGTAGCATGTGGTCCATCGCCACATCGAATGGCTGATGAATCCCATATGTAAATGTATCTAGAGCCACTACATATGATAATTTTGATATTGATTTTTCAATATTCATAATATGATACTTTTGATATTAATTTTTCAATATTCATAATATGATACTTTTGCTATTTATTTTTCAATATTCATATGCTATTCTTATCTCCTATCACTTTAGAAAAGCAATCCTTATTTTACTTCAAAGGTTTATGTTGATCACCCTTTTCTTCAAAGTTACAAGCTCACATCCATCTCTGCCAAGCTCTATCTATTTCTTCCTCCTTGTTCTTTAGTAGGTTGGCACTTTTCTTCTTCTAGCATGCAGATTTATGGCACTTCTCTTCTTCTTGATCCATGTGTAGGCCCTTTTTTCTCCCCCTTTTTAAATTTCTATGATGGCCTCCTCCTAGAGCTCCCCCTTCATTCAACCTCGTGTTTTCTCATCGTAGACTTTGCTCTTCCTCTTCTTTGGGTAAGTTTTTATTTTTTCACACCCACCTTTTTCTTCACAAGGGTTCATATTGGCTTTCATATGGTGCCTTTTGGATAGGCTTGTGATAAATGTTATTCTCATGCCCTCAAGCTATAAGTGCAAGAAGTGGAAAGGGCATAACTATTAGAAATTTTTTTTTAAAGGGCATTATGGTAGAATTTTTTGTATTAGCTATAAAATACGTTATGTTGGCTCCAAGTTAACATATAAATGAGTAATTAGAGTTTGATTGATACTCATAGACTAAAAAATTTGAGGAATTGATAAATCAAACTTAGAGACGTGCATGGTCACTAAGCTAGACTCCATAGCACAAAGGTATTGTAAAATGTGGTGGTCATCCAAGAGATAGAGCATGGATGTTTGATACTCAGTTATCATTCAACCAGGCTTAGGGATCATATTTGATGGAAATGCTTTGATTTTGGAAAATGAGCTGGGACAATCAAATAAGTGAGTTTTTGATCTCATGGACATAAACATCATGTGAATGGAAGTGTATGATTTTTTACGACTAAGGATTAAAGCATAGCTCTTTTAAAAGTGAATCTTATTCTCTAGCCTTTTTATTTGCTTTTATGCATGGCAATCACTAGCATAAGTATTTTTTGCAAAAAATAAACTTGATCAAAGCAAATACAAGATGTGACAAAATCTTTGTAATATGCCATTGAGAAGTAGAAGCTTTTTAATCTTTGCACAGACTACAAGCACAGCTATAGAGGGAGAGGTATGATGTGAGCACAAAAGGGTCATGAGGATTGGTAGAGATGGAGATGGACATCACATTCTGATGTGGTTATGTGTCTAGTAGTTGAAACTTACAAGAAGTTTGGTAGTAAGTGTCTCTTATCTAGTGCCTACAGGATTACTTTCCTTATATGTGTGCTAAATTCACACTATTTAAGATTATTTGTCATGAAGCTAGAACTAGATTTATGCCTCAATGTTAATGGTATTGTCAAGAGCTAGTTCTTGGGCAAGCAAGTTGTTAATTTATGGACCTTGGATCAAATTTTGAAGTGACTAATCAGTGTAGAACTCTCAAGGACGATATCCATGATATGTGCCATGTTTTTCAAGTGCTTCTTAATTGCTCTTAAATTGGTCTATGTTGCAAATGAAAAAATATAGTGTGTTACTTCAACCTTAGGAAAAAATTGAAGACATTAAACATAAGACTATATGATTGTTTTGGAGTGCATGAAGAGAACTGATTAGAGATCTCTGGGATTATGGACTCATTGGTATTGAGAAAACACATAGTCTACTGCTATTAGTGTTGGGAATTCACTTATCTAGTTTGAATTTGAAGGAGGGTAGAGTTGATCCATTAAGAGAAAATAGATAGTTGTAACATGTCCACCTGCTATAAGTGTCGGGAATTCACTTATCTAGTTTGAATTTGGAGGGTAGAGTTGATCCATTAAGAGAAAATAGATAGTTGTAACGTGTCCACTTATATCTTCAGGACACGTCTTAGCAGTCCATTGGAAAGGATGTCTATAAAGCTCCACCCGGCACTCCCATAGAATGTTACGGGGTTTACGATCTAGGGCTTTCCGCGTCTACCACGTAGCGGAAGTATTCTGGCCGTTCCGACTTAGGATCAACATAAATTAGGATTTTCCTTATTGGTCATTTTCTAACGGCAACTAGCGTCAAACCCAAGCGAACTACTTTACGTAGAAACGCCAAGTCTGAAGCGGATTCACGCTGCACTTGGTTCAAGGAGAATGGAAAACGAGAGGGATGCAAATCTCAACCTCTCTGCCATAAGGCATAGTCCCATTCCGTTCCATTAAAACAACGTAAATCGGGTTTAATCATAACTCTAGGTCAACGCTTTTGTTGTTCGTGTTCTTTGACGATCTTCCTGCTGTCCATCATGATTTGAGAAAAGTTCCCAGCCGACCAGGACCACCCATCCATAGGACAGACCTATGGCCCATCCTCCGCACTTTCCTCGAGTTGTTTTAGTTATTTAATTACCTAATACATTAGTTGGACATGTAACAACCAGCTTCTTTAATTAACCCATTAGGCACTGGTTCCTTCACGTAATCTTATCACTTGACATAGAAAAACAATATCAGACAAGCTCCTTATTAACAGGTTGTCTTATTTATCTTTGAAATACAAAGAGTCCAGCCTATAGGCTTATCCACAATCTGCCCAAAGGGTATCTAGCAATCCACAAGGATCATTAATCCAAGTTTCCGCCCGTAGACTAGTATGCGGGCCTCGAGATCCAATCCCCTGTCACGTTAGCCTCTTGTGCAGGGCTCGGAAGGCAAGGGATTTACAGCCACAGCCCCCCCTGGCACCCAAGCGTCCTCCTGCTCCAAGTAGCGCTCAACGGAGAGACCTCTCACGGTGGGTTCAGTCCACTTGCCCGGCGCGGTTAACAACCCCCTTGGTTAGGGTTAGGCAGGCAGTCGGGATAATTGAAGCTACCTCTTCCTTCATGCCTTTAACTTGAAGTATAGATATCCATTTATCTTTTAACTCATTGATCAAACAAAGCCAAATAGTGCTTTAGAATCTGTAGCAAGCACAAACATTTCCATTGATCGTTTTTGTTGGCAAACTGCTAAGGAATGAATCCTTCCTTTCGAATGCGTCCAGCACTCAATCCGGGATGACTTGCACTTAGGCAAGATCCCCTATATCCTGGGTTAGGGCATACCCTATTAACTTGACTTGGTCAAACCTTAAGTTCATTGGTTATTTCAATTTATCGGTTGGTCTTTAGTTTCCAATCAATCTTCTTTACTCAAGAAAGATACTAATTTAGGATGATTATTCATCTTCTTGCAAGAAAACTTGCGTAAGGACTTGCCATCCTCGTTGCGAGAATTTGGCAATTCCCTTGTGATCCAATCACAAGATCATATGACTCCGCACTTGTTGCGCAAGTGTTGCATCGAACTGTGAGACAATGGAGTCACGAAACAATCTATTTCAGGTTACTAGGCTAATGTCGTTAGACCTAGGGTTTCCAAGTTTCATCTTGTAAGATTCTTAGGGACAAACCCTAGCTCACTTTCCCATTTCATTTCACTCTCCCCTACATTTAGTGAATGTGGGTAAGTATTTAAGGTATAGGAGTTTCAGTTTTAGCGATATGTAACGATTAGGTCACGTGTTAATTTCCTAGTGAATTTCTTGGAATTCAACTCTTTCTAATTGAGTACTCCACGGTTTAGGTATTTTAGGTTCATACCAATTTGGTTAAATCTAGAAAATAATTACGTGATCATTTCCACATGACTCGTTGTGTATGCGTAAATGAATTTTTCAACCTTAACTTATCGATTAAGGCCAGGCATAGGTTAGGTTAATTCCAACTAATCTTCCTATACTTTGCGAACAAAATTCATGCTAAGCAAGCAACCTTGATAATTTATGCAGTTGACAAACGATATTTTCCTAGAGTTTATGCATCGTAAGAATCATTTCATGCTTGCACTTTCCATGATGATTCATTGTGAAGAGGATATGGGTTAATAGTGCGATACGTAGTTTATACATCTAGGCTTAAACGAAGTATACTATTTTAATGGATAATAATCTAGTTTATAATTCATTTCAATGCATAAAGCTATTTTCTAGAAATGCATTTATGCTTTCTTTAATTTGCATGTTTCATTTAAAAGTATTGATAACTAAGTTCCTTCGTTGTGAGCATCTAGGACAAAAATATATCCTATTGCTAACAATTAACCTTGCATGATTGAATTACAACAATTACCAAATAAAAATTAGGAAGGAAGACCTAGGCTTGGGGTGAGATATCCACGTGGATGTCCGGAGATGGCCCTCCCGCGGCTGCGCCTTGGACTTTCTTAGGAGGCATTGCAATTGTAGTCTTTCACACGTGGAAGCAGCTTTACAACTCCTCTTTGGAATTCCACCGTCGCTCCCTTGCACTGTCCGTCGAAAGTAGTTTTACAAGGCTCCCTCCTTGAAGTAGGGATTTCGAAAGAAGGGGTGTTTCAAAATATTTTGTGGATAAGACCCATTAAAGCCATGGGAGGGGCTTAATGGCCTTGTAATGACTTGCACAAATGAGGAATGAAAAGGTGTGGAATCCCTTACGAGGCTTTTGAGTGGAAAAGGAAGGTGTCAACGACCCTCAACATTCCTCTTTCTCTTACGTGTGGCAAAAAAAACAAGGTGCCGTGTCGTATTGCTACGCATTCGACGTGTGAAAACCACCCAAAAGTTGTGTGTGTGATTTGATACTTTGTACATACTTAGTCGTTATGTTTGCTCTTTCATTCTATGCGGAAAATATAGTGAAGAGGGTTTGGAGCAAGAGGAATTAATCAACAATGCTCTGGTTGACATGTATGCTAAATGTGATGTAGACAAACATGGAGTTTTTGATAGATTGGTAACTTGAGATGCAATCTCATGGGCTACACTTATTTTGAGATATGCTGATTATGGGCTTTGTGAGGAAGTACTAAATTATTTCCAAGAGATGCAAATTGAAGTACATTGGTGGATATGTATGCCAAATGTGGGAGCTTGCTTGATGTTCAGTACACCTCAGAATGGTTCAATATAGCTGGTAGGAGCATCAAGACAGGCTTGATTGCGAGTGTCATTGTATCACAGTGGACTTGGGCAACTACTATTTTGCAAAGCTCTAATGTTGTATGGGAGTATGGTGTCAGTGGCCCTTTCTGGTCTGCGGGTGGGGATATGGTGAAGGAGACCGAGTTCTATGATATCCTAGGTGTAAGCCCTGATGCGAGCCTTGCTGCTATCAAGAATGCTTACTACGACAAGGCAAGGAGGGTGCATCCGGACAAAAATCCAAATGATCCTCAAGCTGCTTCGAATTTTCAGTTCTTAGGAGAGGTATATCAAGTATTGAGTGATCCTCAACAAAGAGAAACTTATGACAGATATGGAAAATCTTCTCTTTCCAAGGAAATCATGTTGGACCCTACAGCTGTGTTGGAATGCTGTTTGGCAGTGAACTCTTTGAGGAGTACATTGGTCAGCTGGCAATGGCAACTATGGCATCTCTAGATTTAGGAACAGATGATCCACTCAGAGCTCGAGAGAAGATGAAGGAGGTACAAAAAGAGAGGGAAATGAAACTTGTGGAAATTTTGGAAAAGAAGTTAGAATTTTTTCGTCAATAATAGACAAGCATTTATAGAATGGGCAAAAGAAGAGGCTCATCGTCTTTCAGAAGTAGCTTTTGGAGAGCCTATGCTGCACACAATAGGTTACATCGACAAGCGGCAAAAGAGCTTGGGAAAAATATATTTCTCATGGGTGTTCTTTTTTTCTTTTCGTTGAATGGGGCGCAGGGAATCTCGGAATGGGAAGGATAATTAGCTGATTCAAGAGCTAATTATGAAGAGGAGGGAGATCGATTGTGGAGGAAGGCGGACGACGCTGGAAAAAGACGATTGGGGGGAGAAAAAGCAGGATCGACTGTGGAGGAAGGCTGATGACGCTAGAAAAACACGGAGGGGGAAGGTTGTTGTTTGTTTTTTTGGATAGGAAAAGTTTTTTTTAGGGGGATGGACAAAGACCTTCGTATTGAAGGAAGGCGACACGCATTCCACACACTGAGGAGAGCGCGTTCCAAGGCAATCCTTGTACCCATAGAAGCTGCCAGGCGTGCTCCAAGCGTCATCAGGGAGTTTTTGCTATGGCCTTGTCTTCGGGAGGAACCAACCTACTGCAACAAACTAGGGAACGATGAAGTTGAAGATGAAGCCAACAAAGGAGTTCAATGAAGCTGCTAAAGCGATGACAATGGAGCAGAAGACGAAAAAGGAGAGGGAATTAGCGGCTGTAGAAGACGAAAAGACAACGAGCCGAAATCAGAGAAGTGAGCGAGATGACGGATTGAAGACGAAGTGCAGAGAATAGCGAAATCCCTTCTTCTTGATTATGAGTTGGAGTTCCCTCTGAGGTAGTGTGAGCTTGTAAGTTGTCTACCCACCGTCTCTGTGCATGTTCTTCCTCTGATGCCGAATGCACCGTTGCCTGGAACATGATAATGGAGACCACCTTGGGTGGCTGTATCGGAGCCTTCTTCCAGGCCTGCTAACAAAGGAAAAAGAAGCTTGACTACTACAACAAGACCTGCTCCTCCAGCTCGCTGACGAAGATTGGGCCTTGCTTGCTACCATGTTACCAAATGCAGAAGCAGAAGAGACGGCCGATGGGTGGCTCAGCTACGGTGGTCAACGTGCCATCGTGCCAGCATGACTACACTGATAGATTATCAAATCAGAGAACTGGCTATTGCTCCTCGGCCTGGATCTGTAAGCCTCGTGGACATGTTATATAGCTACATCAGCATCTACATCTACGCACAAATCTTCTTCTTTAATTTGTGTTGATTGACTGCACGAGGATGTTTATGACATGATATGACTGCTGGGGAAAGAATCGCACGGATGTGTGCATTTGTGTAAGGGAACGTTGCAGGTGGCCACAGGATCTGAAGGAGGAGATTACAGCAATCCATCGCCTGTACTAGACCACTTGGTCAAAGATGTTAAATGCTACGTTGCATGCAAGTCTCTACCCCAGTACACAGAGTTTATTCCGACCATGGCAAAGCATTAGAAGGAGAGCGTGAAGAAGGAGACCAAGGGAATAGACGTTCAAAAGAGCTCCAGGATACTGGTAGTATTACAAAGATCTGCATTTACTGGAGCCACAGGGTGTTAGATTGCCAGAGAGCTTCGATCATCATCAATAGCTTTTCAACAACCGTATGTATGTCCTCTACAAACTGGTTGAAGAGCTCTTGGTGAATAAATACAGTTTCCACACAAGATGGTCCACAGTTCGAGATATTAGTAAAGAGACTTTATTACAGTTCATACCTCTTGTTTGTAAACTCACTGATGGCAATTTCCTTCACATCATTGACATCAGAATCCAAGAAGGTCACAATAGTGTTGTATATTTGAATTCTGAATTTCTGCACATATTATTTGAGGTCAAGGATCTACAAATGCAGCAGAATTAAATTAAGAGGCCTAAAATTAGTGGATGGAACAGATTTGAAGTCATCTTGTATTTTGCAAACTTCATGGCAGAAATATAAATACTATTTGACATCATTTTCTCATTTTTCTTATTCGCCTGATTGATCTTCCATCCTGAAATTAGTCAAGGTCCTCTCTGGTTGCGACTTTGCTTTCGAAAATCCCTTCGACATCTTTGGTGAACCCGACGTGAAAGCGTCGCAGAAATTTCAGGATGGGAGATACTTCAGCCTCTTCTACAATTCCAGCTGTGTCTACTTCAGCTCCATCAATGACTACTGCGTCAAGTACTTCAACAGAGGATCTAAAGCAGATTTTTGCAGAATATGTCCATGTATATGCAACTCCAAAATCAGCAGACACAATTGTATATGCAGCAGCAGCAACAATTGCATCAACAGCAGTTGTCTCAGCAAAGGCAACTCTATTCGGAGCAGGAGAATGCAAACAATGCGACTAAGGCTATTGAAGCAGTTGAGAATGAGAAGAAGCTATTTGACGGCCGAAATGTTTCAGCATATTTGAAGACATATGAGATCAAGATGGGGTTTTTTGGAGTTCCAGCTGGACTTAAGTATTTCCTTCGTCTTGTCACACCCGCTTTGAGGGCGAAAGTGACTGATCTTTTTATTCAAAATACACATTGGCAAGATTTTAAGAAGGCCTTGAAAGAAGAATATTTCCTTGAGGACTTTGGTATGGCTACTCGGCGGTCATTCCGAGAGTGGGTCTATATGCCAAACAAAGGTCTAGCTGCTTCAGAGTTGATTCGAGAATTTGAGGAAAGGTATAGTCAGCTTGATGCCATTGAACAAAGAGCATTGGATGTTGAAAAAGTTGAGCTTTTCTTGCAAGCTGCAGATCCTGCTCTTCAATAAGAATTGGGTGAGCTTCTTGAGGATCGCACGAAGCCTATGGGTCTTAAAACGGATTGGCAGGATGCTCATGATGCAGTCTCGACTTTGACTAAGAGAAGGATATGGAAGACTCGCCTACAGAACGGTTCCATGACACCTAAACCATCATCTGCTCCTATGCCTGCTTCTATCCCTGTTATTTCTTCTCCTCCTCAGCCAGTTTCTTGGCCTATGCTAGTGCCTATTGTTTCCACTCCACCTATTCCTCCTGTTCCACGAGCGATGCCTACACCTTCTGCTCCAAAACCATCCACTCCATCGGTGCCTACCTCTCTTGATGACATAATCAAAGGCATAACAGATTTGACACTGGAGTCAGTCAAAGCCGAGTTGGTGGGAAAGTTGAAAGAGCAGTTTGCTTCGACTGCGCCTACTACTTCTTCTAGTGCTCCTACTGCTCCTAGGAGTGCTCCTAGTGCACCTAGGAGAGACCGGAGATGTATTTGGTGCAATAGTACGGACCATCAGCATTGTAGGGATTGTGAATCTTTTCAGGATGCAAGGAGGAAGAATTTGGTATATTGGGGGCAAGATGGTAAGATTTGGTTGATTGAGACAGGAGCTCCACTTGCTACCAACTTTGGTAAAGGTGGAATGAAGAAGTTAGTGGATGATATGGCTGCGCGTACTTCTTATGTGACAGCTAGAGGTGATGCTTCTGCATATGGAGTCCAGATTGAGAAGGGATCAGAGACTCAGTCAGCACTATGGACTCATGCTATGGAGACTGCAAACAAGGGAAAAATTCAGCAAATTGTTTTGACTAGTGCAGGCTCTAGCATCAGATCAGAGACAGGTTGGGATTCGCCTGTTGACAGGTACTCTATTTATGCTTATTTGGCTAAGTCTCAGGGAGAAGATGTACTTGTTGAGGAGAAGCGTAAGAGGGATGAAGAAAATCCAAGTGCAGCTAAGAAGACTAGAGGGGGTGAGTTTGTTACTCCACCTATTGTAGGACCGTCTTCAAGACCAGGGTCAGATCGACAGATGGAAGATGCTCAAAAGAGAGAAAAGAGGCAAGAGCCTAGAGAGAGAAAGCAGCCAGGGTTTAGATTGATGTCGGATATTGAGACATCTACGGATATGAAGAAAATATTTAATGATAAGATACTTGGCAGTGAGGTGACTTTCACTATTTCTAAGATTTTGGGCATCTCAAAAAGAGAGTTTCAGGATCAATTTCAGGAGGTCCTGAAGAGGAAAAGACATGCATTGTCTACCACTGATACACAGGGAGTTTTGATATGGTTGAAAATGCTTCTGTTTTTTCGCACATAGAGAAGAGGGTTCAGCCTATGCATTATGTTGAAATTGATGAGCCTGTCTTGATACCGCGTAGTCACTTTTCGCGGAGCCATTGGGCTAGGGCAACTACAAAGACGATGGTAAAGATTGGAGAGAAACAGGTGCCTTATGTTGCATTGGTGGATCATGGTTCAGAGATTAATCTCATAGTTCGTGGAGTTTATGAGAGTAACAGATGGCCTATGGATGTAGAGCATGGGTGGCGTATGAGAGCCACCAATAACACTGCAAGTGATTTGTATGCTGCCTGTCCTAGTGTCAGGGTTTCTATTGGTGATGTAGAGGAGGATTTTCATTTCCTTGTGCAGGATTCATGCTCTTATCCCATAATTCTTGGTCAGCCATTCATCACAAAGATGCGCATGGAAACAAAGGTCATGGATGATGGATCTGCTTATGCACGGATTCGTAGTAAAGATGGTATGAGAGCAGTTCAGTTTATGACTGTGTGTGTGAACCATGTTAGAAACAGGGATACTCACAGAGATGCACCTTTGCCCACTGTGAGGGATTCGGGTTTTCGTTAGGTACCGCCGTTTCACGAGACGATGGTGGTACAGAGTAGAGGAGATTGGAGTTCTCGCCTCCTGGCAGCAGTGTTTTCTCCTCCGATTTTGTTGGGATTCCAGCAAACAGTTCGATGAGCTATCAAAAGACTTCTAGGTTGCCTAGAGCTTCCACGCAGTATATATGCAGGAAGGAGAAAATTTTGAAAAATGCAGGAATTTTGGAGGATGATGAGCACATAGATGGGATGTATGACAGTGTGATTTGTGCAGATACGATAACAGAGATGGAAGATATGCTGAAAACTGATATGCAGAGTTGTCACAGTAATGTATTAGTGCACTCCCTGGACATGTTTCATGAAATTGCAAATTTTGTGTCACAGATTGAGTCAAAGGTTGAGGTAACTCGGCAAAGAGTGTTGAGTGCTGAAGAAATTCAACAAACAGAGTTTCCAGCTGATTATGATCAGCTTACAGAGACACAGAGGGCTGAAAATTTTCAGCCAACAGAGTTTACTGCTGAAATATTTCAGCATCCAGAGTTTAGGGCTGTTCCTATGCAGTCCATAGAGCAAAAGGCTGAGGATATTCAGCCACCAGAGTGCAGAATTGCTGATTTACAGCAAGATTTGAGTAATGCAGAGGATCATAATGAAGCCAGGGTTGACACGAAATATAAGACTGTGGATAAGAAGGTGGATTCTACAGGCAAGATTATGGAGTATTGTTCTACCACTTCAGAGATACAGAGATTCATTGGAGCTTGTGTGTTTTACATGATTTGGATACCTCATTTTGCACACATAGCAGATTGTTTGTATCAACTCCTTTGAAAGGCGCAGAAATTATTTTGGGATGAGAGCCACACTAGAACCATGCGGAAAATGAGGAAGTTATTGCAGATTTTTTGGAAGATGGTGAAAAGATGGTTTGGGCTGTATATAGTCAGACATGTCTTTGATAATGCAACATATGAGCTGACAGAATTGGATGGAACAGTGCTTAGAGTGCCTATTGCAGGAAAAAGAATCAAGATTTTCAAGAAAAGAGATGATGAGGATTATGCATTGGAAGAATTTGCAAGAGAAGAGCAACGAGAAGAAACTCCAATAGAAGAGACAGATGATATGACAGATAATCTTGTTGATATACCAGAAATGCATAATGAAGAGATTGATCTGTTTGTGGATCTTGATGATAATGATCATGGGTAGTTGGTCCATCTGGAGGATGCGCAGGATTAGAGGGGGTGGATGTCGTATTGCTGCGCATTCGAGGTGTGAAAACCACCCAAAAGTTGTGTGTGTGATTTGATACTTTGTACATACTTAGTCGTTATGTTTGCTCTTTCATTCTATGCGGAAAATATAGTGAAGAGGGTTTGGAGCAAGAGGAATTAATCAACAATGCTCTGGTTGACATGTATGATAAATGTGATGTAGAAGAATAGGGAGTTTTTGATAGATTGGTAACTTGAGATGCAATCTCATGGGCTACACTTATTTTAAGATATGCTGATTATGGGCTTTGTGAGGAAGTACTAAATTATTTCCAAGAGATGCAAATTGAAGTACATTGGTGGATATGTATGCCAAATGTGGGAGCTTGCTTGATGTTCAGTATACCTCAGAATGGCTCAATACAGCTGGTAGGAGCATCAAGACAGGCTTCATTGCGAGTGTCATTGTATCATAGTGGACTTGGGTAACTACTATTTTGCAAAGCTCTAATGTTGTATGGGAGTATGGTGTCAGTGGCCCTTTCTGGTCTGCGAGTGGGGATATGGTGAAGGAGATCGAGTTCTATGATATCCTAGGTGTAAGCCCTGATGCGAACCCTGATGCTATCAAGAAGGCTTACTACGACAAGGCAAGGAGGGTGCATCTGGACAAAAATCCAAATGATCCTCAAGCTGCTTCGAATTTTCAGTTGTTAGGAGAGGCATATCAAGTATTGAGTGATCCTCAACAAAGAGAAACTTATGACAGATATGGAAAATCTTCTCTTTCCAAGGAAAGCATGTTGGACCCTACAACTGTGTTGGAATGCTGTTTGGCAGCGAACTCTTTGAGGAGTACATTGGCCAGCTGGCAATGGTAACTATGGCATCTCTAGATTTAGGAACAGATGATCCAGTCAGAGCTCAAGAGAAGATGAAGGAGGTACAAAAAGAGAGGGAAAAGAAACTTGTGGAAATTTTGGAGAAGAAGTTAGAATTGTTCGTCAATAATAGACAAGCATTTATAGAATGGGCAAAAGAAGAGGCTCATAGTCTTTCAGAAGCAACTTTTGGAGAGCCTATGCTGCACACAATAGGTTACATCGACAAGCGGCAAAAGAGCTTGGGAAAAATATATTTCTCATGGGTGTTCTTTTTTTTTTCACTGAATGGGGCGCAGGGAATCTCGGAATGGGAAGGATAATTAGCTGATTCAAGAGCTAATTATGACGAGGAGGGAGATTGATTGTGGAGGAAAGCGGACGACGCTGGAAAAAGACGATTGGGGGAAGAAAAAGCAAGATCGACTGTGGAGGAAGGCTGATGACGCTAGAAAAACACGGAGGGGGAAGGTTGTTGTTTTTTTTTTGGACAGGAAAAGTTTTTTTTAGGGGGATGGACAGAGACCTTCGTATTGAAGGAAGGCGACACGCATTCCACAGACTGAGGAGAGCGCGTTCCAAGGCAATCCTTATAGCCATAGAAGCTGCTAGGCGTGCTCCAAGCATCGTCAGGGAGTTTTTGCTATGGCCTTGTCTTCGGGAGGAACCAGCCTACTACAACAAAGAAGGGAACGATGAAGTTGAAGATGAAGCCAACAAAGGAGTTCAATGAAGCTGCTAAAGCGATGACAATGGAGCAGAAGACGAAGAAGGAGAGGGAATTAGCGGCTGTAGAAGACGAAAAGACAACGAGCCGAAATCAGAGAAGTGAGCGAGATGACGGATTGAAGACGAAGCGCACAGAATAGCGAAATCCCTTCTTCTTGATTATGAGTTGGAGTTCCCTCTGAGGTAGTGTGAGCTTGTAAGTTGTCTACCCATCATCTCTATGCCTGTTCTTCCTCCGATGCCGAATGCACCGTTGCCTGGAACATGATAATGGAGACCACCTCGGGTGGCTGTATCGGAGCCTTCTTCCAGGCCTGCTAACAAAGGAAAAAGAAGCTTGACTACTACAACAAGACCTGCTCCTCTAGCTCGCTGACGAAGATTGGGCCTTGCTTGCTACCATCTTACCAAATGCAGAAGCAGAAGAGATGGCCGATGGGTGGCTTAGCTATGGTGGTCGACGCGCCATCGTGCCATCATGACTACACGGATAGATTATCAAATCAGAGAACTGGCTATTGCTCCTCGGCCTGGATCTGGAAGCCTCGTGGACATGTTGTATAGCTACATCAGCATCTACATCTACTCACAAATCTTCTTCTTTAATTTGTGTTGATTGGCTGCACGAGGATGTTTATGACATGATATGACTGCTGGGGAAAGAATCGCATGGATGTGTGCATTTGTGTAAGGGAACGTTGCAGGTGGCCACAGGATCTGAAGGAGGAGATTACAGCAATCCATCGCCTGTACTAGACCACTTGGTCAAAGATGTTAAATGCTACGTTGCATGCAAGTCTCTGCCCCAGTACACAGAGTTTATTCTGACCATGGCAAAGCATTGGAAGGAGAGCGTGAAGAAGGAGACCAAGGGAATAGACGTTCCAAAGAGCTCCAGGATACTGGTAGTATTACAAAGATCTGCATTTACTAGAGCCACAGGGTGTTAGATTGCCAGAGAGCTTCGATCATCATCAATAGCTTTTCAACAACCGTATGTATGTCCTCTACAAACTGGTTGAAGAGCTCTTGGTGAATAAATACAGTTTCCACACAAGATGGTCCACAGTTCGAGATATTAGTAAAGAGACTTTATTACAGTTCATACCTCTTGTTTGTAAACTCACTGATGGCAATTTCCTTCACATCATTGACATCAGAATCCAAGAATATCACAATAGTTTTGTATATTTGAATTCTGAATTTTTGCACATATTATTTGAGGTCAAGGATCTACAAATGCAGCAGAATTAAATTAAGAGGCCTAAAATTAGTGGACGGAACAGATTTGAAGTCATCTTGTATTTTGCAAACTTCATGGCAGAAATATAAATACTATTTGACATCATTTTCTCATTTTTCTTATTCGCTTGATTGATCTTCCATCCTGAAATTAGTCAAGATCCTCTGTGGTTGCGACTTTGCTTTCGAAAATCCCTTCGACAGCGGGAGAGTTCCAAGGGGTATTCTTGCATGGGCCAAGGAAAGGGCTAAGGTAAAATTATCTTGGGGAAAATGGGCCCTATAGAATCTTAAGGGAGAACTTCAAGGGGAAAAAAAAGTAGCCTTTAAAGGCTATACCTTTCAGAATGAGGGGAAGGGCCTAAGGGTCTTTAAAGACAAACTCGAAAGAAGGAGGGAGGGTAAACCTAAAACCCATAGGAAAGGGGCTAAGGAAAATTAAACACGAGGGGGGGGGGGGAGTTTCAATATGCCAAAAGGGAAGGGAGATAAGGGAATTTACACACGGGGGGTAATAAGACCTTTAAGGCCTTAGTTCTTTTTGGGGGGAAAAAGGGCTTATAAAGCCCAAGAAAAAGGGCTAATGTGTTTAAACACGAGGGGTGTGTGGGGGTATCAAGAGGCACAAAAAGGGGGGCTTATGAAGCTCCTTTTTAGAAGCTTCTAGAAGCTTCTACGTGTGGAAGGAGGGAAAAAGACAGTGGAAATTTGGACGGCGTGCTGACGAAGTGGTCGCAGCCTGCGATGGCGGAGGCCAATGATAGCTTGGCGATACTCGATGTCTCCACCTCTCCCCTCTTGCAACAGCAGTGCGGCAGCGTCTCTATCTCCCTCACGATTTCGGAATGGCAGCAGCACTCATTCGTCCTTTCCTTTGTACCTTCACCGCTTCGTTTAAATAGGAGGGGAGGGGGATCCTCCCTCTCCTATACGGCAGCACGCATGGCCTCAGCACCTACATGGGCGCCAGCGTGCTGCATTCCGTGGCTTTCCTCCTTCCCCTCCAGTGCGACGTCAGCTGGGGGAGAAGGAGGGGATAAGAAATTTTTTTAAAAAAAATCCCCTTATCCTTTCTAAAACAGGTTTAATTCGGAATGTTACAATAGTCTATTGATGTTCATGAAAGGAATTTATTGATCCAATTTGAACTTGAAGGAGAGTATGCCTTTTTCTTATTCTAAATATGGTTTTTGTGTGGACTATTTTGGTATATACCTCTTCTACTATTGTAATAGAGTAAATAAGATATTATTAGATAAAGGAAGTACTCTTGGAGGCTTTAGAATTGAGACTTACCAATTTATGTGGGCTAGTCTAGGACCAAATTGCTCAAAAGTAAGTTTGGGCTAGTTTTTTATCCTCATATCTATTGTTTGATGCTTATTGTTATGTATGGCAGACAAAAATCTTATGAGCTGAATTAAATTGGGTTCCCTCTGAGCCATAGCCTTAGAACAATACTCTATAGGTGGATACATATGATGTACAATATTGAGCTCAAGCTCATACATGAGAAATATAGTCTACAGTTGGAATTAATTTGTCTCTTGAGTTCCATTACTTCTTGCCTTCTTCTATAATAAATTTTCGTTCTCCCTATTATAATAAATTCTTACTTGAGTCTTGGTGGCTTTTGATTGTACATGGCTAATCCCTGAATATCTTTGTGGAACTTGATGTCAGCATCCGAAAACAAAGATTTGCAATAGAGGAGATGCTTCCAGTTTTCATTCATTTACATGTTCATCTAATGAAGTTAGGAAATTCTGTTATGTATTTCCACTAGCAACAAAATCGAATATAGTCATTTTTTGGGAAAGATCCACTTGGGTGGGCAAATTGACCTTGTCTACTACCTCAACTTGCCTAGGAAGGCACCCATGTCCTTTTCTGGTGAGCCAACAAACTTTAGGAACATGAAAACATGCCCAAGTAGCCATCTAAGTATTAAATGTGATACTATAACGTGGAATGGGTAAAATCACTACCGATTCAGGAGACAAAATTTGGCACTGCTACTTATGCCTAGACCATTGTGAGAATAGGCTTGGGAAAGGCCAGTGTGGTCGCCATATATAATTTGGGTCTAAATTCTTGATATAATCCCTAGGTGTAACTAGGTTGTACTAGTTCTATAGGTTAGCACAATGTTATCATACCTAGACCTGACATAGGGATATGCTGGCATTTTGGACTTAACAACAAAGCATATTGACAAAGATAAATACCATATTGTGCTATTAAGATAGACAGTTTATTTTAAAAGGAGAATGCTCATATATTCCATAAAATATCTACAAGGAATAACAACATACATCACAACACAAAGTTCATCTTGAGAGTGATATACTTAGAAGAATTACATTTTAATGGACTCAATTAACTCATTACTCTTAGTAGAAGTATATAGTATTGAAGGATTACAAGTTGATCATTAGGGTTCATGAAGGTCAATACCCAAACAACGGGTTGAATGAGAAAGCAAAGAGGAAGATAGATGGGTGCAAAGTCAAGAGGAAATGGATGAATTGAGAGAGAGTCCATGTAAATACGAATTCAAAAGAAGAAGGAGAAGATGTAGAAAATAGGGACTATCACGAAGTCCCTCTCTCACAATCTTGGGCTAATCCGTCGCCTTGTATTCTATATCATTGTTGTTAGAGTTGATGATCTCTTTTGGCCACCTTGTCATGAATGTTGTTTTGGGTCACCAATCAGGCCGCCCTATTCCTGATAACCAAATGTACAACCTCATTGATGGGTTTCTAGGTTATAATCACACTTGCATACATCTTGATGACATGGATAATATAATATTTATAACTAAGTCAAGTGCTTCTGCTAGCATGGTCATGAATTTAAGTTTGAAGAATGGTCCTATAGGATTCCAAGGAGCTTCATAGTAGAATATCAATCCATATTTGACCTCTTTTATGACCGTCTTTTTAGATGATTTTAGTGTCTTTGGGAAGAATGAAAATGTGAAAATCAGAGTGAAAGCCAAGATTTAAGTGTGCACAAGAAGGAGAGCTCACAAGTACAAGAACAAGTCTTATTTATTCAAGTGCTCACGAAAGTACAACTTGGGTCACTCTCACTCAATGATGTAGACCCCTAGGCTATTTATATAGCCCCAACTAGCTAGGGTTAGGGTTTTCCCTTCCCCTCAGGACCATTCACATCTACTTGACTTTATCCACTCATATATAAGGAGGGTTCGTATGCCTATACTCTCAACACACCCCCTTAATGATAGGTGGCATTGGAATACAAAGCATAAGAGACTTCCCCCCCTAATCCAAATTAGGATGCCTTCATAGAATAGGCTTACAAGGATGGTTATAGGTAGAAGAGATACAAGAGTCAGAAGAGTTGATGATCTGTTGATTGGGAGGAAAAATTGGCCTCCAATTCCTTAGGTACTTCAGGATGGTTAGGAAATTTACTTGTAATATGTCATGTCTTCTTGCATTGATTACATTTAATCTTTTTTGGGTATTTTTTTCAATAGTTGTTTGCAATATGCCCCTTCTTTTTACAAAAAACACATTTATTGACAACTCTATGTACCAAGACTTGGTCATGGGAAGTTGGAGTAGATGTCTGACTAGTGCTTCCTTCTATGTGATTCCTTTTTTCTTCATCCAAATAGGATTGGATGTACTTGCCAAGGTAGGATTGGTAATATTAGCAAGGGTTGTTACAAGTGTGGGAAAGACCTTTTTGACTACTTTTAAAAGAACGACAATAGCATCCTCATCATGGATTGGTGCTTGCACTAAAGAAAGTTGTATCATGAGGCCTTTCATATGAGGAATAAATTTTCCCAAGTCTTCTCCTTCTCTATATTCCAAGCTAAAGAATTCAATCTTAAGGAAAATCTTAGTGTTTTTACTTGTAGCACGATAGAGCTTTTCAAGCTCATCCCATTTTTCCTTCGTAGTGGAGAGCTGATCGACATGATGAATCAAGGATTCATCTCTAAGTGTAACATGATTATTGCTTGAGCATGTTGATCATCCTCCACATCAAAAAGATTTGTAGGATCAATAGCTCTACTCCTTTGAATGACATGCCAATAACCTCTCTCCATCATTTTGTACTTAATGAGTACTTGCTAGGGGTGAAAATCTCTACCATCAAATTTACGAATCTGAGGATGAAGGTCTTACTACTTGCTTAGTGCAAGTAGCAGTGTCTAATCCTTTACAAATGACCACTAGTGCAAGGACGACAATAATGTATATATACAATTAAAACTTCAAGGTTTAGAATGGTTGAAAATCATACATATGAAGTTTATCAAAATCGAATTTAGGTGGTCATTGCCTTTGAGACCAACCCTTTTTTTGTGCTTGACTGTTTTCCTTGGCTTTAGGGAGGTGAAGTTAGACTGCACTTTTGGCTCCTCCTAATCGGAGCTCTTGATAATGTGGCCTATTAGAGGAGTCCTTGGTGGAATAAGGCTTATCAATCAAATCTATGCTATGGAATGAATTAGATGAGAGTACAATAACACTCATTTCTTTGATTTACTAGCAGCAAATAGTAAGAAGCATCAGTAGTGCTAAGAAGAACTTTTACCAACTTCCATTCTTCTACTCATAATGTAGGTCGATCTTTATGAGCTTAGTACTGCCCATGGAATGAGAATAGACTCTGTATTTTATCTCCACAGGGCAATAATAATTCTTGACAAGGGTTTTCCAGTTATAAAATTCACTGTTGATAATGCGATGTCGTGCCACTATGCGCACACCATGTAAAGAAATCTAGAGTGTGTCTTTGTTATTGATTTAGAGAGTCAATGCTATTTTAGACATTAGTGTTAGTGTCCATGGTTCAAAAATATTAGAATTTTGGACAAGTTTTAGTCAATTTTTGATAATTTAGATATTATCTCTTGTAATAATCCATAAGACTATAGACAACTTCTAGATTAGGATGACATGTAAAAGAAAGCATGTAGCTTTCAGCCAATCTGAGAGGATTTTATGTAAAAAGAGAGATTGACGAAATCGTGCAATGCGTGATCATTGTTTTTAGGCAATGAACAGCACTCCAAAGGGGAAGATGAAGAAGGAGCGATCTAGAAGAATTTTGGCCAAGTGTCCTGGTATTTTACCTCCGTGTGCCCATACAGAGGCAATGGAAGCATCAGATTGGCAATCTGAGTAGCATAGAGGAAGGTATTATTTTATACACATTTTTGTCTATTAGAGTAATATCTTCTCATAATGCTGAAAGAAACTAATAGGCTTCATCTCTATTAGTATTCTTATTCATTTTCTATTTCATTTTGGGAGTATTCTTCTACGCCTTCAATTTCTTCAAACCCCTTCTCTTCTGTCTACTCCTCTCCGCCGTGAATCTACCTTCACCCTGTTGTCTCTTACCCTCATGGTGGACTCTCGACACCAAACACACCGACACCTTGTTAGGGGAAGTTTATGCTATCATCAGAGGTGAATTTTGTAAGATATTTGGATTGATTTGCGACTGATATCTTCAGCCCTATTCAAAGAATTAGCTACAACATTGTTCTTTTAATTCACTTCTTACTCTACAAAAGACATCTTGTCAAAATATGCAAGTATTATGTGCCCCTATGGCAGGGCAATATTTGTAGATCATTCATTGATGCTTTGAGCTGAATTAAGAGGAGCTTTTTCTCTTATTTCTTGGTTGTGCTAACATATCCTTATCAAGAACTGAATTTGAAGATCTCTTGAAGCAAGTCTCTTTGCCCTACAAGCCTTGTAATTGACTCATGTGCTTTTGTCCCTAACAGTCTACATTGAATGTAATCATGCAAAGTTTATTCATGCTATGGCATCATGTATGAATGATGGGATGTGGAGTTGTTTATGAAACATGACAACACATTGTACTTGATTTTATAATTTGTGATTGCTCCTACAATCGAGAAAACAAGCTTGATTTGAGATAATACTCTTGTGATCTTTGCTAAGAACATGCAGTTGGAAGCTCTATCAACATCTTCAAGAACTTGGCTTGAAACCTCCAACCCTTCTTTTATCTCTACCATCTCGAGAGTCTAAGCTCTTGAACCCCCATACATTCTTTTCTCTCAAACCCCTGTGATTGACCATAAAGTACCTCTTGAACATTTAAACATTCACTGTAATCTACTTATCTCTTGAAAACACATCTCCATCTATCTTGTCCAGTTTTCTTACCAAACCCCTGTGGTGATTTTCAACCCTATGCGCTGCGACATTTCATGAACCCGATGTGAAGGTCGGCTTCAGAGAACTCCAAGATGGGGGATCCTTCAGGAGATACTCTACAACAATTGGTACACATACTGTAGCAAACTTAGCAACAACAAATCCAAATGTTACAAAAAAAACAACAAAGGCAAGACAAAGAGAAGATTGATTCAATAGCTATCAAGGCCCTAGAGGAAGTTGGGTGGAAATTAAATAGTTTAATGATCAAAATGCCTCTGTTTTCATTCGCTCATATGTTGAGAAAATGCTCTTCTTTGGTGTACCGCAACATGCATGGAGTCGCTATTTTGCCAGACTAGCTAACCATGGTCTTTTTCAGTGAGATACGGATCGGGTTGCATTCAAAAAATCCCTACACAAAGAGTTCTTCTTAGAAGACTCTGGCTTGATGACGAAGAAAAGTTTCACTAATTGGGTTGAGAAACCCAACAAAGGTTTAGCTGCAACAGCTTTATACCATGAGTTTGAAAGTAAATTTGGACAACTTGATGCTGAAGACCAACAAAGTATGGAAGGTAAAAAGGTTGAATTATTCCTTAAGGTTGCAGATCCCATTCTTCAAGAGAAGCCTACTGATCGCCTAGAGAATGCTACCTCCAAATCAAGAGTCAAGACTACATGGGTAGATGTTACTGATGCAGTTAACATGATTGCTTGAAGAGAGTGGATGCGACTAAGATTGGGCTCTACTTCAACTTCAACAACTCCATAGATGAAGCTTCTTCCACCTTTAAAATCCCCTATTCCTTTGACTAATCAACCAACTCTTTTTTCTTTTGTTCCTTCTAAAAATGATGTCATGGATGAACTCATTTAAAGCATGCATGACCTTCATCTGAATCTTACAAAAATTAGTTCCAAGGTGGAGAAGCTGGATGCCAAAGTTGAAGAATGAGGATGATCATCAAATCAAAGACCTTTGAGAGAAGGCTTTAAGAGGTGATGTATTTGGTGTGATAGGCAAAAACATGACAAGAGGGAGTGTTCTGCCTTCCGTGAGGCTGAAGCACAAAAGCTCGTCTTTTGGAAAGATGGAAAAATTCATGCAGTTGAAACTGTTCTTCAGCTGGAGCCAAAATTTAGCAATGGTGGAATGAAGAAAATATTACAAGATTTAGCTATAAAAAATGCCTACGTAGTAATTGATGCAGCTACCTATGGGCTGCAAATTGAACCAACTAAATCAAATTTGAAATCATGTAAAGCTTATGTGCAATATAAAGTATGGATGTAGGCACTAGGTCAAATGGAATGTGCTAAAGCAACCAAAGAAGATTTTGCTAATGCCAGCCACTGCATTCAAGGGATAACTGGTTGGAAAGAACCGATAGATTCTTTTTTCACCTTTGCACATTTGGCTGATGTGACTCATAAAGAAGTCTTGATTGAAGAAAAGAGAAGAAGAGAAGATGAACCAAGGCCTTTCTCTTCTAGCCCTCTGAAAGGGGTAACTAGAAGAATGTGCGAACAACCAAAGCTTGCTGAAAATATAACCCTAGATCAAGAGATGGAAGATGTGCCACAAACAAACAAGACCGAAGGAAAGAAGAAAGGCAAGTAGCCATGCTACAAATTGCATTTTGACATTGAATCTGCAACCAATCTCAAACGAGTCCTAGAAGAACGAATTCTAGGAATAAAATTTGAATTCAGCTTAGACGAAATTCTTGGAATTACCAAAGGTGAATTTCATGATGTAATTTTTAATGTAATCAAAAGGAAAAGACAATATGTTGGTGATTAAGCTGAAGAAACAATGCTTGCTTTTTTGCAAGTTCTTCGAGTTTTTGTGCACGATGAAGAGAAGCTGACTTCATAAGGAATTCATCTTGAAGTAGTTAAAGAATTAATAGTAGCAATTGAAGTTGAAGATAAAGAAAGCATGGATGTAAAAATTAAAGAAGTGAAGGCTAAAAATGTAATGGTTGACTGGTCCAAACTAGTTGGGCAACCCACCTTTCAAAAAGAAGGCCGTCTAAAGCACATGGATCATGAGGAAGAAGTCCAATTCATTCCAAGCAGTCACTACTCCCATACACATTGGACAAGAGCAACAACAAAGACGGTCGTAAAAATTGGAGAAAAAGAAACACCATGTATTGCACTCTTAGACCACGACTCAGAGATAAACGTCATGGCAAGGAGTCTCTATCAAAGTGGTGGATGGCCCATAGATGTTGATCTAGAATGGTGAATGAGAGCTGCAAACAACTCTTGTGGAGAGTTATATGCTGCATGTCCTAATGTGCAGGTAACTTTTCAAGAAATAAAAGACAATTTTCACTTTTTTTTTCAAGACTCTTATAGTTACCCTATCATTCTTGGGCAACCTTACATTTTTGAAGCCCGCTTGGAAACAAAAGCTCTTGATGATGGTTCTTTCTATGCTCGAATTCGAAGCAAGGATAATGAAAGAGTTGTCCAATTCTTATTGTGTGGTTTAACCATCATTGAAACAGAGATGGACTGTGTGATTATCCTATGCCTCCTAATGCCTAAGAATTTAAGGGTTTTTCAGGCTGCACTACTATAAAAGGAGGCTATGGCAGTGTGTCATGTAAAAAGATTGAACCTCCTTATGCTACAAAAACTGTGTCTCTAAGAAATATGTATGTATGTACATCCAATAGTATGGGCTGCTATAAGTCTCTTTCAGCCATGACTAAAGCTGAAAGAAAATATTTATGTCATGTAAAAAGAGAGCTGAAAACCTATGGCATAATGGCTGAAAATGAAGATATTTTGGGCTTTTTTTTTGGATTGATTACTATTGACACATTGGCTGAAATATATGTAGCCGCTCATATAGAAAATTAGGCTAAAAATTAGTCCATAGAAGTATGTGCATTGGATTTTTATAAAAAAATTCAAGAATTTGTTGACCAGGAAGACATTAGTTTACTCAACAAGGCTAAAGCGCAAGTGGAGACAAAATATAAGATGGTGGATAAGAAAGTCAATCCTGTGGCAGCTCCACTGCCTCTTGAAAGTGAAGAGTTGGCTAATAGGGCAGCAAATCAACCAAGTCTTCGTGATACTTTCAAAATTGGTCACAAGTTCACATCTGAAAGTATAAAAGAGCTCAAAATAAGTGAAAATTTATACCTTTAGCCGGATGAAAAAATACTCTTTTATACAAATGCTAATGAAACATGGAAAAGATTTCACAATTCAACCAAGTGAAATAGGCTGTGTGGATCCAAATATTGTGGCTCTTGTGGTCATTTTTATGCCTTGGAACCTCAAGCCTATTCCTATTCCAAGGGCCCATTTGCCCTAGTTATTGGAACTTCTAAATGAGAAGGCCAAAATGAAGATTTAAGAACCTTCTTCAACACCTTACTCAAAGCGATGGTTTACCATGGCCAAGAAAAATGAATCTTTATGATTCATTCAAGATCTACAGCCTATTAATCATGTCACAATCTGAAATGTTGGTTCAAGTCCAATTGTTAACAAGTTTGCTGAAGCTTTTACAGGTAGAGAAATTTATTCTATGGGCGACCTATATTTAGGATATGATCAATTTCAACTTTCATTAGAAAGACGAAACATTACCACAATATGAAGACACCTCTTGGATTGGTCAGCATTGTGCACTTTACCACAAGGTGCAACAAACTCTGTAGCCTATATGATGAATGCCATGCACAAAGTCTTGAGGGACTTTATTCCACAACTTAGTCTTCCATTTCTTAATGATTTATCTATCAAGGGATGTGAAGTAAATAAAAAGAATGAGGAGCTTGACAAAGATGGTTGCAGGACATTTGTAGTTAACCATATTCATGATTCTGATAGGATTTTGACAAGGCTAGAAGACGTACATTTTACCCTTTCTAGAGCTAAGTCAATTTTTGGAGTAAAAGAAGTCCTAGTGGTTGAACATCTATGTGGCCCCTACAAATGAAAATCTTCACCAATTAAGATAGATTCCATCAATAGCATGTAAGAAAAATGCACAAATATCTCAGAGGTGAGAAGATTTCTTAGCGCATGTGTATTCTATCTCATATGGATACCACATTTTTCTCATGTAGCTGAAAATCTCTATCAATTATTAAGAAAAGGCCAAAGATTCTCTTGGGGGAAAGAGCATACTCTCATTGTACGAAAACTAAAGAAGTTGTTAATTTTAACTCCCACTCTCAAAAGGGCTAATTATTCAAATGGTCAACCCATCATCCTTACTATGGATATAAGTCCCATTGGGAGAGGATGGGATGTTGACCAAGAAGACCTTGAAGGTAACAAGTATGCAATTCGTTTTGTAGAAAAGGTTCTCAACAAACATCAAAGAAGGTATGCCCAAGTAAAAAGGGAATTGTGGGGAGTTGTAATAGCATTAAATTGTGATCATGAGTACTTTATAGGTGCTTCGGTAGTGGTAGAAAGTTATTGTCTTCCACTCTTGGGTATGATTGCCAACTACTGTACACCCGAGATTTCTATGCTAAGATCGATTGCATATATTAAACCTCTCAACCCCGAATTAAAGCATATTGCAGGAAAGGTGAATCCAATTGCTGACATGCTATCATGTGCAAGATATGACAATGAAGAAGAGCTGATGGAAGAAGATGAAGCTGAAGAATCTATACTTGCTGAATTTCACTCCATGGCTGCTAAAAGTATCTTTTCAATTGTTGCATATACAAACCCAAAGCTAAATCTTGTAGGTGCAGTTGATCTTTTTAATGGTATAGCATTAAGTACAGTAAAAACAAGAAAAGATACTACTGTAAATCACCATACAACAACAAAGATAAAAGATTTGTCTATGGAAGAAGGGTGGTCAACTAGAAGCCAGCATGCTCATTGCATTTCTCAAGTTCTAGTTCATTTCCTTGGAGAAGATTTTAAAGAAGATTGGCTAAAGATTGGCAAATATTTGACCACAATGAAGAAGGAGGAGTTTTGGATTGATGAAGAGTTCAAGCATATTAAGAAGAAAGCTTATGGATTTTTTCTTAAAGAAGGGAATCTATGGAAGCCCACAAAGAAGAAGAAAGGAGCGCATGTCCGAGTTTTAGGTAACAAAAGATTACAACAATAGGTAATGAAGAAATTCCATGAAAGCATGTGGGCTGTGTTAGAGGATAGGCATAGGAACACACTATAAGCAAGGGTGTATGAGGGTAGATAGGTGTGAATAGCCTAAAGGGTAGGGGAAACCCTAACCCTAACTAGGCAGGGGCTATATAAATAGCCTATGGGTCACTATCAAAGGAGAGATAGAGTGTACCCAAGTTGTACCTTGAGTAATGTAGTAAACAAGAATTTGTTCTTGTACTTTGAGCTTCTATCTCCTTCTTGTGCACACTTTTCTTGCTGTAACTATGATTCTCCAAATGGTATCAGATGTCCTCTCATCTCTTCAACTTCCTCAAACCTTAGCTCTGCTAAGTGCATGAGAAAATCTCTATTTCTCTCATTTTGGACCTTCATACTCCATAGCAACCACACCCCCTGACCTTTGAGGAGCTGGTGTGGAAAATAGAAGCACTTTTAGCCTCTCATTTCTTCTGGATATTTTCTCCTTAGCTCTGGGCCATTCAACATGGCATGTCAATCCCTGACATTGGACATCGTTGTGGGCAACATTGTCACAAATGCAAAAAACAGCATAGTTCTGATAGCATGGAATTTCATACTGTAGTGCGGCCTGCAACAGACTTATTAATGGTGGCCACCATGGGGCTTTGATAGTCCCCCAAGTGGGCTTACTCCAACCAAGATGGTTCTTAGAAATTCTTCCTCTGCTACTCCCACAGAGTCAAACCCTAACTGTGGGTCTCTCGTAGCCATAGCCAGGAAGCTTTAAGCTTCAACTTTCAAATTTCTCAATGTTTGGTTATTAACATTGATTTAGATCACCGAGTTAACTTCTTTTAGGTCAGTTACTAATCTGGAAACCTAATCTTAGAGGTTAGTGCACTTGGAAAGTCATCATCAAGCTTATCAAGACCCGACATTTACCATCTCTAGCAACATGAGCTATAGATGAGTTCTTGTAAGCACTAAGGCACATTGTTTAATCATCATTGCTACTAATATTTACATAATATGAATGTTTTTATCAGGAAATTAAAACAACTGAGTGCTCTGCTTCAAGTTGTAAGGCTATGTGTATAATTATAAACACATAGACCATCATACACTAGAATTATATTGCATATCTTGAGTAACTTTTTTTACACTGGTCAATGAAATCAAAGGGATGAGTGTCATTGTACTCTCCTCGAAATCATCAGCAACAAGCATTGAGATCATAGAGTGTCCTTTTCCAACACAAGGTTCATCCACTAAGCCATACCACAAGGAGGAGCTTGAAGTACAGTCTAGGTTCAGATCATTGAATCCTAAAAAGACCATTAAGCCTCAGAAGAAGTTTGCACATAAGAAAGGACCACCAAAGTCATATTATGGAATATTGCATATATATGATTTTTAGTATTTCTCCTCATTACAACTTTGGTATTAAGTGTTTGATTTTCTTCTGCATTCAATGGCAAGCTTGTAAGGGACTAAACACTACCCTTGTTCTAGGAAGTGGTAAGACCTTCCCAATGGCCACAACATATGCTGATATTCATCCTCAAAAAATTTGATGACAAATATTTCCACCCGTG
Source organism: Lygodium microphyllum (assembly GCF_053477565.2). Lineage (NCBI taxonomy): Eukaryota > Viridiplantae > Streptophyta > Polypodiopsida > Schizaeales > Lygodiaceae > Lygodium > Lygodium microphyllum. The sequence goes on along the minus strand of NC_141137.1, from coordinate 42,974,576 downwards.
GCAGGTACTTATCAAGTACAAAATGATGGAGAGAGGATATTGGCCTCTCATTCAAGGCATTAGAGCTATAAACTCTGCAAATCTGGTTGATGTAGAGGATGACCAACGTGCCCAAGAAATCATAATGTTACACTTAGATGAGTCTTTGATTCATCATGTTGATCAACTAAATACTGCTAAAGAAAAATGGGATGAGCTTGAAAAGCTGTATGGAGCCATTGGTAAAAATACTAAAATCTTGCTTAAAATTGAACTCTTTAGCTTGGAATATAGATCATGAGAAGACTTGGAAAATTTTATTTCTAATATGAAGGGACTTATGGCACAACTTGCCTCAATACAAGCTCCAATACATGAAGAAGATGCTATTGCTATTCTCTTAAAAGCTGTAAAAAAGGTGTTTCCTACCCTTGTAACCACTCTTACCAACATTCCAGATCCTACATTGGCAAGTGTCATCCAATCCTGTTTGGATGAAGAAAAGAGGAACCACAAAGAAGTCAGCACCAGTCAGGCATCTTCAACTTCCCGTGATCAAGTATTGGTACATACAATTCTCACTAGATGTTATTTTTGTAAGAAAAAATGACGTATTGTAAACAACTTTTGGAAGAAGTATCCCAAAAAAATGAAATGTAATAAATGCAAGAAGACAGGGCATATCACTAGTAAATGCCCCAACATTCCTTATGTACCCAAAGAACTGGTGGCCAATTATTTCTCCAATCCATCTAAAGATTGACTTTTTTGAGTCTTTAAACCATCTACCTAAAAACACTCTTGTAGCTTGATTTATAAAGGCATCTCGTTTTTTAAAGGGGGGGACATCTTACAAGCCTTGTAATCTAATGCCACCCTGGCATTGAGGGGGGGTGTTAGAGGATAGGCATAGGAACCCACTGTAAGCAAGGGTGTGTATGAGGGCATATAGGTGTGAATAGCCTAAAGGGCAGGGGAAACCCTAACCCTAGCTAGGCAGGGGCTACATAAACAACCTATGGGTCACTATCAAAGTGGAGATAGAGTGTACCCAAGTTGTACCTTGAGAAACTTAGTAAACAAGAATTTGTTCTTGTACTTTGAGCTTCTATCTTCCTCTTGTGTACACTTTTTCTTGCTACAACTCTAATTATCCATAGGCTGGCCATAGAGGCATATGAGGAACCTTTAGTAAAGTCAAAGAAAAATATTGGTGGCAAAACATGTATCGGGACGTAGCACATTTTGTTGAAACCTGTTATGTGTGTCAGATGTATTCTATGGTCAAGCATCGAGATGGGTTACAACTAACTTATCCCTTGTCTATACATTATAGATAGGTTATTGATCTTGTAATCATGCCTACATGGATATGGAATATGTGGTATCCAGTGCTTGTAAGAGATGATCTAACCAATCAAGTTGAAGGCAAAGCCTGAACAACCAAGACCACTTAAGTTATTTGTCATTTTTTGCTTGAAGAAGTGTTTTGTAGATATGGTTGTGTGGGTAAAGTAACTGCAGATAGTGGAGAGTTGGATGCTGATGAGGCACGCAACTTCTTTGCTCAATTGTGTATTAAGTTGGCTTTAACATCAGCCTACAACCCTGAAGGCAATGGGAAAAGTGAAAGAGGGCACCAGCATATTCTCAAAGCCCTTGCAAGGTATTGTAGAGGAAAGATCAAAGAATGGCCTAAAGTGCTACCTTTTGGATTATGGGCTGACCGGACTACTCATAGTTCAGTGACTAGCTATATGCCAGCTAAACTTGTGCATGGACAACAACCAATTATTCCAATTAAAGAATCTATTCTCACATGGAGTCTTCTACCTTGGAAGGAAGACATAAGAAGAGAAGAGTTGCTGACTTTGCACACATGGTAGCTAGAAAGAAGGCCTGAAGATGATCAAGCAACTACGGAGAAGCTAAAGACAGCAAGATTGAAGAACAAAAGAACATTTGATAAGCGACATCGACTTCTCCAAAGAGCAATTCAAGAAAATGATTGGGTGCTTATCTATGACAGCAGCCTAGACAATCAATATAGTGCTTCTAGGAAGATGGTAAAGCATTGGTTTAGCCCGTATGTGGTAAAGGTCATTCATGAAAATGCCACATATTTGCTGGCTGAATTGGATGGAACAAGCATGAAGATACCCATAGCTGGAAAAAGAATCAAGCTCTTCAAACAAAGAGAAATTTCAACATATGAGTTAGAAGACTTGGTTATAATTTAAGAGCATGAAGACATAGAGGAAGAAGAAGAGACAGAAGATGATGACATTGACATGGCACAAGATACTTCTTCTGACACTACAGATCCATAAGACTTTGGCACATGCCATAGGATGTTCAAGTTAGCAGGGGCTGGATGTCATGCCACTATGCACACATCGTGTACAAAAATCTAGAGTGTGCCTTTCTTATTGATTTAGAGAGCCAATGTCATTTTAGACATTAGTGTTAGTGTCCATGGCTCAAAAATATTGGAATTTTGGACAAGTTTTAGTCAATTTTTGATATTTTAGATATTATCTCTTGTAAAAATCAATAAAAATGTAGACAACTTCTATATTAGGATGACATTAAAAGAAAGCATGAAGCTTTCAACCAATTTGAGAGGATTTTATGTAAAAAGATAGATTGACAAAATCGCATGATCGTTGTTTTCAAATAGCGAACAACACTCTGAAGGGGAAGATGAAGAAGGAGTGATCTAGCAGAATTATAGCCAGGTGTGTTGGTATTTTACACTCTTACGGAGCCAATGGAAGCATCAGATTGGTGATTTGAGCAGCATAGAGAATGGTATTATTTTATACGTGTTTTTGTCTATTAGAGTTATATCTTCTCATACTGCTGAAAGAAACTGACAGGCTTCATCTCTGTTAGTATTCTTCTTCATTTTCTATTTCTTTTTTGGAGTATTCTTCTACGTCTTCAATTTCTTCGAACCCATTCTCTTCTGTCTACTCCTCTCCCTAAATCTACCTTCACCCTACTGTCTCTTTTCCTCATGGTGGATTCTCGACACCAAACGCACCGACACCGTGTTAGGGGAAGTTTATGCTATCATCAGAGGTGAATTTTGGAAGATATTTGGGCTGATTTGGAGCTGATATCTTCAACCATATTCAGAGAATTAGCTACAACATTGTTCTTTTAATTCACTTCTTACTCTACAGAAGACATCTTGCAAAAATATGCAAGTATTATGTGCCCCTATTGCAGGGCAATGTTTGTGGATCATTCATTGATGCTTTGAGTTGAATTAAGAGGAGCTTTTTCTCTTATTTCTCGGTTGTGCTAACTTATCCTTGTCAAGAACTTCAACCCTACCCGCGCTAAGATAGCGCAAATTGAAAAAAAAAGAGAATAAGAAATCTTGAAGCTTCTTGGTGATGGCTACCATAGGAAACGCCATGTTCTATTAATTGTGTGGGTTTGCCAATCTAGAATATATGCTTGCAAAGAAGGAAAACTTTTCTATAAATTACCCTTGCATGGTTCATCTAGTGACCCATCTCTTCAAATGTGACATCATTCCTTGTCTTCCTTACATAAGGACGTTTTCTCTTCCATTGCACATTTAAACCATTTGTGCAAACTTACTTCTAGGGCATCCAGTAGCAAAAGCACCAATATGGAAAGCTAGACCCCTTGCTTAGTACTAAGGCGAGGTGCTCTTCTGAGTGGGAAATTTTGATAATGATGAGAAGATGGATGTGACTCACATGTAACCCTTGACCTAGTCAACCCTAAAACTCAAGCATGGCTTAAGGAAACTAGAATATGGGATTATGCAAACCTCCCTTGGGTCAAGTGGCAATAGAATTTGTATGCAATGAGTTATTCAAAGGATTGGCTGGAAGGACTAGTTGAATGAATACCTTGCCTTGGTGGGTGAGGTACTCCAACTTCCATGTAGTGAGAAGCCTCAATTATGAAAGTGCTCTACGTGGGACATGTGAGAAGAGTTTGGTGAAGCCAGAGGTACCAACAATGCTTACACCTTGAAAGATCTGCATCCTTTGAGAAACCTTTGTATACTTTGGTTTATGGAATACATCATACATTTGATAAAGACAAAATTGGTGCAAAGAGGCACTTACAACATCCTATGGTATGCTTGTAAAAAATCCATTCCAAATTGCACAAGGGTAGTTTACAAACATATCATATAGGAGGTTTTTGGAATACATTTATAAAGTCCAGCCCGCAGGCTTATCCATAATCTACCCGAAGGCTATCCAGCAATCCATAGGGACTACTAATCCAAGATTCCACCTGTAGACTAGTATGCGGGCCTCGAGATCCAATCGAGTCACGTTGGCTTCTTGTGCAGGGCCCAGAAGGTGAGGGATTTACAGCCAGAGCCCCCTTGGCACCCAAGCATCCTCCTGCTCCAACTAGCGCTCAATGGAGAGACCTCATGGACGGGTTCGGACCACCTTCTCGGCACGGCTAACAGTCAGGGGTAACTGAGGCTGCCTCTCCCTTCAGGCCTTCAATCTGAAGCATTAGATATCTTTTCATCCTTTAGTTCCTTGAGCAAACAAAGCAAAAAGTGCCCTTTAAACTGTTACAAGCACAATCATTTCCAGTGGTCATTATTTGGCCAACTGCGAAGGAGTGAATCCTTCTCCCTTGAATGCATCCCGCATTCAATCCGGGATCAAATTGCGACTTGGAAAGATCCCCAAGGGTTTGTCTGTTCTCCCTTTTGTCCTTGGGTTAGGGCGGTACCCTATTAACCCAACTTAACCAATACCTTAGGTTTTATTAACAGTAAATTATGGCAAATGTGTTGCTCCAAATTATTGATTGGTCCTTTGCTTCCAAGCAAATACCTAATTCCCTTATCTTTGCAATTTTTCCCAAGAAAGGTGATATAACAAGATGACTACTCATCCTCTTGCAGGTTAAACTTGCGCAAGAATCTGCCAATCTCATTCCAAGGAATTGGCTATTCTCTTGTGATCAAACCACAAGATCATGCGACGTTGCAACTTGTTGCACAAGTGTCGCATCTATTCCATGGGATAGATGCGACACTTTGGTCCCATGGAATAGATTTATCCAACCACAATATCCAACCCATTCCCAATTGCACTAGGCCGACAACGTTTGGTCCTAGGGGTTCCAACTCAATTTGAGTTTCAACATTTGATTGAGTGGTCCTTAGGCTAGAAACCCTAGATCGTTTCTTGCAAGCGCGTCCAATTGTCCCTACATTCCGTGAATGTGGGCAGGACCTTATTGTATGAGAGTTTCGACTTGGCAACAAGTGTGACTAGGTTAAGTCCTTAACGTGCTAAACCCTAGTTAACACTTGGGGTATATTGTATCGATTTAACCATCCTATGCGAATCCTTTGCGGTTTAGGTGTTTTAGGTAATTCCAGTTTACTTGTCTTACGACAAGGACGGGCCATTCCTAAAGATGTTGTTTTGATCAAAAGGGGAAAAAAAACTAGTTGCATTACGATACAATTCTAGTAAGCACATGATTCATTGCCTCTATGTATGATTAGATTCACAAACCCTAACTTTTCTTGTTAAGAACAAAGCGCATGTTAAATTTCGGCATAACTTCCATTGATCCTACTAGGACATGCATTCGCGATTCATGCCACTAAGCTTTTAAGATTTTACGCTTAAATGAAGCATGCAGCCTTTCCCTGACTACATCTTTGAATGAAATTATTCATACGACGAATGTGCATTATGCAACCTTTCCTAACTACTACGCAGTTGAATGAGATTTATGCCAATTGAAGCTAGAGTTAACCTACTTCATGCAGCCCCTAGAATCTTTTCAATGCCTTGCAATTCCCTATGGTTGATAATAGCTTCTTTTTAATGGATCATTACGAAGAAGATTTGTCTTAATATGGGACATGCGATTTAATCTTTCCATGCATAATCAAAGGTGTACTACAATAATTTCGACTTTGTAATGATAGTCATTAGTTGTTCTTGACTCGTCACTTTGCAATGCACCAAAAGGCAACTTGCTAATAAGGTACTAAAATTCATAGACACCTTATGTTCCTTTTTCGTTCATTCCATTGAAAATGCAAATGACCAGCTTCGTATCGTGAATTACTTTAAGTAAATTTCAACTAGCCAATTTATTTCAATCACCTTTAGCTATGTGGATTTGACAAGCATAAGTGCATCCTAATTCCATGAATTAACCATGAATAGTTGCAATGCTTCTACGTATAAAAAAAAAAAAAGGAAGAAAACCTAGACATGTGGGCTCGGTGAAATATCCACATGAATATTAGGAGATGATCCTCGTGCAGGTGCGCCTTGTGACTTTTTAGGGGCCATCGTGATTTCGGCGTCTGGGTTTGCCTTCGTGGTCTACAGATTACTCGCCGTGGTATGCGGCTTTAAGATCTTTGGCCGTCTCCCTTGTACGTGGAAATTCCCTTTGAAGTACGGCTCCTTGACAGAAGTACCGACTTGCAGAATTTGGCTTTGGAAGGCCTTAGGGCTCGGAGTTTCGGGCCTTCTTTATTTCAGGAAAAGAGGGGGTTCATGGAAGGGTTCTTGTGAAGGCCTTGCAGAAATGGGGGCCTATGAACTTTAGCTTCCTCTCCTTCAAAACCCGGGATGGGCTGATTGAGTGATTGGTGGGAAGGCCCTTAAATAGGATTCCCCTTCTTCTCTTCAAAGCCCGAGATGGGCTTATTGAGGATCTAATGGGAAGGGGGCTCTAAACTTATTTTCTTCAAAAGCTTGGGGGTTAAAGATCTTGTGGAAAGGTGTTTAAGGAACCCTCTTCTTGTCTACAAGACCCGGGGCCTAGAAGGCTTATGGGAGATTTGGTAGGAAGGCCTTATAGGCCTTCCTCTTTGAAGCGCGGGGGAAAAAGATGATTGGTGGGAAATCTAGTGCGAAGGGGGCTTAAAATCCGGACTAGGAAATGGGCTTGTGGTGGATCCAATGGGAAGGGGGACTTAGAGAAGGCCCCTTAGAAGCTTCTAAGAAGCTTCTGCGGTGTGTGCAGGGCCACATGGAAAGGGGAAGGCCAATAGTAAATGAGTTAGGGCGGCATGAGGATGGCGTCTGATGGCCAATGGCGGCACGCACGGCGGCATGGCGGCTTGAAGCAGGGGGCGACCTCCACAGCTGATGACATCAGCAACCTCTCTCCACTCTCTCTCCACGATAACCTCAGCTCCACCTCCTCTCACACGATGGCCTCCTGCAGTCTAATGCAGCCTCTCTCTCCTTCCACACCTTCCTTATTCCCCCTCCACAAAGGGGGTTCTTATAGTCCAAGTGGGGGAGATGACCTATTATACTCTCTCTCTCACTCCCTTCTCTTTATTTACCTCCCTCTCTATATATTTCTCTCTCCCCCTCTCTTTTCCTCTTTGTTTATCTTATTTCTTCTTTCTGTCTCTCCCTCCCTTCCTCCCTCTATTTCTCTGTCTCTCTCAATGCATCTCTTTACAAAAAAGAATATAAAGAGAAGAGAAGAAAATATACAAACAAAGAGAGGAGAAACAATGCACCTACCTCAAGGCCTTGAAAAAGCAACCCTTTGCACTCCTCTCCTCTTGCCTTGCCAATGACGGTGGCGGCATCTCTCTCTCTCTCTCTCTCTCTCTCTCTCTCTCTCTCTATCTATCTATCTCTCTCTCTCTCTCACTCTCATAAGTATTAAAGTTCTCTTCCTCTCTCTTTTGATCATTTTCATTTTTTTTCCCTCTAAATACTCTGCTCGGGTTTTGGGCCATGTTTTTTCCTAGAACAATGTCATTATTTGCAACACACATTACAATGCAAATAGTGACACTTGTCGTAATGCTTTTTGAGTTGTAGATAGCAACACCTCTAATTTTTATCACAAACCACCATTGGTATGTCTTCATTCCTTTGTAGTGGGGCTAAGATGTGTATATTATATGGTCATGGACCATTAGAGGTGGAAAATACCAATCTTTGAGAGGGGAGGAAAAAAGTAAAATTTTAAGGTCATAATTAGTCTTTCCTACTCGTGTGGCACCTAGATGAGTAGTAGGACATAAAGAGGATATGTAACTATCTTTGCAAGGTCTTATAAACTAGTTATGAGGATATAAAAATATATAAACTAATTTGGAGGCCATTTAATGCAAAAAGGTGTATCGAAAATAAGTTGGTCACCTTTTGTGGAAAAAAATCTATTTTTTGTGAGAAATTTTAAAGATTAATTTTTGGGTCAAAAATAAATCCAAGTTATTAATATGGCATTTTTGAAGAGTGCTTGAGGATTAAAAATGCTAGTTACAATGGTGAGTAGAAAAGAAGATCCCTTCCTTTCTATGTGGAGCCTACAACAAAAAGTAGGGTGGAGCATCCATGGAAGAGAGAATCCGAGATTAAGGATTCCTAATCAATTTATTACGATGCCCTTTTTGAGTCCATATTTTCCCTAATGGATGGCTTTGTTTCTCATGTTTTCTGATCCTTGGAAAAATATGATAACCTATTGAAAAGGAACTTGTTTGACATTGCTTTTCTATGTCAAGTGCTAAGATTATGTGAAGGAACCAGTGTCTAACAGGCTAATTAAGGAAGCTGCTTGATGCATGTCCAAGTAAATGTGGTAGGTAATTAGACAACTAAAGCAACCATGAGGAAAGTGCGGTGGATGTGGCCATGGGTCCGTCCTACGGATGGGTGGTCCTAGTTGGCCGAAAACTTTTCTCAATCATAATGGATAGCAAGGAGATCTTCTCAAAGGATATGAATAGCAAGGGCATTGACCTAGAATCTAGGTTATAATAATCTGAGTTTATGCTATTTTAGGGGAACGGAATGGGACTATGCCTTATGGTGGCAGAGAGGTCGAGCCTTGCATCCCTCTCATTTCCCATTCTCCTTGAACCAAGTGCAACATGAATCCACTTCGTTCCTAGCGTTTCTGCATAAAGTAGTTCGCTTGGGGTTCGAAGCTAGTTGCCATTTAGGAAATGACCATTAGGGGAAACCCTGACTCAGGTCATTCCTAAATGGGAACGGCCGGATTACTTCTGCTACATGGAAGACACAGAAAGTCCTAGATCGCAAACCTCGTAACATTCCATGGGAGTGCCGGGTGGAGCTTTCTAGACTCTCTTTCCGCTGAACTGCTAAGACGTGTCCTGAAAGGGAACAGTTGGACATGTTACAGTTAGTATTAGAGCAAACCAATGAAGGATTTATTTTTATAAGAATTCTCAATAAGAAGAAGTAAAGCAAATGTTGGTGTTAAGAACATTTCCTTACTTTCGATGCTGTCTTGCATAATTATGAAGCATGGAACAGGTTCTTAGTGTTCCGAGTCATGTTTATGACCGCGATGCATTTCCCGGATTATCGACAAAGGATTGATATGATGAATATTCTAGACCATATTTATAATCCATCGCCTTTGTACATGGAATGGGGGTGGACAGGTGACTCAGGAATCTACTACATAGTTGCCCACCGGTTTGCGTACCTTTGAACAAACCTAAAGAGGATCAAGTGATTGGAGGATCTGAAGATCGTGAAGCTGTTCATTTTTGTGGAGCTCACGTAAACTCAACTTTACATATCGATGGTCGGAGGGTTGAGCAGAACTCATATGTATACGAGGAAGTGACCCGTGTAATCCCCGCCGATAGGATCAAGATGTTAGGACGCTATGAGAAGAATGAGTACCAAAGGAAAGGATACCCTAATCTTTCGATGATTTACTGATTCCTGAAGATCCATGACCCAAAACCATACTATTATCCAGTTTCCGTAGCTAAATGTAACACAACATTATTCTCCCCGAACTAATGTAACAGTTGCTCTATCATCACAGGAATTATTGTACTCCCAAAGGGCTATGCCCATATAAATGAAATAAGACTTCTTTTTATCAATGTCTGTCTTGCCTATGAGAATTGATAAAAAGTTAAGTGGCTAGGGTTCTTGGATGATAGCTAAATTGGGTATGAAGTATAATCATAATGATTAGCGAGTTGTAACATTAAAAAAATCCTCTATCTAGGAACAACCCCAGGTATAGATTCCCAGTTCGCCCCCTACATCGAGTACGGCCATGATCTAAGAGAAGAATTTTCTTCTCAAGTAGATCAAGCCACTAGAATTTGACAGGAAAGGTTGTACGTTCCAAGTGGATGCTGAGATTTGGATAGAGTCCATGGATGATTACTTTGAAGTAGCCGGTACTGCACCCGCCAACTAGGCTATGCTCGCCAAGCTGAAGCTCACCAGCGAAGCCAGGCTTTGGTGGAAGCAATGGTGCAGAGATCAAGGGATCTCGGAAGGATCCATTACCTGGGAAAAGCGAAAGAAAGCTGTGCAAGGAAGATACTTACCACCTGCGTATCACACGCAGAAAATGAATAAGTTCTACGAGCTAAAACAGCTGGGTCTCACTCTTGACGCATACTACTCAAAATTCATCTCACTTCTGAAGTATGCGCCACACAGATGGACATGACATAGCAGGTGTCAAAATTTTGTGCTGGTTTAAACCCACCAGTGAATACCCGCCTCGAATCTATGCACCCAACAGATCTACAGGACGCACTCATTCTTCGAGTTGCACCATAATTCAGGAGGTGTAGGCTAGGCCAAGAAGTAACAAAAATTGGACTTATAATGACCAGAACAAATGAGCATATAGGCCCCAAGTGAAGAGAGTTCATGGTCAAAACCGGGGATAAAGAAAGAAAGCAAGAACCAATAATGTCAGCAAATTTGTCCCTACCCAAAGCAATGGCCAAAATCTCCGTTGTTTCCACTACAATGAGCTCGGTCATTTCAAAAGGCAATGTCCCAAGCTTGGCGGAGGACATTGTCAAGTGCCTTTCCAAGGAACTGGCCGTGGCCAGGAGCCACCGCCCGAGGTAGAGGAAGAAGCGCTTGTGTTGCCAACAGGGAAATAAGTAAAGAAGAAGACCCGACCATGGAAGCAGAGTTTGAGAGGGCAACAGTCCATGCCGCTCTTCACAAGAAAGGCCCGAATTGCCAGTTTTCGGTGATTCAGACACCCTCAGACTATCAAGGTAAAGGTTTCAAAACCTTAATTGATTGTGGCAGTACACATTTCTTTATCTCACCATCTTGTGCAAGAAGATTAGGAATAGCCACAGTAGAAGCACCTACCTTGCTTGTGGAATTAGCAAATGGTTGTGAGGTCACTTGTACCAGGCAAACTGCTAAGGTGGAATTCTTTCTGGGAGGAAAGATGACTTTGGTCAATTTCAGAGTCATGAACCTAGGTATCCACCACGAGTGTCTACTTAGAATGGATTGGTTTAAACCTAATGATGCCCACATTCATTGTGGAAAGGGCCAAATTTCCTTTCGAAACTCTAAAGGGGAATTGGTCACAACTCAAGGAGAGGCTGGGAAGCCAAAAATTCAATTGGCCAAAGCATCTCAGATCATAAAGGGAGTTAGAAAGGGACTTCCTGTCTACTTGATTAAGCTTAATAAGCTAGATCAGAAGCATGAGTCTAGTGAAGAACCTTCATGGCTAAAGGAGTATGTGGATGTATTTCCTAAAGAGCTGACAGAACTCCCGCCTCAAAGAGAAGTGGATCATGAGATCAAGCTAGTGCCAAGAGTTGCACCAATTGCAAAGGAGCCTTATAGAATATCCATCTCGGAAGAAATTGAGCTGAAGGAGCAACTCAAGCAACTGCTAGATTAGGGCTACATCTGTCCTAGTAGTTCACCATGGGGAGCTCCAGTGCTGTTCTAGAAAAAGAAAGATGGAACGCTTTGATTGTGTATTGATTATAGAGGGTTGAATCAATCAACTGTTAAGAACAAGTACCCTATTCCAAGAATAGATGAGCTTCTTGACCGTCTTCAAGGTGCGAAGATCTTCTCCAAGATTGATCTCAAGTTTGGCTACTATCAAATAAGTGTCAAGGAAGAAGATATCCCAAAGATGGCCTTCAACACAAGATATGGACATTTTGAGTTCCTAGTTATGTCATTCGGGCTTACGAATGCGCCTGCCACCTTCAACAGGTTAATGCAGGATATCTTTAGGCTATATCTTGATGACTTCATACTCATCTTCTTTGACGATACCCTAGTCTATTCCAAATAGGAAGAAGATCATGAACCCTAGCTTCGGATTGTCCTTGAGACAATGAGGGCACACAAGCTCTATGCTAAGATGAAGAAGTGTGCATTCTTCAAATGTCAAATTGAATATCTGGGATTCATAGTATTAGCACAAGGAATCTTAGTGGATACGACAAAAGTGAGAGATGTTCTAGAATGGCCAATACCAACAACTGTCAAAGAGATACGCAGTTTTCTTGGATTGACAGGATGGTATAGGGTCTTCATAAAAAACTATGCTTTGATTGCAGTACCTTGGACGGATCTAATGAAGAAGCAAACATCCATTGCATGGTCAACTTCCAAAGAATTTTGTTTTGTAAAGCAAAGTTTGGTATCAGCACCTATCCTAAAACTTCTAGACCTCAATAAGGAGTTCGAAGTAGTAACTGATGCTAGTAGGCTTGCCTTAGGATGTGTGCTCATGCAACAAGGTCATCCTGTTGCATACTCTTCAAGAAAACTAAAGAGCCATGATAAGAATTATGCTACCCATGATCTAGAACTGTTAGTTGGCATCCATGCCCTAAAGCTTTGGAGACACTACCTGTTGGGTAACAAGTTTAGTCTAGTGACGGCGGATCATAAAAGTCTCAAGTGGATCTTTACCCAAAACGAGCTCAGCATGAGGAAATGTTGGTGGATTGAAGTGTTGGAGGAGTATGATTTTGAAATCAAATACCGACCGAAGAGGAAAACTGTTTTCAGCCTCTAGCTTTGTGTGTATTCTCCCATTGTGTAAGCAGGAAAGCTACAAGTGGACTCCTTCCTTCTCTCCCACAATCTTGACATAGTATCAGAGCCTTGTTCGTGGTAAGGAGCTCAAGAAAGCAAACCAAGTTCGCGGTGTTCTGGTAAGAGGACCAGTGTTGCTTTCATTTTTCTGTTTTGGGAGCAAGTCTCTGCAGGTAGCACAGCCGGAAAGTGCAAGAGTGCATCGTCTCAGATTGAGACGCCCTTCGCGGTGTAGCAAGAGGGCAGTATATGCTACAGGCAAGGGCTTAAAGCCCTTGGTTGCTTTTTTTTTTAATTTGAGGCCATTTTGGGGCCTATTTTGGAGGTAGAAGTTTTTTGCACGCACTCAGTAAAAGGCCCTGTTTTATGCTGTGCGACCACTGTTCTATAGGTCAGTGAAAAGTTACTATAGAAATTGCATCATATGCCTATGCGCAGAGACATTGGGAGTTACAGAATCATCCTTGTTGCCTGTTGATGCAAAATCGTCACTAGAAGTGACTGTGTGGTCAAATACCACTTTCGTCAGTTTTGCAGATTTGCCCTTCTGAGGTTGAAGCTGTTTTCTTTGTAGTAACAGAATTTTTTGCAGTGTTCTGTAATGGCGTCTAATTCTCTTTCACAGATTGTCACTGAAAAGCATGACAAGAACAACTTCCAAGCATGGAAGTTCAGAATGACGAATTTCCTTATGGGAAAAGGATATTGGAAATTCGTTGCAGGAAATGAAGAAGAACTAGTTCTTCCTGATGTTCCCAATGAATAGCAAATGCAAGCATTTAAAGTATGGCATGAGAGAGCCAGGAAAGTTATGTACTGACTGTCTATCAGCATTTCAGACTCTATGATTGTGCATATTCAAGATGCAAGTACGCCGAAGGAGGCATGGGATACTATGTCAAAAATGTATAGCACAAATACGCAAGCCAGGAAAATGCAGCTCAAGTAAGAGTTGCACAATGTGCAAAGAGAAAGTATGAGCATCAATGAATACCACATGAAGGTGAAGAAGATTGCAGATGCACTTGCTTCCATTGGGTCGCCAGTGGAAGATGATGATTTAGTTTCTGTGACTTTGAATAGTCTAGGAAAGGATTATGCACAGTTTCGAACATCCATTTCCGTCCGCGAAAGATTTCCTGATTTTGAGGAGTTGATTGCTCTTCTAATTTCTGAGGAGCAGAGAAATGGTGGTGCATCTTCTTCAGGCGGAACTTCAAAATAAGCTATCTTCTACTCAAATGCTGGAAGAGGTAGAGACAAAGGTAGAGGAGGCCGATCTGGAGGCCGTGGTAGAAATCAGAATATGCAGCAAACTCAAGAAAACCAGTCCTTTGGAGGAGGATGTGGTAACTCTAGAGAAAGGGGGAGCCAAAGAGGTCGTGGTGGATGGCAAAGAGGCCAAAATGCAAACATCAATGTTGAATACTACTACTGTGGCAAAATGGGTCATATGGCTAAAGACTGCTATAAAAAGCAGAATGACATGATGAATGGAAAATTGCAACAAGGGAATTATGCATCTTCTAGTAGGCAGGGTGATGATAGAAATGAGCATTTGTTTATGGTATAGCACATGACCAATTCTGTGACAAGTGTAGAAGAAAGCAATGATGTGTGGTATGTTGACTCAAGTGCATCAAACCACATGACAGGTCATGTAGAATAGATGCAGGATGCAAGGAAATTTGAAAAACCAGGATTTATGGAGACTGGTGATGATACTGCACATCCTATTATGCAGATTGGAAATATTCCTTTGTCTTTGCAGGATGGGAAAAAGAAATACTTGTCGGATGTATTTCATGTCCCGAATATCACCAAGAACCTGGTTTCTGTTGGTCAAATGGTTGAGCAGGGCTTGCAAGTCAGATTTAATTCTCATGGATGCTTTGTTGAGGATATGAAAAATAAAGGTCGCTTGATAACAAAAGGAAAGAAGAAGGGCAGAATGTTTATGTTGGATGCAAACATGCCTGAATTGAGTGCAGCAATGTTTGCACATGGGACCGGTGTAGTTGCAAATATTGATATCTGGCATAAACGCATTGGTCATGTTAATGTACAGCCACTTAAATCAATGCAAGCCCAAAATATTGTTGTAGGATTGCCTAAATTCAAGGTTGCAGAAACGCATAAGATATGTGAAGCCTATTAGTTTGGAAAACAGGCAAGGAAACCATTTCCTAGACATGTTTAAGAGAGTAAGAAGCCATTGGAATTAATCCACTCTGATGTGTGGACTACTAAAGCTGCATCTCTTGGAGGCTGTCATTATTTTGTCACTTTTATTGATGACTATAGTAGAAAAGTTTGGGTGTATTTTATGAAAAAGAAAAGTGAAGTTTTTGGGCATTTCAAAACTCTTAAAGCTATGGTTGAAAAAAAAACAGGCCTGCAAATAAAATGCCTAAGGTCAGATGGAGGGGGAGAGTACCTCTCAAATGAGTTTGCAAGGTTCCTGCAGGAGCATGGCATAAAGAAGCAATATTCATGCAGTCATACCCCACAAAAAAATAGAATTGTAGAAAGGAAAACAGGCATATTGGAGAGGTATCTCGTGCCATGCTCAATGAAAAAGACCTGCTAGATTTTTACTAGGCTGAGGCAGTTGCTACAACGGTCTACATAATGAACAGGACTCCCACTACAGCAATACATGGCATGACTCCAGAGGAGAGGTATACTGGTAGGAAGCCAGATATTTCTCATTTGAAATTTTTTTCTTGCATTGCCTATATTCATGTGCCAAATGAGTTGAGATCCAAGTTGGATCCAAAAGCTGAGAAGTGTATCTTTATTGGTTACTCTCTGCAGCAAAAAGGGTACAGATGCTATAACCCTTCTACTCGTAAGTTTACAGTGAGCAGAGATGTTGTTTTTGATGAGATGAGTAGCTCGTATAAACCAGTAAATGTGATTGATAATGTAGATGCACAAAATGGTAATGCTGCACAAAATTCACAGCAGCAATCTCACAAGATATTAGTGGACCAGGAGCGTCCTCTAGCAGTGGTTCACATTTTTCGCCATGGACAGGCAGATTGAGATCAGGAGAATATTCTCAAAGCAATGCAAATAGTGGTATATAGATATCACGAAAAGGAAAAGAGAAGGTAGATCAGCCCATGTTTAATGTGAATGCAGGTCACTCTTATGTGGATGGTGAATCCAGTGGCTCAGAACAGAGCATTGATGATGAGTTGGATATTCCTTCTATTGTTACACCTGGAGTAAGGAAGACCAGGGATGTTTTGAGAGCACCTGGGAGTGAACCTACTTTGTGCAGGTCTACCAGAGCTAGGTATCCTGTGGATAGGCTGAAATATGATGGATTTATAGCCATTCACTATGCCTATATGGTCAAAGTGATACAAGAACCAGAACCCACTTCTTTTGAGCAAGCCATGGGAAAAGAAAAATGGGAAAAAGTCATGGATGAAGAAATGGATGCCTTGGAAGCAAATGCTACATGGGAATGGGTACCTTTGCCTAAAGATAAGAATGCAATTGGTTGTAAGTGGGTTTATAAGGTGAAGCACAATGCAGATGGTTCTGTGAACAGATACAAGGCAAGATTAGTAGTCAAGGGGTATGCACAAACATATGGCATTGATTATGAAGAAACATTCAGTCCGGTTGCAAGGATGGTAACCGTAAGAGTAGTCATTGCTATGGCTGCATCAAAGGGATGGTCTTTACATCAGATGGATGTAAAGAATGCCTTCTTACATTGTGATTTGCAAGAAGAGGTCTATATGAAGCAGCCACCAGGTTATGTGCATGCTGTTCATCCTGAGTTTGTTTGCAGATTGAAGAAAGCCTTGTATGGCTTAAAGCAAGCACCTAGAGCATGGTCTGACAAGATAAGACAATATCTTGTCACTATTGGCTTTCAGATTTCCAAGGCAGATTTTTCACTTTATGTGAGAGAAACATAGAAAGGTATTATGCTGCTTGTCATTTATGTTGATGATTTGATTATCACAGGTGATAGTGATGAAGATATCCTTCATGTGAAAATGCTATTGAAGCAGAAGTTTGAGATGAAGGATTTGGGAGAGCTACGTTATTTCTTGGGCATTGAGGTGATTAGATCACCAAATGGGATATGGCTCTTGCAGAGGCAGTATGGATTGGACATGCTGTCCAAATATGGGATGACAGGCTGTAAGCCTATTTTAGTTCCTTTCGAGCAGAATGTGAAGTTGAGCGCAGATGCAGGTGAGCTTCTCGAAGACCCTACTATGTACAGACGCATAGTAGGAAGTTTGATTTATATGACTATTACCAGGCCAGATTTGAGCTATGCTATTGGATTGGTAAGTCAGTTTATGCAGGCTCCAAGGAAACCGCATTTGGATGCGGCTAGACGCATACTCAGGTATGTGAAGTCCACATTGCAGTATGGACTATTTTATGAGACTGGGATTCAGATACAGTTGTATGGATACACTGATGCTGATTGGGCTGATAGTATTTCTGATAGATGATCTACCAATGGGGATATGTGTTCTCTTTTGGGAGTGCTGCAGTCACTTGGAGCACCAAGAAACAACCTACAGTTGCCTTGTCGAGCACAGAGGCTGAGTACAGGGGTGTAGCAATGGCTGTATGTGAGGTAGCTTGGTTGCATAAGCTACTTGATATGCATCAGTCTACAGATGGGCCAGTTGTCATTTATTGTGACAACATGAGTAGTATACACTTGGCAAATAACCCAGTCTATTATGTTAGAACAAAGCACATTGAGGTACATTATCACTATGTGCGGGAGAGGGTTTAACTAGGTCTTATTGATCTAGTTTATGTCAACACAGAGGATCAAGTAGCTGACATATTCACGAAGGCATTGGGCATAGAGAAGCTGCGCAAGTTCAAAGACCTGCTTGGTGTGCAGGAATTGGGATTGAGCTCGAGGGGGAGTGTTGAGATATCGAGCTCCACTCCTGATATGCCAGGGTGATCGTTGTGCATTTATGTCACTGACTTGTTAGTTGGAGATGCGGTTGGTACACCGCCCATGAATAATAGCTAGATGACAGCTATCCTTATCTACTCTAGTTCGTGGCTTAGTTAGTATGCCACCTTAGTTAGTTGGGTTTGGTTTGAGACCCATATATAGGGTTCTTCTATTTCTATGTACTAGAGTTCTTTTGGCTTACACAACTAAGAAGAGGAAAACTATTTTCAACCTCCACCTTTGTGTGTATTCCCCCATTGTGCAAGCAAGAAAGCTACAAGTGAGACTCCTTCCTTCTCTCCCACAATCTTGACAAAAAGTTCCCAGCCAACCGGGACCACACATCCACGGGACGGACCCATGGCCACATCCACTGCACTTTCCTCAAGGTTGTTTTAGTTGTCTAATTACCTACCACATTTAGTTGGACATACATCAAGAAGCTTTCTTAATTAGCCCTTTAGACACCGGTTCCTTTACGTAATCTTAGCAATTGACATAGAAAATCAGTGTTAAACAAGTTCCTTTTCAACAAGTTATCATATTTATCTTTGGAATACATCCATAAAGTCCAGCCCACAGGCTTATCCATAATCCGCCCGAAGGCTATCCAGCAATCCATAGGGATTACTAATCCAAGATTGCACCTGTAGACTAGTATGTGGGCCTCAAGATCCAATCTCGAGTCACGTTGGCCTCTTGTGCAGGGCCGAAAACGCAAGGGATTTACAGCCAGAGCCACCCTGGCACGAAGCATTCTCCTACTCCCAGTAGCGCTCAACGGAGAGACCTCACGCGGAAAGTTCGGTCCACCTTCTTGGCACGGCTAACAACCCCCTTGGTTAGGGTCAGGTAGACAGTCTGGGGTAACTGAGGCTGCCTATCCCTTCAGGCCTTCAACCCGAAGCATTAGATATCTTTTCATCCTTTAGTTCCTTGAGCAAACAAATCAAATAGTACTCTGTAAAATCCTTCTCTTCGAATGCATCAAGCATTCGATCCGGGATCAAATTGCGACTTCGCAAGATCCCACAAGGTTTTGTCTATTCTCCCTTTTGTCCTTGGGTTAGGGCTGTCCCCTATTAACCCAACTCAACCAACACCTTAGGTTTTATTAATAGTAAATCATGGCGACTATGTCACTCCAAATTATTGATTGGTCCTTTGCTTCCAAGAAAATACCTAATTCCCTTATCTTGGCAAGTTTTCCCAAGAAAGGTGATATAACAGGATGACTACTCATCCTCTTGCAAGATACTCTTGCACAAGGATTTGCCAATCTCATTCTAAGGAATTGGCAATTCTCTTGTGATCGAACCACAAGATCATGCGACATTGCAACTTGTTGTACAGATGTCGCATCTCTTCCATGGGATCTTTTCACCCATCGAACGGCATTTTCTGGTCACGAAATCATGATTAGACAAGAAGCAGGGTTTAGGGTGTCTTCTTATCCAACCCATTCCCAATTGTACTAGGCCGACAACGTTCCTAGGGTTTCCAACTCAATCCAAGTTTCAACATTTGATCGAGTGTTCCTCAAGGTAGAAACTCTAGATCGTTTCTTGCAAGCGCGTCCAATTGTCCCTTTATTCCATGAATGTGGGTAGGACCTTTGGATATGAGGGTTTCAACTTGGCAACAAGTGCGAAACTAGGTCAAATCCTCAACGTGTTAAACCCTAGTTAGCACTTGGAGTATATTATATAGATTTAACCATCCTATGCGAATCCTTTGCGGTTTAGGTGTTTTGGGTTATCCAGTTTACTTGTCTTACGACAAGGACAGACTATTCCTAAAGATGTTGTCTTGATCAAAAAGGGGAAAAACTAGTTGCATTACGATACAATTCTCATAAGCACACGATTCATTGCCTCTACATATGATTACACTCACAAACCCTAACTTTTCTTTTTAAGACCAAAGCGCATGTTAAATTTCGGCATAACTTCCATTGATCCTACTAGGATATGCATTCACAATTCATGCCACTCAGATTTTAAGATTTTACGCTTAAATGAACCATGCAACCTTTCCCTAAATGTACCCTTGATGAATGAAATTATTGCATACGTCGAATGTGCAATATGCAACATTTTCCTAACTACTACGTAGTTAAATGAGATTCATGCCAATTGAAGCTAGAGTTTCATGCAGCCCTTAGAATCTTTTCCATTCTTTGCAATTCCCTACGATTGATAACAGCTTTCTTAAGGAATCATTACGAAGAAGATTTGTCTAAAAATTCCACATGCAATTTAATCTTTCCATGCATAATCGAAGGTGTACTACAAGAATTTTGACTTTGTAATGGTAGTCATTAGTTGTTCTAAATTCGTTACTTTGCAATGCACAAAGGCAACTTTCTAAAAATGCATAGACACCTTATGTTCTTTTTCGTTCATTCCATTGAAAGTACAAATGACCAACTTCGTATCATGAATTACTTCAGGTAAATTTCAACTAGCCAATTTATTTCAATCGCATTTAGCTAGGTGGATTTGACAAGCATAAGTGCATCCTAATTCCATGAAATAACCATGCATAACTGCAATACTTCTACGTAAATCAAAAATAGGAAGAAAACCTGGACTTGTGGGCTCGGTGAAATATCCATATGAATATTAGGAGATGATCCTCCTGCAGGTGCGCCTTGTGAATTTTTAGGACCCATCGTAGACTACGACTTCTGGTTTGCCTTCAGAGATTCAAATTACTTGCCTTGGTTCGCAACCTTATGATTTTTGGCCATCTCCCTCGTACACAGAAAATTCCCTTTTGAAGTATGGCTCCTTGACAGAAGTACCGACTTGCGGAATTTGGCTTATGGAAGGTCTTAGAGTTCGGAGCTTGGGCCTTCTTTCTTTTGGGATAAGAGGGGGTTCATGAAAGGGTTCTTGCTGGGACCTTAAATTGGCCGGCAGTGGCTATGGCACTAGCCAGACCTCATGCTCATGATACACAAACACCCTCACGGCCTCACGGACCAGGAGCGTCAATCTAATGCTAAAGGACAACCTGCCCTAAAGCTTAATTCGTGTGTTTATAGTTTATAGTCCAACGTTTTCCTAAAACTCCTCAAAGGGAGAACCCAAAGTACACAGGCATAACGCCTTGTCACACACATATAGGAGGCAGTCCACCGACTAATAGTCGAAGCCCCACTACAGCTCTCCTACATCGCAGGGATTGGCCCTTTGATGCGCTGCTAAACATATAACACAAACGAGCATAAACTACTCTCTTTTATATTTCTCATATTTCCAGGAGATATACCATGTTTCCTCACTACAATTTCCCCTTAGGACCCAATGACTAACCTACAACTTAGGACATCCTCTCATGCTCATCGTTGGTCACAATCTAAGGAAGACAGGTGCCATGCATCCATGAGGTTTTTTTGATACCTTTTAATTATTATTCTTAATGCAGATCGTGTATCGCTATGTGCTCAGATGAAAGAAAGATCAGTATCGTGCATGGTGCATAAAGCATTCTTTCCAAGAATTTCACTAATATGTGCTGTGTTGAAAGGAGGCACAGAGCCATATGCTCATGCTACCATCCTCTTTATTCAAACCGTTTCCTATATGCCAAGTGCAATGCATAAATCAAATCTTTTCTTTATCTTTCAGCGTTTAGCCCCTCCTCATCTAACTCTTAGCATTTTGCATCATTGATTGGTTAGATAGGGTTTCTATACATTTCTCTCTTTTAAAAGAACAATAAATACACACAAAACATATAAACGGGGACAAACTAAGGCCAACCTCATGATTTGCCATCTTTATACATTGCACAAACATAGATATAATTTTCCTAAATTTTCCTCAGCCCGTTTTTCATTTTTCCCTAATTTTAAACCATTTTTCACATTTTTGGACATTTTTCCCTATTTTCTTTAATAAATAACGATTGAAAATGAAAGTTGCTTGTGGGCTATGGCCCTTAGGTGCATTGACAGAAAAATATCAAATTTATTTGGTGTGACATATCATATTTCTCATTTATATAGCAAAAAACCAATTTTACCCTTAAAACGTGTGTTTTTCATGTATTTTAACACTAATTCCAGCCATGTAGCCTTATATTTTCTGATTTTCAGATTGCAAACAGTGGAAAATCATGGGAAACAATATCATAATGAACTTTCATCCCATATGAATAAGATTTCATAAAGCAAATAGCATAAAAAGATCATTTTTCTTTAAAAAATAGCATTACCGCTTATTTTCAAGTCTCAGTTTCTTGGTTTTGATTATGGGACTGATTTCCAACATGCATTTAATGCTCAACATCTTCAAGAACAACCCTCTTCATGTCTTCATCCATCCAGAAGCAATCCGGTCTCATCCGGACAAAGCTTTCCTCCATCATTCTTCATTGTCTTCTTCCATACAAGAACAACCCCTTAAGGGAGAGAGAGGGAGGAGAGAGAAATACTAAAATCAGAAATCTTCATCCAGGCCATCATTGCGTAAGCAAGAGGCGGCAATATGATCAACAGAGAGAAGGTAGTCAAGCCCCATTATCACTTGGGGGGGTTGCTCACAAGCAGCATGATGCATTTCCCAAGATCATGGCGCATTTTTCGGCGCCTTCCTGCCATGCTTCCCTCACGTTTTTTTTTCCCCATCTTCTTGCCCACGATTTGCATGTTTGATGTCATGTGGCATAAAATGTCTTGGGCTCCCAAAGGTCACCACTCATTTGGCCAAAAAGAAGTCCACCCTTTCACATCTTGACCATTTGTTGGCCATTTCCCCGTCCGGTGTCCAAATTGAGTGCTGTAAATTTTTACGCATTCGGCTTGACATCCCGCATTGGCTGGTAACTCCTGACAACCCTCACGCCAGTCTGAAAAATTATCAAAAATCAGCAAGTGTCGCGAGGCACCTTTAAAGCACTTGACACTTAAAATTGTCCTAGCTGGAGCCGCCGCCTTGATGTTGAATATTTTTCCCTTGATATTCATAATTTTTGGCTATCTTTAAGCACTTCTCGGCATCAAAACTCCACTCTCATTGGCGACCATAGGATAGGGCGACTCAGCCCGTCGAATCCCACAATGGATCTGCACAAAACAACCAAAGGAAGCATCAAGCTGATACAAAATAGATACATACTAAACACAGCACAATGCTCACCCTACCCCTTGACAAAACCAAGGCATGACATCCACAAGGAGTAGGCCTAGCATAATCTGATAGAGAAGGTCCGAAGCTAGTTACTAACCGACTGTTCCAACATGGCCAAACTAAAAAGAGCTATCAAAGAGGTTGCCCTAAGTGGTGGTCTGAACTACCTACCTAACTAAGGACAACACAACCAAGAGCTTCTACTAGGTGAGGACTCCTATAGCCTGATCAAGGAGTATTTTCTTTCAGCACATTTCTTCTTTTAGGGTTTTATGTTTCATACTCAGGCGTGTAAAAAGGAGGGAGCTGAGCATAGTGACCCAAGGAGAACAGGGCATCGGCCTCAGGTCCTGTCTCAGTACCCAAGAACCTACCAAGCCCCTGCAAGGCGACACTTAATCCTTTTTTGACGCTCACTTTTATTTTCACTCCAACCTTCCTTACTTTCTTCTTTTCCAGCAAGATGCCACCCTTAGCAAGACAAGGCATCGGCCCCGCTCGTCCCTAGGAACCTACCAGGCCTTCGCAAGGCGATGAACAACTGCTTATAAATTTTCCTTTCTTTTCTTTTCTATTTTTATAGGGGGTTAGAACCCCTTTTTACACACCTCTGTATATATTTATTTTCTTTTGGAGTATTTAAGGTTTCTTTCCTTCATCATTATTTTCTTATTCGGCAGGCTTCTCTAATAGCCGCACAACTAACAAGAACTCCTAGAACGGCTGCCTAGCAGGCTAGCAGAACAGGGTCACTAGAACTCCCTTCTAAAACAGGTCTTTTGATGCTTAACAATGTCTTTATAGGGGGCAATGACTACTCAGACCTCCCTCAGACATACTGAACCTAAACGTGGGACTTCATGCCTTGGACTCCGGTCCCCAACAAGAAAAGGAAAACCCCTTAACAAGTATGCAAACACATATAGCATAAAACATGGTGCTCATAAAGGAGAAATATCACCTGGATAGAGCCACGAGAAGCTTCCACGCAACAAAAGGCTCCTTCCAAGCTCTCCTTCCGAACCTATCTAGCACAGAACTAAAACAAGAAACCATTAACCGCACCTGCACTAAACATACGACTGGCCCTCTTGGCCTAATGAAACAAAACATTCAAAACATTGCAAAAATTGCCCTCTTGGCCTAACGAGATCAAACAGAATCTACACATCCCTCCCTGAAAGAGTACATATATACAATAATATGCTCCTTTCAAAGGAGGAAAAACCAGGGCTCCCAGCCCTAAACTAAATGCACAAGGTTATGACCCATCCCTCCTGCATATATAGCAAGAGACGTACGCATAACATGTTGTTTAATTAGCTTATGGGTCTAGGATAACAACGGTAGATTGGTCTCGGCTACTTTTTGCATCACCCATATCAACCATCGTCTGCCATATATTGCATGCTCTGATAACATTCCCCACAAGCGACCGGGTCCTGTTTCATCATTGATCACAATATCCAAACTAGGACCACAATTAAAGAAAAGTTCTGTGAATTGATTTCAGTAACGTGGAATCAGCTGAAAAGACACACTCTCAAACTCCTCAAGTAGGGTCATAGCAGTTCGATGATACATACAAAGAATGGGATTCCGCACTATGTATGTCTCATCTAGCTGATTCAGGATCAACTGGGAGTCCCCTTTTACTAACAACCGACGAATACCACCTTGTTTGGCAATATGCAGTCCCATAATCGAGGCCTTCTACTCTGCCATATTGTTAGTAAATCTTGCCCCGAGATAAGCAGCTAACTTCATCATAACTCTACGTCGGGGATCCCAGATTACTACTCCAACACTTCCTTTTTTATTAGGACCCCTGGACGCTCCGTCAAAATATAATGTCTACGTCCACAATGGGTTTACATAGCCTGCCATCACGAACTCCTCTATTTGTAATTATGGTAATCAAAGTTTAGCATGTTTAGAGGATGAACTGACGGCTCCATCCCACCTTCTTCATTGAACTCAACAAGGATACTCACCAACAGTCGTAAGCAGTGATGGCAGAAGACTTTGATCTCCCACACAAAGGTTCCATCTTCTTGCTCAATCACTTTCTATCCTTCGCTCCACCAGATAAGTTTCCCCTGATGGTATCTTTGCTCCAAATATGGGTGCTCCAAATAAGGAATTAACCGCCCCATCAACCAGCTTTAAGCTCTTTTACAGGTCTCAAATCATCCCCAGCATGGACCTGCAATGCATTTCCTTTGTATTACCATATTTAGAAATAATAAGGTTTAATCTTATTAAGATTAACCTTATTTTTAAACTCTACTCCTTGTAAATCAGCTAATAGAGTTGTAGACCTATTTTTCCCTAACCTGACAATCTTGTAGGGCCCATCCTATTTAGGTTCAAGCTTCCCTGGAAACAGCTCCCTACGCACATTATAATATAGGACTAATTGCCCTTTTTTAAAGGTATACTTCTTTGCTCTAATGTCATGCAATTGTTTCATCCGACGTTTAGCTATCTCCTGGTGTAATAAGCTCTGCAACTTCAGCTCATCTAGGTGGGCTATCTTCCTAAAACGTTCAAAAAGGGAATCCTCATCTCCCAAAGAGTGGTTAATTACGAACCGTATGGTTGGCAATTCGATTTCAAGGGGTAACACACACTCTTCCCCATAAACCAATTTAAATGGAGTATGGCTGTTAGCTCGCTTGAACGTGGTATTGTACGCCCATACTGTCACATACAGCTTCCTGTCCCAGTCTCGTTTCTTCTTAGAGACTATTTTAGACAAGATCCCCACAAGCTGCTTATTAGTACTTTCAACTTGTCCGTTTGCTTGCGGATTATAAGGGGTTGTTTTATTGTGCTTGATTTGCCAAGCTTCAGTCAAGCTTTTGATCACTTTATTCAAAAAATGGGTTCCACGGTCCGACACTAATTCTTTCAGGGGACCGAAACGGCAAATAATTTGCTCTAAAAGGAAACTGGCAGTCTCTTTTGCGTTGTCTTTCCTCGTTGCCTGTGCTTCTGACCATTTTGTAAAATAATCAGTGGCTACTATAATGTACCTCTTCTGGGTAGTAGACCACGGGGTGATAGGACCCAAAAAATCAATGCCCCACTTCTCAAATGAAAGGATAGCCATGATAGGCGTAAGTGGCCGTTTCCTATTCTCTCGACTATCATGTCTTTGACAAGTATCACATCTCTTAACATACTCAAAGGAATCTTGGAAGATGGATGGCCACCAATATCTAGCTCTTAACGCTTTCTGTGCCGTCAACCGTCCTGCAAAGTGCCGTCCACATGTAGAGTCATGACACTCCTCTAAGATGAAAGGAACCTCGTCAAGCATCACACATCAGCGGTAAATATCATCAACACCCTGCCGATATAGTGTTCCTGCGATCAAGGAAAACTTCAAAGCCAGTTGTTTGATTTTCCTCTTTTCTGACTTTGACAAACCAGCTCCAGTCTCTCCTGTTGATAGATAATGTGTAATAGCAGCATATCACGATGGAATAGAAGCTATATCAATTTTAAACATTTCCTCAATATCACTTCCTTCAGCCAAAATCTCTTTCGGCTCCCCGAAATCCACAAGGTATTCCACAATACCCTGCAACCTTGGTGGCTTACTCTTAATCTCATAATTGAACTCTTGCAAAGTCCTACATCCTGTAAAGGAAAATATATGCCAATTTTAACTTGGATTGACATTCAAATCACATAATTACACCCCTTTGCTTCACTATATCTGTGTTCCTTTTTACCGAGTTGGATCTTCTCTCTTTCTCTTGATTTCAATCATGATAGACCCTAATCAATTCCTAATCTGCCTGTAATCTTAGCTTTTAATCTACCTCTAATCAACATCCAATCTTATCTTCTGTTCTATCAAAAATATTCTCTCTCTCTCTCTCTCTCTCTCCCTCAAGAAGAATTGATCAAATATATTTAAAAATATTTATATAGAAGCTTGACTAGTGGGGAACAATGACATCATCTTATCTTCTACCCTAATTTACTCTCTGTCACTCTATCACTTATTTTCTTAGTTCATCTCACAAGTCTCTCTTTCCCCCCTTCTCCCTCTTTCCCTCTCTCTCTCTCTCTCTTTGAATTTAAACTTAAGGATTAAACAACTATGAAGAACAATAATATCATAGAGATTTAAAAAATCAAGATACCTCCATTATCACTTGATTGCTTGTAGTATCGAGTGTTGAAAAGGAAGATCTCTTATAGCACTGTACTCAAGAGAGGGAAATTGCTTGTAGCAAGGTAGAGAGTGTTAGATAGAGATTATTTTATTTTAGCAAATGCTATCAAAACCACTCCTGAGATTGCTTGTAGCAGGGTAGAGTGTTGTAGATAGTACTGAGTGTTTCTTCATAAGAATTTGTATGCAAGAAACCATATTTTGGAGGGAAGGAGAAGAGTACACAAAATTTTGGACAAAACTAGAGCTTTGAGAGGGAATGAAAAAATGCCTAAAAATAGGCATGTAGTTGTCTAAAAATGATAAAAGTTTACAAGGAAACTCTTAAGTCAAAAAGGTGCCTCTGGTTAAAAATAATATTAAAATATGATGTGTATGTCATTTTATATCATTTTTGAACTTCCACCCTTTTAAGAAGTAAGAATGAGAATGATTCATATATATTTTCATGTTGAAAAGTCACGAGGGCATTAAAGAGTTGTAAATTAATGATTGGCTCCATTTTTAGAGAAAAAAGAATTTTATTTTTTTAGTTATGAGGATTTTGAGAGAAAGTGACAGTATCCTATAATTTGGGAATACAATAATAGGTGAAATCTATTGAAAATACAAATACAAGATTTTCTTGATTGTAGTTTGAAGAATGGTCCTATAGAATTCCAAGGAGCTTCATAACAGAATATCAATCCATATTTGACCTCTTTTATGAGAGTCTTTTTGGATGATTTTGGTGTGTTTGGAAGGAATGAAAATGTGAAAATCAGAGTGAAAGCCAAGATTGAAGTGTGCATAAGAGGGAGATAAGAGCTCACAAGTATAAGAACAAGTATTATTTATTCAATTGCTCATGAAAGTGCAACTTGGGTCGCTCTCACTCAATGATGTAGACCCCTAGGCTATTTATATAGCCCCAACTAGCTAGGGTTAGGATTTTCCCTTCCCCTCAGGACTATTCACACCTACTTGCCTTTATCCACTCTTGTATAAGGAGGGTTCATATGCCTATACTCTCAACACACCCCCTCAATGATAGGTGGCATTGGAATACAAAGCATAAGAGAATGCCCCCCCAACTCAAATTAGGATGCCTTCATAGAATGGGCTTAAAAGGATGATTATAGGTAGAACGGATACAAGAGTTAGAAGAGTCGATGATCTGTGGATTGGGAGGAAAAATTGGCCTCCAATTCCTTAGGTACTTGAGGATGGTTAGGAAATTTACTTGTAATATGTCATGTCTTCTTGCATTGATTACATTTACTCTTTTCCAGGTATTTTTTCCAATAGTTGTTTGCAATATTCCGCTTTTATTTACAAAAAATACATTTATTGACAACTATATGCACCAAGACTTGGTCATGGGATGTTGGAGTATATGTCTAACTAGTGCTTCCTTCTTTGTGATTCCTTTTTTCTTCATCCAAATAGGAGTGGATGTGCTTGCCAAGGTAGGATTGGGAATATTAGTAAGGGTTGTTACAAGTGTAGGAAAGACCTTTTTGAGTTCTTTTAAAAGAATGAAAATAGCATCCTCATCATGGATTCGTGCTTGCACTGAAGAAAGCTGTGTCATGAGGCCTTTCATATGAGGAATACATTTTCCCAAGTCTTCTCCTTCTCTATATTCCAAGCTAAAGAATTCAATCTTAAGGAAAATCTTAGTGTTTTTACCTGTAGCACCATAGAGCTTTTCAAGCTTATCCCATTTTTCCTTCACAATGAAGAGCTGATCAACATGATGAATCAAGGATTCATCTAAGTGTAACATGATTATTGCTTGACCACGTTGATCATCCTCCACATCAAACAGATTTGTAGGATCAAAAGCTCTACTCCCTTGAATGACATGCCAATAACCTCTCTCCATCCTTTTGTACTTAATGAGTACTTGCCAGGGGTGAAAATCTCTACCATCAAATTTACGAATCTGAGGATGAAGGTCTTACTACTTGCTTAGTGCAAGTAGTAGTGTCTAATCCTTTACAAAGGACCACTAGTGCAAGGATGACAATAATGTATATTTACAATTAAAACTTCAAGGTTTAGAATGGTTGAAAATCATATATATGAAGTTTATCAAAATCGGACTTAGGTGGTCCTTGCCTTTGACCAACCCTTTTTTTGTGCTTGACTGTTTAATTTCCTTGGCTTTAGGGAGGTGAAGTTAGACTGCACTCTTGGCTCCTCCTGATCGAAGCTCTTGATAATGTGGCCTATTAGAGGAGTCCTTGGTGGAACAAGGCTTATCGATCAAATCTATACTATGGAATGAATCAGAGGAGAGTACAATAACACTCATTTCTCTAATTTACTAGCAGCAAATAGTAAGAAGCATTAGTAGTGCTAAGAAGCACTTTTACCAACTTCCATTCTTCTACTCATAATGTAGGTTGATCTTTGCGAGCTTAGTAGTGCCCATGGAATGAGAAAAGATTATGTATTTTATCTCCACAATAGGGTAGTAATAATTCTTGAAAAGGGTTTTTCAGTTATTAAAATCATTGTTGATAACGCGATGTCGTGATGCTACGCGCACACCATGTACAGAAATCTAGAGTGTCTTTGTTATTGATTTAGAGAGTCAATGCCACTTTAGACATTAATGTTAGTGTCCATGGTTTAAAAATATTAGAAATTTGGACAAGTTTTAGCCAATTTTTGATCTTTTAGATATTATCTCTTGTAAAAATCCATAAAACTATAGAAAACTTCTAGATTAGGATGATATATAAAAGAAATCAAGTAGCTTTCAGCCAATTTGAGAGGATTTTATGTAAAAAGAGAGATTGATGAAATCGTGCGACGTGCAATCGCTGTTTTCAGGCAGTGAACAACACTCAGAAGGGGGAGATGAAGAAGGAGTGATCTAGCAAAATTCTGCCCAAGTGTGCTGGTATTTTACCTCCCATACAGAGGCAATGGAAGCATCAGATTGGCGATCTGAGTAGCATAGAGGAAGGTATTATTTTATACATATTTTTGTCTATGAGAGTTATATCTTCTCATATTGTTGAAAGAAACTAACAGGCTTCATCTATGTTAGTATTCTTATTCATGTGAGAAGAGTTCGGTGAAACCAGAGGTACCCACAATACTTACACCTTGAAAGATCTGCATCCTTTGAGAAACCCTCGTATACTTTGGTTTATGGAATACATCATACATTTGATAAAGACAAACTTTGTGGGAAGAGGCACTTACAACATCCTATGGTATGCTTTTAAAAAGCCATTCCAAATTGCACAAGGGTAGTTTACAAATGTATCATATAGGAGGTTCACTTGCCAAGGATCAGAAAACACGAGCAACAAAGCCATCCATTAGGGAAAATATGGACTCAAAAAGGGCATCATAATAAATTGATTAGGAATCCTTAATCTTGGATTCTCTCTTCCATGGATGCTCCACCCTACTTTTTGTTGTAGGCTCCACATAGAAAGGAGGGGATCTTCTTTTCTACTCATCATTGTAACTAGCATTTTTAATCCTCAGGCACTCTTCAAAAATGCCATATTAATAACTTGGATTTATTTTTGGCCCAAAATTTAATTTTTAAATTTTCTCACAAAAAATAGATTTTTTTCCTCAAAAGGTGACCAACTTATTTTCGATACACCATTTTGCATTAAATGGCCTCCAAATCAGTTTATATATTTTTATATCCTCATAACTATTTTGTAGGACCTTGGAAAGGTAGTTACATATCCTCTTTATGTCCTACTAGTCTTCCTAGGTGCCACACGAGAAGGAAAGACTAATTATGACCTCAAAATTTTACTTTTTCCCTCCCCTCTCAAAGATTGGTATTTTCCATCTCTAATGGTCCATGACCATATAGTATACACAACTTAGCCCCACTACAAAGGAATGAAGACATACCAATGGTAGTTTCTGGAAAAAATTAGAGGTGTTGCTATCTACAAATCAAAAAGCATTACGACAAGTGTCACTATTTGCATTGCAATGTGTGTTGCAAATAATGACATTGTTCTGGGGAAAAAACAACATGGCCAAAAACTCGAGCACAGTATTTAGAGGGCAAACAAATCAAAATGATCAAAAGAGAGAGGAAGAGAGCTTTAAGACTTATGAGAGAGAGAGAGAGAGAGAGAGAGAGAGAGAGAGAGAGAGAGAGAGAGAGAGAGAGAGAGAGAGAGAGATGCCGCCACCGTCATTGGCAAGGCAAGAGGAGAGGAGTGCAAAGGGCTTCTTTTTCAAGGCTTTGAGGTAGGTGCATTGTTTCTCGTCTCTTTGCTAGTATATTTTATTCTCTTCTCTTTATATTCTTGTTTGTAAAGACATGCATTGAGAGAGACAAATAAATAGAGAGAGGAAGGGAGGGAGAGAAAGAAAGAAGAAATAAGATAAACAAAGAGGAAAAGAGAGGGGGAGAGAGAAATATATAGAGAGGGAGGGAAATAAAGAGACGGGAGGGAGAGGGACAGGGAGAGGGAGGAAGATGAGCAAAGAGGGAGACAAAGAGAAAAAATATAGAGGAAGGGAGAGAAAAAAGAGGGGAGAGAGGGGGAGAGATAGAATCAAAGAAAGGGGGGAAAGAGGGTGAGATAAAGGGAGGGAATGAGAGAGAAATGAAGAGAGAAAAGAGGGTGAGAGAAAAATAAGGAGATGGAGGGAGAGAGGGAGGGAGGGAGGGAGGAAGAGAGAGAGATAGAAAAATAGAGGAGAGAGACAAGAGAGAAGAGAGATAATGAGAGAAGGGAATAGAAGCCAAGAGAAAGAGATGGGGGATAGAGAAACAAAAATGTAGAGAGAGAGGGAAGAGATAAAAATAGAGAGATGGAGGGAGGGAGAAAATGAAAAAGAAGTAAGGAGAGAGGGGAAGAGAGAGAAAAAAATAGAGGAGAGAGAAAAATAGAGAGAGGGGGAGAAACAAGGAGAGAAAGAAAGAGAGAGAAATAAAAATAAAGAAATATAGGAGGGGAGTGAGAATGAGAGAAGCTAAGAGAAAGAGATGGGGGGTAGAGAAATAAAGAGGTAGAAAGAGTGGCAAAAATAGGAAAATAGAGAGACTGAGGAATAGAGATGCAGAAGAGCCTACCCATGCATCCCCATTCTTAAAACTTCAAACACACTCATATGGATACATAGTATAGGGGTAGAGACACTTGGCCCGATTAAGATTATCCATGACAACCTTCAAGTCATCGAAGTTGTGAAAGCAACGTGAATGGTCTAAGAGAACTAGAATAGCAAGCAAGAAACATGGGAAGGGCCATGTAGTAGCAACTAAGAGATGTAACAACTACTGGTGGTGGTGACAATATTGTCATCGATGAGATGCACATCTCTCAAGGTTGCCAATCACTCAATTTAAACTAATAGAATACTCAATCACCCCAATCACTTGCATCACTCAAATCATATTGAAAATAACCCATTTGGACACATAGGTTTAGGAAATGAAAAGGTTTAGAGTACATGAGAAGTATCCCAACATGCACAGTTAATGGTGCAGTAGTGTAACTCAACTTGCATGTTGAATGATGATATTTACACATCTCACATCTTATTTTTTTTGAAGGGAAAAGATTGGTCACTCATCCCACCCTCTATCTTGCACTATATTGATAGATACAAATTGTAGCCTTTACTCACATCTCCATCTAGTTAGGATGAAAGCTCATGTCAATCAATTGTTTATCAATGAAGATTCACTTGTCAATGATGCCAAAAATTGGTTACTAATGATGAAGGGGCATACCTAGTGAGGTAGCCAACATATCAAGTACTTTTTGTCAAAGTGAGGAAAGCTATAAGCTATAGGGTTCAAACATATAGAAGCTTATAGCTTATCACTTTATAGAAGGTATTATATCAAATATTCAGATACACAATAGAGTTCTAGGATATAATACACCAAGGGAGGTAACTTTGAAAATACATCATGTATTGTTGCTAGAGATTATTACATCCAGAAAAGGTGATAGTATGTACATAGGATATCAATAAGTGATTCAAATGATTTGGAGTGTGAGTTGGTGCCATCTTTTCCTCACCCAACTTCCCTCCCCAAGGGTATTGCCAGCTTTTCTTGGAGTGGGACCTATTATGACATTTCATCATTTTCTCCCATAATAGACTTTTTTCACTTTTCTTTTGTTTCTCGTTTCTTTTCTCTCTCTTTTTTATTTTATTTTTTCATACTCCTAACGGTGTTTCCACCTTTTCTCAAAGAGTAGATTGGCATGTCAAGAACCAAAGTCCTTTTCTCTCATAACAAATTTTTTTCCTTATTTTCTTTCATGGCATCAACACCATGTGTTAGAGCTAATCCCACCACATCTATAAGAATGAAGGAAAAAGTAGTAGAATGATAGCAAGTGCTAGAGATGAGGGACAAAAGAACTATGCCATTTTATGAGCATTTTCTCATCATGAGAGTAATAGCTATTTTCAACAATATTAAGAACATCAATGGAGAGACATCTAAAGGAGAAAGAGACTAGTCGTTGTGATTGTCGACATCTCCAAGGAGGAAGACAATTCTTTAGGCAATATTGATTAATAAAGAAAGGATAATTAAAGGTATCAAGCTCATACTTACATAGAACCATTGTGATTTACTGCAAGTACCTTGTACATGCACATCTAGTGTTCCTGGAGTTTGCCTAGAAACTAGTTGAAGCACAAAGCATATGCTAGAATCGAGTCACTTTTCTTGTCATGATAGGATTTTTTGTTGGTTTGCATAACTTCCATGCACTGTAAGGCCATCCACCATGGCTCATCTAAGCATTCAAGTACATGAGATGCTGCTGTAAGGACTCTTCATCTCTTAGATACTCCTTAATGGCAACTTGTAGAGGGAAATTTTAGCTTGATAGGAAAGACAACTTTGGTGATATACACCAATTGGAATTATGCATGTCTTGTTGTGGCTTTGTGGGAGTTTCTATATGCCTAGAGGACCTCTACTAGTGAGTCATACCAATTGCAAAGTAATGTGCTACAATCATCCTTGTTAGGATGATTAAACAAAGGATTTGATTGGTGACTTCGACTAGGCCACTAGCTCTAGGGTAGTACGGAATATACTTTCAATAACTAGATCTTGTAAACTTCAATGAGCTCCTTCATAATTTCATTAAGGAAGTGAGTACCTTGCTCATTGAAAGCTCCAAGGGACTACCAAAGTGAGTGATGGTGTTCTTATACATGAATAAAGCCACACTATTTCCTTCATGTCTCTTGAGAGATTTAACTCCATACCATTCAACACATAATCTATACAAAGTGCAATGTGTATATTCTATTTTTATTTGGTTGGAGGGTTGATGATTTGAACAAAGTCAATACCCCATTTATCAAAAGGTTTTAGAGAGACAATTGGTTGTAGTGGGACAATGCTTATCTTTTTTGAGTTTCCCATACACTTTGGCAAACATCACTTCTATAAGAAGAGTCTTTTTAGACTCATAGTTATAATAGATATCTTTATGCATTATTGGCCACCACTAGCCTGCAAGGAGAGTCTTTTTAGTTATTGCTTCTCCTACAAAGTGTTCATCACATGGCTCATCATGGCATGCTTTTAGAATAATCAGTACCTCGTCTCCTATGATACATCTCCATATCACTTTACTTAACAAGATGTAGTGATGTGATTTGAACAAGAGCTGTTTTTTTTTCTCTACTGGAGAGTCTAAGAGGACATTATTGTGTAGCCAAGATTTTGGCAATATCTGCATACCATGGTGTAACACTGTCAATTAAAAAGAGAAAATCATTAGAAAGGTTTGAATCATCCTGCTCCTCTTCATCACTTTGTGGGATCCATGACACATGATTAGCTAGTACATGGGAGTGACTAGACTCTGTGACCACCTCAAAATCAAACTCCTACAATGGGAGTAACCATCTCATCATCTATCCTTTTACTTCTATCTTATTCATCAAGAATGATAGAGCCTCATGGTCCACATAAAACTTGAAATGAGTTTATAGCAAGTAGTGTTGAAACTTCTCTTATGTAAACACCATCAAGAGGGCCCTCTAATTTTTTCATTTTATACTTCATCTCTCTACCAATGACTTAGGGCTTGCATAACGAATGGACTAATCGAGCCATCAAGAGCCTTGCTAGCATAGGATTGCATGGCTGACCCTTCTACAAATGCATTATATGCACATGGAACTCTTTCATCCAATTAGGGGGACTACAAAATGGGCACTCTGGTCAAGCGTTATTTCAAAATATTGAGAGCTTCATCACATTCAAATTTCCACATGAAAGTTTCTTTCTTTAGTAACCCATATATCCTATGAATCCCCTCAATTTTTAAAATTTGGTTAGTGCTATCATAGCTTTAATATTTGTGGGATCTATTGATATCCTATGTATAGAAATGATGTGGCCAAATAGAACTCCTAAGTGAAGAGACTCCAAAGATGCATTTGTTGAGGTTAAGGGAGAATCCATACTCCCGAAGTTAATAAAAGCATTGCGGCAAGTATCCCTACTGCTTATAGAGCACTCTAAAGACACAAAATCTATTGAGAAAGACTTCAATGAAATCATGCAAATTATTTTGTAAATTTATCACCATCATCACCTACTACTAGAAGGTAATAGGGGCATTGCATATGGCATCACTATGAAGGCATCGGTTCCCCATTTAGTTGTAAAGGTCATCTCTTCTTTTGCAATCGACACCTGATTATATCCACTCAATTCGTCCAAGAATAAGTACATCTCATGTCCTAACACTGTATCCAACAATTGATCTCTGAAAGGGATAGATAAATTATCATTTTTGGTCTTAGAATTCAACTTTCAAAAGCCCACACATATGCAAACCTTTCCATTCTTCTTGGTTATTACCACAATAGGTGACACCCATTCCATGTTGGCCATTGGATAAAGGAACTTGTCTTCTAAAAGTTATAGCAACTCTGTTTTCACCAAGGTGAAATAGTTAGGATTCATCTTATTAGTGTTTCCGTATCGACTTTACTCATGCTTCATGTCAATATGATGGTGATATATAGTGGGGTCAATCCCCTTCAGATACTTGTATGACCATGAAAACATATCCAAATTTCCCTTTAGCAAGTCATGTAGGACAATAATAGCTCCTCTTGTAGAAGGGCAATACCCACTTTAAAATAATGTTCAATCCCTTTAAGTCCACTAAGGTTATTTACTTTTAGCATTCCACTTCTCTTATGAATATGTCTCAAATAGCTTCTAGATATAGGTGAGACTCATTTAATGGAGTTACTTCTTTGTCTAATGCTTTAGTGGAACTAGCTTTTGCTACATTAGGTTGTAATTCTTTTGATATAATTGGGGCGTGAATTGGGATTATATTTTTTACTCCTATTCTTGCATTGGGATTAGATTTTTTTATCATATGCTTTAAATAAAACTACTTGTTGACTCGATTCCATCCCAAATTGTAGAATCTCCATCTTTTAAGGTTTCCTTGACTTCATGATCCTTGATATCCTCTTCTGGTTGGATAGATTCTTCCTTTTTACTATCATAATCTTTCTCTTTACTTTCATCATCTTCCTCGTTAGACTCTATCACTACTTTTGGAGAGGCTCCGTAAGAGAAGAATAAGCTCTCTGTTACTAATGATTCTTAAGTCGTTTGCTATCTAAATCTCACCCAAAGCTCTGCTACAATTGTATTCCGATTTTTCTTAGCAATATTCAAAACTTTTATATTAAAATATTGATGCTTAGCAACTAGAATAATTGAGCCTTTGACTTTAACATCAAGATTATTGAAGACTTGCCTCTCTAGTTATTGTAAAGGCATCAATTACTTATGCAACGTCTAATATTACACCATCAGTTCAACATCACTCTTCTGTACAAGAGCATGCTAATCTTTGGAGATTTTCAATCTCAAATCTTCATACCATTGATTGAATAACTTGATAGAAAAAATTCCTTTAAGCTACTTGAATGTATCTATTGTTTTCTACTAAGAATTCTTTTCCTTGCATGCTCCATGTTAGTTTCTTGTAAATAGATAAAAAGCTCCACCATCTTAGAGACCTCATGATCATAACTTTATTTGAGATAAACATATATAGCCATCCAAAAAAACCGTAGATGGCAAGTGCTATATAAAAGTCAAAACCTTCTACAACTTTGTCAAGGCTTCTAAAACATCCAAATCCTAAAACTCCAACTCATTTTCTACTAGAGAAAAATTGAACTATCTAGTTTTATGATCCAGAAGGTTATGTATAGTAATAGAACCTTTTGATATAGCACTCACTATAGCAAATTCTGTATCCAAGTTAATATTTTCCAATTTCAAAAACTAGTTTTTTACCTACAGACTTCGTGAAAGTAACAAAGTCCAATGCATTAGTAGATAGCTCCACATTACTCTCCTCAGAAATTGTATCCACTACTTTCTTTGTAGTGTCCATATTGTAATGAGCAAATAATAAATCGTCTAGTATTTGTTGTGTTGTACTATTGGAAGTAGATAGATTTCCAACATCCTTCTTTTCTTTCCTAATCTTCTTTGCAAAAGACAATGGTAGTTTCCCTTTTCCCTTTCTAGTAATAGGAGTTATCTAAAACACAAAGGGATTCATATATGTACCATATTCATGCAATGTTCCTATACCACATTAGGAGGAATATAGACTCAAAAAAGGGCCCTTTAACTTAAGAGTTAATGAATCTCCTAATCATAAGAGATTTGAGGTGGACCATGGGAGAGGAGGTGGTATGCATATTCCTAGCTCCACCGCCCCAACTTTTACCTCCCAACTAGCTCCACCCCCCCAACTTTTACCTCTAGCAACCTTGTCCCCCATCCTAGCTGGGGACCCCACAAGGTGTCCAAAAGTGAGGGACCAAAGTTAAAAAAATTTCCTCCTCTACCAAAAGGCTCCATTTCTCTCAAAAAATGCAATTCATATTGTGTACAGTTCAAAAGAATCTTTTTTTGTGTGTTTCTTTGAGAACTACTACTTTTGGCATTCTTTCTCTCCATTCTACTAATCCATTCATTCAATCTTTCCAATACCTCCTTTCTTCCGCAACCATAGCCATAAACATTAGGGCATCATTGTCAATTGGTACTCAAAAGCCACCATTTATCCCTTTCTTGTATTTATCCCATTTCCTTCCCCACAAAAACTACAAGTTTATTCCTGCTAAATCATTCTAATGGCATCATCATCAATGGTATCCTAAAGATTCCATCAAGGCTATCTATGTTTATAAAAGAAGGATTAGGATGGAAAATGGATATGAGCAATGTTCAAGAAAGAGTCATGGGTGTACATGCAACCAAGAGCAATAGGCCCTCACTAAGTAAGACACCATGATTTGTTAAATCCAAATCCATATGGTGCTCTTAAACTTCTTCCTTGCATATCATTTGGCTCAATCAAGTAGTTGATCCTTGATTAGTGGTCCATGTAGCTCCATGAATTTATCTAAAGCTTCAAGATCCATGGGACTCTGAGTCGTGGTTTGTGTCAATTCATATTTTTGCGCATATTTTTAAGGCTACTAATATGCATTGTTGTACTTCTATGTATAGGTGAAACATTCCTTACATCTATTTTTGCAGAAGATTGGGATCTAGTGGATTGTGTGCATAGAGACAATGTATATTCATGTCAGGTTCTTGGTAGTAGCATTATATTTTTTATTTAATTCAACATTCTATATTGTGTATGTGCTTTCATTATTAATAGTGAATGAAAAATGTAGGCAACCAAATCTCTCCAGAGTCCAATGAAGATGGTGGACCAACCTTTGATATTGAAATTCATATGCTAAATGGATTGGTGGAGAGAAGCTTTCGATTTGGACATAGGAAGATATGTTTGTTTGAGTTTATCTATGATCTTCTTTGTTTTGATGCATGCATAAAAGTTCTAATTTTTTTTACATGTGGAAAAGAGAATAGAAAAATATTTCATGTTATCTATAGCATTGAATGAAATTGAGATCCATGTACAATTCGATGATGGAAATGAAAGTGAAGAATGATATATTATGCTTGTTTGTTACATTGATTCTTCTTTTATTGTAAATCTTGTTCTTTTTAAGATTTTGGTTTTTTAATGATCATATTTTAAAATTTTATTTTTCCTACTTTTTAAATGTTCTTATCTCGAACCCTATATATTTGAGTTCTTTGGGCTCTCATTCTCATTTTTCATACATTTCTTTTTGCGTCCCTCTCACCCATGCACTCCTACCTTAAATCCCTTCACATCTAGTATGCGAAAGCATGGACTCCCAACTAAGCAACTTCCTTGAGGCAGCTTGTTGGCCTTTTTGGGGAAGACAAAATTTAGAGGTCATGAAGATCACTTTCAAATTATTAACATTTCCATCTCTTACTACAACACAATACTTTGGCATGGGTCTAATCTCAAAGGGCCCATCAAATACATGAACACTCACTTGTCATTGGAGGGATCCCATCATCCCAAGATGATTGGATTCCCATTAATCTTTTTAAGTATATCAATGCATATGATGGCTTCAAAAAGCACATCACTAGGTTTGTGTGAAGAAGCCAACCCGTGCCTTTTACAAAAGGATTACATATTTGGTTTGCATTTCCTCTCCTAGACTGCCATATTTGTACTTTTACTAAATGAGAAACACAATCTCCATACTATGCCAATCTCTAGGTAGGTAAAATCAGTGGGTTGTTGAAAGATGAAATGGCCCTAAGCTGAGCCAATTACCATAGCACATGAATCATAGGTTGTGGCCGAAGAGCTTTCCGATTGTTGTTGCCCCCCTCAAGGACTCATATTCAAAGGCCACTAGCATTCATGGTGATGGAGAGGGAGCCTCTACGGGATCCACCCTTGTAAGAGTGTCCCAAGTTAACTCCAAAGTCCACAAGGAGGTGGATGAGAGCAAGGATGCAAATGCAAAGGTATCCCACATGGCCAAAAAAGAAATTCGGTCCCACAAAGTTTGTTTTCCTCCACAATGTGGAGAAGATGTTTGGTAGGTACTCTCCATGCTTGTGATAGCATGTGACTTACCTCTAAACACCACGCCATACTTGTTGACTCAGGTCTCATCACCCAAGCTTGAAGAGATCGAGGGTACACTTGATACCCTTATGGATGCAATTGACATCCTTGAGCAAGATACTATTCGTAGTGGAGAATTTAAGGCCACCTATGCTAGGGTGGATGCCATAAGATGCCCAACACCACCGACACCCAAGGTGTCAACCCTCCAGCAATTGATGAAAGAAAATCTAGGTTGAACCTAACGAAGGAGACCAAGGTCAAGGATGATGAAGCCCAAGAGGTAAATTTAATAGCTCATGATGAATTTTATCATGGTTCTAGATTGTGCTAGATATTGATGAGTTCACTAGTAGACAAGGGGTCAAGGGGCTTTTGTAAAAGATGCTGCCTTAGCTCAATATATAGGGTGCATCTCCCCTCATCATATTACTATGATGCATGATGACTTTACTTGTGCTACTCATCCCTGGCTTACCATTGTCAAAGTGCTTTCAAAGTTAATGTATGTCTCTAGCATCATTAAAAATGTAAATGATACTAGGAGGCATATTCCATGGTGGATTTCGTGAGGTTTTTGCGGTGGATTTTGTAAAACTAGAGGCATATTCCACAATGGATTCTGTGAGGTTTTTCGGTGGATTCCGTAAAACTATATGTATTTTTCAAGGCTCTTACACAAGCTAGATTCCTTGTGCGAGAAGTTAACGGGGATGCCTATCCTTTTTGGGTGTCATGTTAATCTAATGTGTACGTGGGTGATTCCACAACCGGTGATTTTTGCAAAATACATACTTAAATTAATGGACGTTTATGAGTTTAGAGTGCACTTGTATTAAATTAAGATTAGGATAGAGTTCCAACCTATTTAATTATTTTGTAGCTGAAGCCTGCTAGGTATTCACTATTGTTTGTTTATTTTATTTATATACAATTGTGAATGCTTCATTTGATGTGTAGAGCAGGTTTCGGTGGCTTTAGGTAGCTCTGGGAATTAGCGTAAGTCCAAGCGTAAATTTCATAATTATGATTAGTTATCTTAAGTATAAAATATAATATTATGGATTTATATGATATTGTATTATTAAAATTATTACTCTATTTGTAAGTTATAAGTTTAAAATTCTTTAGTAATAATTAGATCATTGCCCTTGTACTATTAATTTATTTATTTTTAATATAGATTATCTTAGCATATGAGATTTTAGATATGCTTTTATTGAAATAAGCTTTCTTTATGAAATACCTTGCTATTTTCTTAATGTGGTTAAGTTTAGAAGGATTTTCTAGCATTCTTTATTAAAGCAACAGGATCGCGCGCAAAACAGGAGAAGAGGGTGAAAACTAAGCTTTTTCATTTCTCCCTCATCCACAATCAGAACTCGGATCTTCAAGAGTCATTTTGGGGGTTTTGGCATGCTCCGAACGTGATGGTGATTCACAGCATAGAATTTTCTGCAGCAATTATAACATGTTATAGGATACCTCTTAACTCTTAAAACTCTGTATTTCAATTGATATTTGTACTTTCTTTGTAATTATATGTAAGATATGAATGCAAATATCCATGTAAAACTATAATATATAATTAAGGGTGGCAAACCATGGCTTTTGCCATGGGGGAGGTTAGGCCCAATCATGTGTTTTTCTCTTATTTGTCTCAATCTATTGAGTTATTCAAATCCTCTTATGTATTATAATGTTGTTTGTATTTAATAGTTGAGATGTTTGAT
Organism: Lygodium microphyllum; assembly: GCF_053477565.2. Taxonomy (NCBI): domain Eukaryota; kingdom Viridiplantae; phylum Streptophyta; class Polypodiopsida; order Schizaeales; family Lygodiaceae; genus Lygodium; species Lygodium microphyllum. The sequence goes on along the minus strand of NC_141137.1, from coordinate 42,932,704 downwards.
TTGCTAGATTTGCCAGGTGTTGCGTTTCGTAACATTGGTCTCAGTGCTTGGCTACGCTCCGAGTTTTCAATTGCTATATATAACAGACACTTGAAAGTCGTCTAGCTATTGCATATGATTCACCATAAAAATCCTCTCAAATAAATATTTTTCGGGTAATGTAAATTTTTACTGATTCATATTTTGAATATGATGTAAAAAACAAAAGTTTTAGCCCTTAAGAAGATCTACAATTGTTATTAGACATATATTTTACAAATTCTAAATATTTAGCGAGTTATTTGAGTCTTAAAGTGACCCTGAATGCAAATTTCATAGTAATATGCAGAAAACTGTGTAATAGCCAACTTTGAGCCCTATTTTTTATGACCTAACCTTCAGATTTGGTAATCCATCATAGGGACATGACTTGTAGACCTTTTTGTTCTCTACCACTCTCTAGTTATCTTCATGATCTGATTCTATCTACAAAGAAAGTTATTTAACTTGAAAGTAGGTCTCATAGTTAACCAAGACTGTGAAATTTGTAAATTTCAACATATACAAATATCTAATTTCCTAGTGGTATAGCTTTTAATCCATTTGGAGTTTGAGTATACTCCCAAAGAAAAAGTTTTAGCTTGTACAAAGATCTAAAACTTATATTAGACATGGTTTTGTCTAAATATGCATATATTAAAAGATAATCATATCTAAATATGCCATAGAACTTAAATATTACTATTTTTTACCAAGAGACTAGTATTTTATCTAGTCTTAGTCTTATCTTTAATATGTTTCTTTTTAAATTTTAGTCTTTTTCATAAGTAAATATTTTGTAAACTTCTTTATAAGCTCCAACTCTTTAGTTATAGACTAACTTGATTCACAAGAAGATATAAGTTGTTTTAATTCAAAGTAGGCCTTTAATATGATTCTCACTTCAATTTTTGAAGATTATAGTATGCTTTTAATGTTGTTATCTTTTGATTTGATAAACATTGAGACTAACAAATTAGCTCATTCAGTTAAAGTTGTGCAACGGATGACCACCCGCACCCTTAGTGCTTACCCTACACTGCTAGCTCCACATTGAGCAGCTAATAGCAATTGTGGATAATTGCTATCCCACCCTAGGGTATGATGCTAGGAGCCATATTCCACAGTGGATTCCATGAGGTTTTTGCGGCGGATTTTGTAAAACTAGAGGCATATTCCACGGTGGATTCTGTGAGGTTTTTCGGTGGATTCCGTAAAACTATATGTATTTGTTGAGGCTCATACATAAGCAGGATTCCTTGTGTGAGAAGTTAACCGGGATACATGTCCTTTTTGGGCATCATGTTAATTTAATGTGCACATGGGTGATTTCACAAAATACATATTTAAAGTAATGAAAGTTTATGAGTTTAGAGTGCACTCGTATCAATTTAAGGTTAGGAGAGAGTTCAATTATTTTGTAGCTGAAGACTGCAAAGTATTCACTATTGTTTGTTTATTTTATTTATAAACAATTGTGAATGCTTCAATTGATGTTTAGAGCAGGTTTTAGTAGCACTAGGCATTAGCGTAACTCCAAGCGTAAATTTCATAATTATGATTAGTTATCTTAAGTATAATATATAATATTATATATTTATATGATATTATATTATTAAAATTATTACTCTATTTATAACTTATAAGTTTAAACTTCTTTAGTAGTAATTAGATAATTTTTCTTAGTACTATTAATTTATTTGTTTTTAATATAGATTATTTTAGAATATGAGATTTAAGACATGATTTTATTGAAATAATATTTCTTTATGTAATATCTTCCTATTTTCTTAATGTGGTTAATTTTAAAAGGCTTTTCTAGCTTTCTTTATAAAAGCAACAGGATCACACACAAAATAGGAGAAGAGGGTGAAAACTAAGTTTTTTCGTTTCTCCCTCATTCGGAATCAAAATTTAGAGCTTCAAGAGTCGTTTTGGAGGTTTTTGCATGCTCCGAATGCGATGGTGATTCACATCACAGAATTTTATGCAGCAACTGCAGCATATTACAAGAAACCTCTTAACTCTTAAAACTTTGTATTTCAATTGATATTTGTACTTTCTTTGTAATTATATGTAAGATATGAATGCAAATATCCATGTAAAACTATAACATATAATTAAGGATGGCAAACTATGGCTTTTGCCATGGGGGAGGTTGGGCCTAATCGTGCATTTTTCTCTTGTCTGCCTTAATCTATTGAGTTATTTAAATCCTCTTATGTATTATAATGTTGTTTGTATTTAATAGTTGAGATGTTTGATTTGCTAGATTTGCCACGTGTTGCGTTTCGTAACATTGGTCTTAGTGCCTAGCTATGCTCTGAGTTTTCAATTGCTATATAGAAGAGACACTTGAAAGTCATCTAGCTATTGCATATGCTTCACCATAAAAATCCTCTCAAATAAATATTTTTCAAGTAATGTAAATTTTTATTAGTTCATATTTTGAAGATGGTGTCAAAAACAAAAATTTTAGCCCTTAAAAACATCTATAATTGTAATTAGATACATATTTTACAAATTCTAAATATTTCGCGAGCTATTTGAGTCTTAAAGTGTCCCTGAATGCAAATTTCACAGTAATATGTAGAAAACTGTATAATAGCCAACTTTGAGCCCTTTTTTTTTAAACCTAACCTTTAGATTTGGTAATCCATCATAGGGACATGGCTTGTAGACCTTTTTGTTCTCTACCACTCTCTAGTTATCTTCATGATCTGATTCTATCTACAAAGAAAGTTATTTTACTTGAAAGTAGGTCTCACAGTTAACCAAGACTTGGTGAAATTTGTAAATTTCAACATATACAAGCATCTAATTTCCTAGTAGGATATCTTTTAATCCATTGGGAGTTTGAATATACTCCCAAAGAAAATGTTTTAGCTTGTACAAAGCTCTAAAACTTATAATAGACATGGTTTTGTCTAAATATGCATATATTAAAAGATAATCATATCTAAATATGCCATGAAACTTAAATATTACTATTTTTTACCAAGAGACTAGTATTTTATCTAGCCTTAGTCTTATCTTTAATATGTTTCTTTTTAAATTTTAGTCTTTGTCATAAGTAAATATTTTATAAAATTCTTTATAAGCTCCGACTCTCTAGTTATAGACTCACTTGATTCACAAGAAGATGTAAGTTGTTTTAATTCAAAGTAGGCCTTCAATATGATTCTCACTCTAATTTTTGAAGATTATAGTATGCCTTTAATGTTGTTATCTTTTGATTTGATAAACATTGAGACTAACAAATTAACTCATTCAATTGAAGATGTGCAATGGATGACCACCCGTGCCCTTAGTGCTTACCTTATACTGCTAACTCCACATTAAGCAGCTAATAGCAATTGTGGATAATTGCTATCCCACCCTGGGGGTATGATTCTAGGAGGCATATTCCACAGTGGATTCCATGAGGTTTTTGCGGCGTATTTCATAAAACTACTGGCATATTCTACGGTGGATTCAGTGAGGTTTTTCGGTGGATTCCGTAAAACTATATGCATTTACTGAGGCTCGTACACAAGCATGATTCCTTATGTGAGAATTTAACAGGGATACATGTCCTTTTTGGGCATCATGTTAATTTAATGTGCATGTGGGTGATTCCACAATGGGTGATTTCACAAAATACATATTTAAAGTAATGGACATTTATGAGTTTAGAGTGCACTCGTATTAAATTAAGGTTAAGATAGAGTTCCAACCTATTTAATTATTTTGTAGTTGAAGACTGCAAAGTATTCACTATTGTTTGTTTATTTTATTTATAAACAATTGTGAATGCTTCAATTGATGTATAGAGCAGGTTTCAGTGGCTTTGGGTAGCATTGGGCATTAGCATAAGTCCAAGCGTAAATTTTATAATTATGATTAGTTATCTTAAGTATAATATATAATATTATATATTTATATGATATTATACTATTAAAATTATTGCTCTATTTTTAAGTTATAAGTTTAAAACTCTTTAGTAGTAATTAGATAATTGTTCTTTTTAATACTATTAATTTATATGTTTTTAATATAGATTATTTTAGAATATGAGATTTAAGACATGATTATATTGAAATAAGATTTCTTTATGGAATATCTTGCTATTTTCTTAATGTCTTTAAGTTCAGAAGGCTTTTCTAGCTTTCTTTATAAAAGCAATAGGATCTCACACAAAATAGGAGAAGAGGGTGAAAAGTGAGTTTTTTCGTTTCTCCCTCATCCAGAATCAGAATTTAGAGCTTTCAAGAGTCGTTTTGGTGGTTTTGGCATGCTCTGGACACGATGGTGATTCACATCACAGAATTTTATGCAGCAACTGTAGCATGTTACAGGATACCTCTTAATTCTTAAAACTTTGTATTTCAATTGATATTTGTACTTTCTTTGTAATTATATGTAAGATATGAATGTAAATATCCATGTAAAACTATAACATATAATTAAGGATGGCAAACCATGGCTTTTGCCATGGGGGAGATTGGGCCTAATCGTGCATTTTTCTCTTGTCTCTCTTAATCTATTGAGTTATTCAAATCCTCTTATGTCTTATAATGTTGTTTGTATTTAATAGTTGAGATGTTTGATTTGCTAGATTTGCCACATGTAATGGTTAGCTTGATTGCATTGAATACATTTGATGCTCCAAAACTAAAGATGCTTGTTGGTGTGGTGGATAAGTGGCTACTCCAGCTAAGAGACACCACAAACAAGTGGCTGAAGCCATCAAAAAGTTACCTCTTTGGAGTCCTTTCTATTGGGATGAGGGCGGGGGGGGGGGGGGGGGGGTGTGCTAGGCCAAGAGAGGGCGAATGATAATAATGCATGGGGTGTAGGGACAAGCCCATTGAGAGCCATTACCTCATCTTGTACTATGCTATGTGACATGTTATTTGCAAAATTATGATCGATCCACCATCTTTCACTATTGCAAGCTCCTATTTCATTTCTAATAGATTTTGCTATAGTAGTTGCGCTTACATTTTGTAATGTGATTGAATGACCAAATATATATCTATAGAACTAGTTGAAGGTTTCAACAAGGTAGCTAGTTTTCTAATGACCTCCCCTATGGCAAGTATTCTCAAAATAGAGTCTATGAGCATGATATGTGAATTCTCCATTCCTTGTGTGCTTCACATTTCCCATACGTGTCCAAATAGTATGATCCATGACGGTACAATATATGTTACAGAAATATAGGCTAAAAATATTATATGTAAAACACCAAATTATACTCACAAAATAAAGTACAATAAGGGAAGTCAATTTGGTATTAGGTAATGGGTGATGTTCATTTCTTTCCATGCATTAACATATATTTTGTGAAATCATCAACTACTTGATGGAATTATGATCCAATTGAAGGATTTGTTGAGGGTTTCAACATGATGGACACAAGCTAACCAAAGAAATACCAAACTTAGAGCATTCCTAATGTTGGGAATTCTTTCTAAGTCTGCACTACATGTGCAGAGATCTTTCCAAAGCTTCTACTTCAATATTGGTGACTTTTGGATTATGTTATTTAGGAATCATTTGGCCTTTGTCCCACTTATAGATATCTCTTGGGCTACATCACGAGTTAGCCATGATGCCTTTTGGTCTCTTTGGATCTCAACAATGCCTCCATCAATGCCTATGGAGTTCAATGACCCCTCAATTTAATCCGTAACTTCTCATTGTGTACATATAATTGATGTACAACTTTTAAGAGCTTATCAAACATGTGCATGAGGCACTATAAAGTACAAAAGTGAATGTTGTTGATGTCAATAGGGAATATGGATTTCTAATTCTTGTCCAAATGTGACCTATTAGACAATGACTTTCTATTACATGCTAGTGCCCTATCATTCCATGTGACATGTTTCAAGGACTTAAAGAACAATTACTTGTTTTTATGCAATATTGACATAGTAGTGATACCATTGCCTTAGTGTCACATTTCACATACAATTGAGTATTTTGAGATCACCACCCAAGTGTTAGTTGACATTAAATTATTTAATGCCTTTCACACAAACCTTATCACCATTTGTTTGCCTAGAAATTATATTGGGATAAAGGATTCACTAAAAAAATCAGGATAGCATGTTGTGCAACTTCTTAGCCACCTCAACTACTAAAATCTTCCAAATTTCCTTTTCTGACTACACACTAAATGGAGAAACAATTGTTTAATCTTTAGTGTAGGCCGTTGCAAAATTCATAATCATAAGGCCTACTCTTTCTAAGTTGAGTCTCTTTATAATTTGGCCTAGTACTCATGTTATCATAGGTCTTCTTTGCCAGACTATAAAGAGTACTACCTCCCCAAGGATGCCAAAGAAGTCCTATGATAGCATGAGTACTAGGGAAATGAAGGAGGATGCCAAAGAAGACCTAAGATAGCAGGAGTACTAGGGAAATGAAATGAACTCCAAAGTTGCCAGATAAACATACTAAATCATAAGCAGATTACAATATAAATGCACTAGATTTTATTATTAATATTATATCACAAGTCAATCCCTTCTATGCATTGCACCTTGTAAAAATGATCCATTGTGCATTGCAACTTAAATAGATCAACAAACATATTGTTGAGATCATAAAAATCAAAGGAAATGATTTTTTCAAGCTTGCTTCCTTCTAGTTCCATCTTCTTCCACTACAAGGGTACACATATATAGCGACGCTAAGTAGCGACGTTTTTTTTTCGGCGTCGGTATTAGTGTTGCTATCCACATCGCTAAAAACGTCGGTATTTGCGACGTTTTTAGCGACGCGGATACCGACGCTAATAGCGACGACTTACTGCGACAAAATTTCGTCGAAACCCGAACGTTTCTTTCATATGAGCATATGAGTGCGCGGAGGCGGAGAGAAAGAGAAAGGGAGGTGAGCAAGAGAGGGAGGTGAGCAAGGGAGGTGAGCAAGGAAGCAAGCCGCGAGTCGCATGCGAGGAGAGGAGCGTCGCCCGCACAAAGAGGTTGTGGAAGAAGAAGAAAGCACGACGGTATGCCTTGTTTTGGTTTCTTTACAATCTTTGTTTTGCTTTGCAATGTAGGTTAGAAAGAATTGGTTTGTCTTCGATCTTTGTGTTGCTTTGTGTTGCTTTGCAATGTAGGTTAGGAAGTGTTGAAAGAGAGAGAAATGGAAGTGAGTGTTTTCAAATTTTTTTTTGTGTTGGTTTTTATTCTTTACAATGTAGGTACAAAAATGTATGTGTGTGAGCATAGTTTAGAGCCGACCTCAAAGATAGATAAGTTTAGAGCCCAACTCAAAGAGATAGGTATGAAATTTTTTAAAAAAAGACCTGAAATATATATAGTGGAGTGGTCCCAATATACAATATAGAATCGTTATTAAATTATCATTCCATTACATCGCAGTCAAGATGTCTAGCACTCACGACCAACATGGTGGTGATCAAGAGGCTTGGCTCAATCAACGTGTCCCCTATCCATGCACGCAATGCAAATTGGCCATTCATCGGAAACGTCGTTTGTCCATAGAGCATGTGCAACGGTATGGAGAGTTTCGAGTTGAGATAATCGACCAAGCAGTCTTGAATTACGAGATTGCGGCAAGTTCTCTCTCATTACGTACTATATGACATGTAATTGATTTAAGTATAACAGTTTGGGGTTATCTTAGAAGTTAGCTCCTTAACGTCCTTTAGAGGGTCAGGGCCATGTCGATACATTGCAGTCCGCAGATCTCTTGCATCCAGTAAGATGGGCTCATCCGCGCTCTATACAAATGTTGTCCGAGATAACTAACTATCTCATAGAAGGTGATAACTCTCAACCCCCTTCTATGGGTGAGAATGCTGGAGACATAAACGATCCTCCTGCTTTTTTGGAGCCCAAGTTAGAGGACATGATCGAATTATTGCTTCTGATGGACTCGGAATCCCAAGATCCTTTAATTGCGGAGGCTGCCATTCCATTGTATGATGGGAGTCGGATATCCCGTTTGAAGACACTTCTTGCATTGTTTAGCATACAAACAAAGTATGGATGGAGCGATGCGAGTGTGACAGAGCTATTCAGGTATATTATGATGTGTATGATTCTTTATTGAAAGCCATTAAAATGTGCTATGTATTACTCTAATAATGTGCTTCATTGCAATTTGTAGAACATTGAAATCTTACATTTTGCCTATCCAAAACACGATGCCTGAGTCTCGTGATGATGCAAGACAAGTGCTGCGAAAGCTAGGCATGGATTATAATTGCATTCATGCTTGCCCCAATGATTGTGTTCTCTTTCGGGGAGAGTTTGAATTGTTGGCCACATGTCCCAAGTGCGGTGCGGACATGTATCGAAATGACTTGCAAGGACAGACTGTTCCGCAGAAGGTTTTGAGGCACTTTCCGCTGATACCGCGTGTTCGTCACATTTTTCAGACCAAGAGTTTTGCAAATTTGACTACATGGCATGCGAAAAATCGATCCACTGATGGTGTACAGCGTACACCAGCTGACTCAGAAGCATGGCATCACATTGACGAGACTTTCCTTGACTTTGCAAAGGAGGCGAGGAATCTACGATTCGGTCTTGCCATGGATGGGATAAATCCTTTTGGTTTACGTTCCACCTTCTATAGTGTATGGCCCGTGGTCCTTGTTAACTACAATATACCGCCATGGTTTTCCACCAAGAAAGGACACCTTTTGCTCAGCTTGCTTGTGCCTGGACGATACAAAGTCAATAATATGGATGTCTACCTCTCTCCACTAATTGATGAGCTAAAGGAGTTGTGGGAGGGAATTGTAGTGGAGAACATGAGCAAACATATTGGTAGGCAATCCACAACTATAAGGGCAATTCTTATGTGGACCATGCATGACTTTCCAGGTTATGGAGAATGCTATGGTAAAGCGTGTTTTCTTATTTTGCTAGTTTTCTTTGAGCGATGTTGGTGTTATGACATGCCTCATTGTACATGTGTGTTCTGCAGGGCTAGTCACGTCAAGTTACCATGCATGTCCTCTGTGTGGACCAAGGTTGGATTCTCGTATGTCAAAATCTATGAAGAAGATGGTATTTGAGGGACATCGGGCTTTTTTGCCAGAGGGTCATGTCATGAGAGAAGGATTTCTTGGTCGCCCTCCTACGAGAATGAATGCACTGAGCTGGTTTGATTGCAGGATGGTGGACCAAGACTCGCTTCCCAATGGAATGCGATGCTTCTCAATTTTCTATGAGCTGACTTATTAGAAAAAACTAAAAATTAACCACCTTTTAGATCCCATGTACATTTTTAAGAATGTGGGTAGCTTGCTATGGGACCACCTCAATGGGCAATGAGACACACTAGGAGCGAGGATGGATTTGAAAGCAGTGGGAAAGATGGAACCATATTGGCCTGTAAGTGGCGTCGACGGTCGAGTGCAATTGCCGCGTGCTCCTTGGGTTTTGTCTGGCAATGAAGTGAGACGAGTAAACGAAAAAATCAAGTCCTTTTGCATGCGGACTGGCCTAATGCATTCTCTCAAGACAGCATTCACAAAGGATGACCAACTGACAAGACTCAAATCCCATGATTGGCATAAGATGTGTCAGGTATGTACGGCATGATTCTGCATATTAGATTTCAGAACCTCCGTTTGTTTATACACAATATTAATTACATGGTTTTCATAGTTCATATTGCTGATCGCAATCGCGGGGTCTCTGACATCGGAGGTACGGACAACCATTTACAAATTGTCCGAGTTGGTTCAGTTTGTCTCCCAAAAAGAGATTCACACATCATCGATTGAATCCGCGAAATGCATGGCAGTAGATACTGCTTGTCTTTTGGAGAAGTATCTTCCCACTAGCATGCTCACAATACAAACCCATCTTCTAGTGCATATGGTAGATGAATTGCAGGTTGCAGGTCCAGTCCATAGTCGATGGATGTTTTTCCTTGAACAGTTCATGAAGACCTTAAAGGGATTTGTGCGACAACGGGCTCATCCTGAGGGTAGCATGGCTGAAGGTTGGTTAGTGTCAGAGGCCTTGGTGTACATTTTTGAGTGGTTGTTCACTGTGGATCGGGACAAAGGCTTGATATGGTCACTTAAGGAGGATGATCGTCTGAATGGAGATGTCCTAGTGGGAAACGGAATAGAGAAAAAGATGCACAGCTTTCCCATTCCACCTCAGCACGATCGGCAGACTCTAGATGATCCGATGCTTCGGTCTCCAGTATACGCAATCGCAGGTCTCGCTTTGCTTCAGAGTCACGTGATCGAGGAGGAGGTAGCTACTGTTGTGGGGACGCGGATGCAGTCTCTCCCACTTGCACTGCCACCAGGGAGTCGACACCATCTTTCATTGGCGGTGGCGGGCAGACGTCTACTACTCCCACTCCTTCACGCACCCCACCAATCACTCCTTGGGCCGACAAGAAGTACACAAAACCCACTTCTCTAGGTATGTATTTTCGCATGAAGATTTTCGCAGTAGCACTTATCAATTCAAGTTCTGTTTGACACATTTGTATTAATGTCATGAAAGTACCCGTTTGCAAAATCTTGCAGGTTACTCGTATCTCATAGATAAGGCCTGTGGCCATTTATACATGAATGATGATGGAAAAGCTGTCATCTCTAGGATGCATGAGTTATGCCAACAAGTATTTTGGCACAACATTACAGACAAGTGGAAGGAGATCCCAGATGCCAGCAAGGAGTACATAATCGATACATTGTATCGAGAGTTTTCTTAGCCCTCTAGCAATGATAGATTTTTGAGAGGATAGATGATGACGAGTATGCATGACTATCAGTCGCATAGGCGTGAAAGGTGAGAAGGATCGAAGCTTGCACGCGAGCTATGGCGGGAGAGCAAGAGCAAGAAAGAGAGAGACAAGAAATGGGAACTCCAACAGTCACAATGTGTGACCGGGCCTTCCTTTATTCAAACTGTCACTAAAAGAATAAAGAATAAAGTGACGTGACGGGCGCCCGCCACCTGCAGTGTGCAGTGGCGGGTACTGTCAGTGTAGTAATACACGGGGCGGCACGGCGGAGGCGCCTTTACCCCCAACAAGGCGGTCTGATGCACGCAAAGCAGTGAAGCAGGGCAAATCGAAGCCGGAGTGGCTAGATACTGACGATTGGAGTAATCTCCAGGATGAGGCGACATCCACTCCAGACAAGTGGAAGTAGCAGAAGGACGCAACAAAGACGCTCTTGGACGCAGGATCGGTGCATCACCTTGGTAGCGGCAACCACGCAACATTCGTGGCAGATTTCGTAAGTATTAATAGGGTAGAGTACTCTAATTTAATGACATCCATGTTGATGTATGTATTTAGAATATGAATCTCAAGTACGTTGTTTTTCAATGTTTGTGTGCCACAGCAAGGTTTTACGAATCACAACCCGACTGCACTAGAGGTGACATACGGGGAGAAGCATGGCTTGAGTGCCCTGATCGAGAAGCTCTATGCTCGTAGAGGACCGGTAAGTAGTAATAAATATCATTCCTAATTTGAGAAATCTGTCATTATATGTCAGTTTGTATTTGGTACTCACAATTATATATGTATTTGCTGCTGCAGACTCCCTTCGATATGCCACTACAACGAGAGGAGTTTTCTGATGCGGATGAGTCATAGAGAGCAGATTAGGCTACATAGGATTACTCCCCATCTTGTATTATGTGAGGCCTTATGGCCTCTATCCTCCATATGTAATAGCAAAGTATATATGATTCGAACTTCTATGTTGTAGCATGACTCCCTCTCAAGATTACA